>NC_080746.1:16466260-16769290 GCF_020826845.1 Diceros bicornis minor
AAGCAGAGCCCCAGGCAGCTCCAGAGCCAGCCTCAGCAGGACATGGGACATCAAACGTGTGACCAAGCCTGGATGGGGCCCAGCCCACACACTGGGCTCTAATGGGAGTCACTCTGCAGAAGAGTCTTGACTTGGAGTCAGGAGGCCTGTGTTCATACCTGCCTTTGCCACCTGCTCCCTGCACGACTGTGGTCAGGTCCTCAAATCTCTCTGCCCCTTAGTTTCCCATAAAATGGAAGACAACGCTACTTGCCCTATCAACTCACAGGGTTGTTTCAAAGATCAAAGGGGATGTTATATGTCCAAAAATGTTTTAATAACACGCGATCAGAAAGTGAGGAAAGTTTTTTTCCTAAGTCAGATCTCTGTGGTTGGTTAGCTCTTACCTCCTCCACCCCCACCCCAACATTTCACTCCCTGTCTTTTGTTCTAGAATATATGTCTGACTCCCTATCTCTCACATTTATTGAACAGATGAATGATCTATCTTTGTTTTCTATAAAACACCTAGGACAATGTTTTCCACCTAGTTGGAGCTCAATAAGTGTATGATTGATTAATTAATAAAAGTGAACCTATAGCGGATGTTTTAAATCTACTCATCATTCCCCCACTCAGTGACTCATCTTAATATCAATGCCAGCAAAAACATAATGAGGACAGCAAGTTGGAGATCTCTCCCCTGCCCCTACCTCCATTCACAAAACTTCACCTAATTCATCCCAGAGGAAGGCAGTGTAAGGCAGTGGTTAGCAGCACAAGTTTTGCATCTGCATTGGACAGAGCTCCCTGAGTCTGGGCTCTGCTACTTACTAGCTATGATCTTGGGCAAATGATTACCCTTACGAAACCTCAGTTTCCCCATCCACAAAATGGAGAAAGTGTTAGATATTCACAAGATTGCTTTCAAAGATTAGCTGCGATCTTAGCAGTATGGCTGCAAATAGAAAGTGCACAATGCTTGCACTGTTGTTGAGATTATTGAGAGCTGTTATTGTGATTACTGCTATTATTGTCCAGAGCCAAATCACCGTGATTTGGGGGGATTGGTATTTGGGTACAGATTTCTCATTAGTGAGGTGGATTGTGAGTGCTCTGTGACTGCCAATAAATTAAGCTTCTCATTGTTTTCAAGTAGAGACAACAGATCAAGATGAGCTTTGAAATGCCTCGATCCCCAAAGCCAACCTAACATCCTGCTCTTGAGTGGCATCTGGGGCTGGGGGCACTGAGCAGATCGGTCACCCTTATAGTGCTAACCCAGCGTTAATGGTGCAAATGAATTGCAGACAAGGCCCACCTGCTGTGCTCAGCAACAAAACCCGGCAGGAGGGTAATTGCCCGGAACTTGAGCACAGGGGCACACAGCAGGCATGGAGCACATTAAACAAGGGAAGAGCAACTTCCCCACACTTTCCTTCCCCACATCAACCCAAGGAGAAGCCAGCAGGCAAGGGGACATGAACGCAGGCGCCAGATGGGGAACACTGCAGAACCACAGAAGAAAGGCTCTTCCAGACGACCACAGCGGGCCATCCACCCCAGCACCTCCACAGATCTGAGAGGAAGGGAGAACATCTGGGTGGGCTCCATGCAGCCTGTGTTAACACATGACCTTGGGTGCCAAGGATGCCCAGCGTCACCGTGGGCCCTGGCCAGGTGCTCTACCCTACAGGAAGGCAGCCTCCTTGATGTTAACCCCCAACATGAGTAATCAGGGAGAGATAATGGGCTCACCCAGGCTGATGTAGACAGTGGTGACGTGAAGACCATTCATTTGTTCATCTATACACTCAGTAAGCATTTATTAGGCATCATGCAAGTGGAAAGAAAGCTGATATGACACAAGACATTCTTTCAAGGGGGAGACAGGCACAGACATCAGTCACCAGATGCAGGCTGGGAAGTGCAGTCACACAGCCAAGGCACAAGGCAGTGATGGCACTATGCAGAGCGCTCTCGGTGCTACCCAGGCATGGTTAGGGGAGCTTTGCAGAAAGAGATATTGATGCTTGTCTTGGAGGATGGAGATGCGCGCGCACGCGCACACATACACACCACATACCATATACTACATACCACACGTGCATATACATACACATATATCCTCATGTTTTAGGCATCTAAAAGGGAGACATTAAGCCCAGGGCTCTCATCTCCACCATGTTCTTAACATGCTCTGAGACCAAAAGGAAAAGGACAAACTCAGGCACAGAGAAGAAAGCAATCACGCCTTCAGCCGTCTTTGTTGTCTACTGCAGGCAAGAAAAGGGAACGCCTTCACCTTCTCCTTTCTACTGGGAAGGTTTGCCGATGACCTGAGAAGTAACTTTACAGCCAGGACTTTCCTCCTGGCCTGGCTGCAAGAACGGCCTTCCTCTTCCTCGTCCTGAGAGATCAGACCATGAAAAGGGGCAGTGACATTTCAGGAAGCCATCAGAGTAGCAGGCAAGTGCATCAGCTAGGGAAGGCTGAGTTCCAATCCCAGCTCTGTCATTGACTTGCTGTGATCAAAACATTAACCTCTGCACCTCCGTCGCCTCATCTATAAAATAGTGATAGGTACTATTTTAGGGCTGATAGGGCTGTTGGCAGTTTTAAATGAGAAATGAGTAGAAAGTGCTTTGTTCAGTGCCTGGCACATAGTTAGGTCCTCAATAAATATATTCTCAATATAATTCACAATGGCACCACATTCCTCCTACCCGGAAGCAAACAGTTCTACTGATTTTGATCCACATATTTAATGCAGCAAAGAGCATTTTCATCAGCACTATTTCATTCATTCAACAAGGATTTACTAGCACCTAAGGTCTTGGAGGCATAAGGTCTCGCACAAAAACACAGTATCCTTGTCCTTGAAGCATTTATGAATAATAAAAAAACTGACCTGCGTCTTGCAGAACTGTACACACGTGTATATACACAAATGCACACACACGTTTGTGTGCACACACATACACATGGAGCCCCTGCCCCCGGAAACTTGTGGTCTATATTTAAAGCACTATTATCTACATTGTTTGACTTGATAGTTATTAAAGTCTAGGCAGTAGGTGGCACAGGAATGACTATACTCTGTTTTCTGGAAGAGGAAACTGAGGCTCAGAGAAAATAAATGTCTTGTCCAAAGACCAGGGGAAAGGTGTACTGGGAACTAACATTATTGGGACCCGCTGGGCACCAGGCGTGTGCAGATGGGTCAGCCGCTTCCATATGGTTTCTTTGTCAAGTCCCCCAACAACCCTACGAGGACGAGTCGGAGCCCTCCTGCAGAGTAATTTGCCAAGGATCACAAAGCTAATAAGCAACGGGCCAGGAGGCAAACAGTTTTGTCTGACTCAGATCTGCCAGCTTCTCCCGTGGGAACAGCATAGATATAATAAATGGCACTGTTCTGATAAATTGCAGGCCATTTGGCAGCAGGCCCAGCATCCTGTGCTCCAACCTTTAACACATACCAGTGGCGGGCCTACTATGCACCGGGCATCGGGCTCTGACAGGTAACACCAGGTCCTCGTGCTTCCTCGAGCACCACCCTGGGGCCTGTGCATGGGCTCTGCCCTTTGCCTCAAACACTCTTCCCCCAGAAGAGCCGGCACACGCCCTCCCCGTCTTCCAGACCTTGACTTAAGTTTCCAAGTCTCAGGAGGCCTTTATCCTCCTCACCCTGCTTTCCTTCCTTTCTTTCCATAGCACCTATCACCTCCTAGCTTATTATATCATTTACTTCTTTATATGCCCCTACACACTTGCTAAGTGTAAGCTCCCTGAGAAGAGAGATTTTGTCTATTTTGTTCTTTATGTGTCCAAAGCACCTGGAACAACACCTGCCATACAGTAGGTGCTCAATAAATGTGCTGAATATGAGAGACATGTGAACGCTAAATGCGTACCCAGATTAAACACTCACAGTGCTGACTCAGGCTATGGGCATTCTGTGGAGGGGAGTTTCGCATTTCTGCTGGGGAAGGGCAGCCTCAGGAGCATGTAGATCCAATACCTTCCTGTTGATTACTGTGACAGTTCAGAGCAGAGGCAGCATTAGAAGCTTCCTATTTGCAATGTTCTGACAGCCAACAAGATGAGGTGAGAAGAAGGACATCAGAGAATTTCAAAGCATTCTTGTCCTGGAAACAAGGAGAACCCAAGGCCACTGCTGGCCGCGGCAGAGGGCAGGGAGCCCAGCTCTGCATATCAGCACATCCTGAAGGGACTGGATCCTGAGAGGGAGCCGGGCGCGAGCGGCTCCTCACGGCCTGGAAAGTCAAGACAGCCAGAAGAGCGAACCCTTGGCGCCAAAGACGGATCCCAGGATCTCAGAGCTGCAAGGGGCCTTGGAGACCACCTAGCACAGGCTCCTCACCTCACACACCTGAAAATGAGGCTCAGAGAGGGAAAATGACTTAACCGAGGTCAAGAGTTTGTGCCAGAGCAGAGCCTAAAACTCGAGTCTCCTGAGTGCTGGGTCAACACCCGTTTCATGGTAATACCCACTCATTAAAATTTTTTTTTTATTACTATCTTCCACAAACCAGCTCTGTACTAAATAGCGGGGATACAAGACAACATGCAAGACGGATAAACACACTGGTGAGCCATCAAATTCAAATACAAAGTGCATGGTGTGATCATACAGGAAGTGTTTCCTGGTTGCCATGGGAACACTGGGAAGGAGCACCCAAGCCAGGCTTGGGGGGTCAGGGAGGACTCCTTAGTGAAAGAACATTTAAATTAAAACCAAAAGAATGAGTTGGAGTCAGGCAGCGGGAAGGGGGAGGAAACAGCACAAACATGGTCAGAAGGGAAGAGGAAACAGGGATCTCTGGGGATCTGACAGGACAGAGAAAGAGAGAGAGAGAGAGCACTAGACGATGCCAGGAGGGAGACAGGACCCGGTCATCAAGGCTTTGGCAGCCATGCAAGGAAGTCTGAATTTTATTCTAATGGTAATGTGAGCCATTGAAGGGTTTTAAGTGAAGGGGTTATGTAATCAGAATTACTTACAGAAAGATCACCCTGTCTGCAATTCGAAAGTAGTCTTAGAGAGGTTAAGTCTAGAATCTGGGAGGTCAGTTGGCTAGGCACTGAAGAAGTCCTGGCAAGAGACAGGGTGACTTGAACTAAGGCAGAAGACGTGGAGGGAGAGGCGGGTTTGCATTTGAGACATCTTAGGAGGGAGAGTTGACAGGATCTGGTGATAGATGTGGATCATGAAGAAATGGGAAATAAGGGTGACTTTCAGGCTTCTAGACTGAGCAACCGTGTAGTCGTTAGTGACAGTCCTTACTGACACAGAGACCACCAGAGGAGAGACCGGGGTGGGGGTAACTTCCCTGCCAGGGAGAACAGAGAAAGGAAAAAGCAGGAGAAAAGAATGCTGAGCCCAGAGATGACAAGAGCACCTGTGGGGTGTGCATCTAGCAAGATGAAGAGAATAACCAGCAGGCCCTTGGAATGCTTCCATCCAGAGCTCAGAGGGTTCCAGGCCTGAGCTCCAAGTTCCCCTTTCCACCTCTGTCCATGGTGCTGTGGATTCAGCTGTGCCTTTGGGCAGGTGTGCTTCATAGACTGAGACTTCCTTCCCAGGGCTGACTCTTTGCTCTTCTAAGGTTAACAGGCCACCTTGGATAGGGATGATGTTAATAAAGGCACAGAAAGTTACTTCTAATTCCTGAAAAAGACAGGCTTCTGCTAATCACACCACTTTGGAAGACATAATTGAGAGGCAGCAGAGCATGGCAATGAAGAACATAGACTTTGGGGACAAATTCCAGCTCCACCAACTAGTTGTGTGATCTCATACAGGTTATTTAACTTCTCTGTGCCTTGTTTCCCTCATTTGGAAAATAGGGTTAAAAATAAGTGCCTCTTCATAGAGTTGTGAGGGTTAAATGAGTTAATATTTGTTAAAGAGCTTAGAAGAGCGTCTGGCACATAATCAGGACTACCTAATTGTTAAATTAATAAAAATGCATGCATAAGATGGGCCACCACTAGGAACAAGACAAGTTGGGGTAGGGGAAACACGGTTCTGTAGGCAAAGGGGCCCAGGAGAAAGAAGGAACATTCTGCAGTGTGGCTTTAAGCACTCTGGCACGCTTCACTAGGAAAAAACCTGGGCTGAGCCACATGAATAGATTAAACCAGCTTCAGCCTCAGATCACTCCAAGAAATAATTATTCTGAGTGTGGATCTTCTTTAAGAAGTAATGTTTACTTCAGAAACACAGCAATTGCACCCCAAATGGCTTTGATGTATGTGGCATTTGATCAGCCTCCGTTATAATAGGGGAGGTAGTCCTGTTTTATGTATCAGGCTCTCTCGAAAGCACTGAAATTTACAGCACATTTGTTATGCGGCTCAGCAAAAGGTGTACGAATAAAGAATAACCTGCTCAATCAACACTGCTCAGCTGGAGAGCCCGGGAAGCTACTCACTCTGCCTGTGAGAGGGATTTGCTGAGCGCCAGGGGAAAAAGAAAAACCATCCCGCCAGGGCACCCTGACATTGCCTTCCAACAGGCTCATGTTCCTGCTTCCACTTTGTCACTTGCTAGTGAAAACAATACAGCCCAAACACGAGGACGCTCACTTCCCCCGAGAGCACGGTTCCCTGCCTGTCTGGCTCTCCCCTTTGCCTAGCTTCTGGAAAGGAGAGGAAAAAGATATATTCATGTGTCTCCCCTCGCTATTGCCTCCTCGCTTTCTCTTCCCTTCCTTCCTGCATCTGCTCTTTCTCTTCTATTCTTCATGAGTCCTCCCTCCCAGCTGGCTACCAAATGCCTATGTCCAGGGAGGCCTATGGCATCGAGGTCCTCAGAGACACAAAGGGGCAGAAGCTCATTTTGCATCCCCTTGGTCTCTGGGGGCACTCAGCGAAACCCCCAGACATCTGCCTGCCAGACACCTCTGACCACGGTCCTGGACTCCAGCCCCATTCTCAGGGACACCCAGGACCCAGGTGGAGCCCAGAACCCAGAGAGCAACACTCTCTCTAGGGAGGAATCCTAGTTATCCCCAAGGCTGCCCAAGACAGCCTCCCCAAGCTGCTTTTCTTAGGTATCAAGATCAGCCCCAGATAAAACTATGATGTAGTTAAGATCTGTTCATTCATTCACTCAACCAATGCTTTTGAGCACCTACTTAGTGCCAGAAATAGGTGTAGGAGCTGAAAATATCACTGTTTGACATTCCTGCCCTCCTGGAGTGCTACAGAGTGTCTTGGGGAGCCAAGAAAGGGGCACCCACTCCTCTGGGGATGGAGGTCAGAGGCGGGTTTCCAGGAGAACCCCATCTTACCTGAGACATAAAAGAGAAATAAGAAAGATATGTCCAAGAATATTCAAGGCGTCACTATTCATGAGAGTCAAAAACCAGACATCCAAATGTCCATCAACCATAGAATCGATACATTGTGATATGAAATCTATTCATACAATGGAACACGGCAATGAAAACGAACTAACTATAACAAACTGGATGAATCCACAAACAGAATATTGAACAAAAGACACATACCGTACGATTCCATGTTCATACAGTTCAAAAAGAGGCAGAACTTATCTACGGCACTGGGGGTCGGGACAGTGGATACAGTGGGGGGGGGGGTCATAGTGATTGGCTGGGGGTGTAGAGGGACAGCTGGGTGCTGTTTCTCAACCGGTTGCTGGATATAAAGGTGTGTTCACTTCATAAAAATTCAAAGCTGTACACTGATGATTTGTGCACTTTTTGGTACGTTTGATAGACTTCCATGAAAAAGTTTACATTAAAAATTTTTTGAGACAAATAAGAGACAACTGGCCAGGCAGGGGTCCCACATGTCTTCGACGCCATTGGCTCCCCTCCTTCGCTCTCTCTCCATCAGCACCAGTGACCATATGCCCTTTCCAACCTTCATCATACCCCTCTCACTCTGTGCTCACACAGGAAAGCATCGAATTAATTAATTCACACTGAATTGTCCAGGACCAATAGCAGTTCAACAGTATTACTTCCTTTTTAATAAAGTGGAATTGCTTTAACTCCATATAGTAACTACTACCAGGCAGTGCGAGAGGTAAGTGATGGGTGGCGGGCACCGCCCTAACACCCTTCAGTGCCCCCCATGCTACTGCATAACCCGGAGGCCCTGCCACATGCTGGGCTTCTTGCTTCTTCCTAGAGAATGAGCAATGGGCCCCCAGAGTGGGGACCTTGGGGTCAGCCCCAAGGTAAGTGGGGAGTGAACGGCAGAATTGTACAAATGCTCTGGGCAGAGGAGAGTTGGTGAATAATGTGAGTGTGCCCAAGCAAGGCTTGCCAGGGAATCTGCAATCATACACCACCAAAGAACAAACAGACTTGACCAACGCTCTCAATTTACAATGTTGATTTAGTGGACTTTGAGCAGCTCTACCGTGTTTCCAAGAATTATTCAAATATTCTCCCCCCTTCTGAGGAGGTGGGGAATTGCTAGGTCTGTAACCCCACAGCCAGATGATCTCTGAGAAAAAATCAAGGCAGGCAGAGCAGGAACCAGACACCTCGTGGGGACCATGACATGAGACACCCGCAGGGATACCTGGCCACACTGGGCCGCCCCGGGCTGCCTTCCCATCTTCTCAGTCCTGAAAGGGGGTAAGAGGACAGGAAACAAACCCTTGGCTGCTCCAGAGCCCCTGGTCTTACTGGTCCATTTTCTCCCAGGCTTTGCTCCTCGGCTGTCAAGGCTGAGCTCAACTGAGCACGGGGGGACACTGCATCTCCCTTCCCCAGGCAGCAAGAGATGAACGGCCGCTCAGCCCAGTCAGCTGCTCCAGCAAGCGGGCTGGTCGTGCGCTTGGCGGCTCCGTGAGCTGGGCAGGGAGATTGGCAGGGAGGAGGGAGAGAGAAACCCCCAGCAGGGCGGAATCACCCTTCTGCCTGCAAGGGTCTCATGAGAGCTCGGAGATGAACCTCTCACTGTCACCTGACTCTGCTCCCTGTCTCTTTTCACTTCCCAAACACACTCTCTCTGGATCAGTGGGTTTTCCAGACATAGCAACAGGTCCCCCGTCTGACAGACTCAACCCTGAATGGGTCCCCAGGGGAACAGAGACTCTCTCTGAAGTGCCTCTGGGAGAAGGCAGGCTGGCAGGCTGGTAGAGTCCCGTGTCTGGCAGGGCTCTTTCCAGAAAGGCCGGGGCAGGGCCCTGTACACAGGCCCTGCAGCTGGCTAACCAGGGCAGGACCCTTGGGGGAGGGGGGGACTCTGCATTAGAGGTGGGGGCCTTTCTAGGCTGCTTCCGCTGCAACAGGGAAGCAGCAGCAAATGGTGGGGAGGAGGGGCTTTGGTCTGAATCCCAGCTCCACCTTCCATGAGCTGTGGGACCTCAGGCATGGCCCTTACTTGTCATGTTCAATGACTAATAGTCTAGCAACCTTAGAGTGACAAAGAGAGAGTGCCATCAAACACAGGGCACCAGAGTCTACCTCTTGCCATTTATTAGGTGGCTAACAACACGTCAGGCACCAGGCCAAGGACTTTACATACATTATCACTCTTAAGCGGCGCACACATGGAAAGATAGGTCTAAAGAGCCCCATTTTAGAGACAGGGTTCAGAATGGTGCAACTGCTGTCCTAACGTTACACAGCTTGCAGGTGGAAGCACCAGGATTTGAACCTATGTTTGGGCGCCTCCACGGTCTGCACTGCTAACCACTATGCTATCCCTCCCCAACCTCCACATGCTCAGAGATATTCAGTTCATAAGCAAAGAGGTTTGCAGGGGTCTTTTTGCACATCTCATGGGTAGATGTTCTGCAAGTGGGGCCCTTCTGTCAAAAAATCTCTATGCCCAGCTATGCTTGCTTTCTGCCTCTGCTGGGTCCCCCCCAGCAAACACCAAGGCAGCAGAGAGAAGTGAGAGGCTCACATATCCTCTCCCAGCACCCCCACCACTTAGGGGCTGTCTAAAAATGCTGACACAGCCCATCCCCTTTGACTTAGGGAATGTATCATTTTCATTTCCTTCTTCCTTGAAAAAGCCAAATCAGTACCGTTTTAACACTGAGAATTTATCTTTATTAATAAACAATAAAAATTCAAAGCTTCTCAGGTCCCTAATCGAACACCATCAATGGGAGGTGTAGCAGCCTAACTTCAGACGCAGCATAATGTGCTGGAAACTTCTAAGCCAAAGGATTTTAAGATAGATGCATGCACGCACACACATATGCTCACGTGTAGAGAAAGGAGCTGGGGCCATTCCAGACAGAGGGACCACTGTCTGCAGGGAGCCCTCTTTATCACAGGAAACAGTCCTCTCTGCTCCTTATCGAGAAGGGCTGGGATTCCTATGAGGCCTGGCCCTGGAGTAACTGTGTCTCTGATTTAGAGAGCTGTAAAAACTTGACATGGCTTCAAATATTTAAGCACTTTAAATACGCCGATAATGATAATTACCTTGCTCAAGACATTTCATCTTAAATGAAGCTCCAGGCCAAGAAGACTCTGAAATCATTGTCACCGAACAGACAATGCTCTTGGTTGACTCCAATGCTCCACATTGTGCTGGTGGCCCTGTGAGCAGCTGTCGCCCAAGGCAAAGGGCACTGAACTTAGAGCCAGATGACGGAGGCGCCACCATCTGATTGTGTCCTCAAGTGAGCCAGGTGACTTCTAAGTCATCTCATCTGTAAAATGAGGATGACGGTATGGCCAGCCTGCCTTACAGGTTATGTGTGAGGGTGAAGGAAACCATGTGAGAACTCCAAGTGGGTTACAGATGTGAGCAATTCACAAGGCATGAGCGCCACCTTCCCCGACCCAGGTGTCCCTCGGCAGCAATACTGGCAGATAATCAAGCGCACTCCAGGCCCCCTCTTCTAAGCACACAGAATGAACGTGCCCAGGTTCCTTGGAGAAAGGCTTGCTCACTGTGAACACACAGAGGCCTCTGGGGGCTGCCGGTGGTAGTGCAGGGGGCTGCAGGGGACTCTGGGAGTCTAGAACCATCAGTTCAGTTGGTGCTTCTCCACCCCACCCCCAGGGCCCACTGGGCAGTGTGACTTGAGCACCACTCCCGAAAGAGCAAAGTTTTCAGCAAAATAAACAGGGGGCAGGCAGAAGAGGGAGCAGTGGGCTAGGGAAAAGTGGGACAAGTTTTAGACCTTTATTTTTCACAGCCTGGAGCTGACCTGGAGGTAGGAGTGGCCGGCATAGAGAAGCCCTAGGAGATGAGCATGGAGTTCTAAGTGGTTCCAGGATCCAAGAGCGGGTGCTACAGCTTGAGGATATGGGTGAAGATAAAGAAAGGAGATGAGGAGAAGGGGAAGGGAGCAATGAGGCATTGAAGCCCCACTATGAGCTGGTCCTTTACATACTTTATCTCAATTAATCCTGATAAATCTCTGAGGTGGGTTCTGCCATTCCTGGTTTTCCAGATGAGGAAGTTTGGGGAGGTTAAGGAGCATGCCCCCACCTGCTGCACGACCTGATTGTGCTAGACTGCAACTGGGGGCCACCTGATTTCAAAGCACATGTCCTCATCCCCACACCCCTGCAACCTCCAAGGCCAGGACTCCGGGCAGATGTGTCTGCCTGCCTCCTACAAGCTCAGCTCTCTCCTAGGAGCTCGGGGGTAAAGAGGAAGACAAGAGCTTTCAGCATAATTGGAGAGACAAGCCCAAGACTCGCGAGGCAATCATAACAATCAGCCCTAAATTATGAGAAAATTAGGAGCTCAAGGAAAGAATCATCTTCAAACTCTCCTTCATGACATCAGCCAGGAAGATCTCTCCTGACCTCACGGCCGCCAGAGGCCTCTGTCCTCTCTCTCTCTTCTCTGGCCATGAGGCTGCTGAACTTACCAGGCTGCTCACATCTCCTCTTGCACCCTCAGAGGCTCCCATCAGACTCGGAGGCCTGGCCCTGGATGGCACATCCACGCACGCTGTGCATGGATGCCTGAGGGGTCGCATCCACAGCCTGGCTACTCAGAGCATGGCCCGTGGACAGCGCAGCGGCATCACCAGGGAGCTTGTGAGAAATGCAGAACCTCTGCCCCGCCTCAGACTCCTACCTTCTGACAAGGTCTCCAAGTGATTCACACACAGATTCAAGTTTGAGGAGTGCTCTGGAACCCCCACCAGCCACATCACCAACATTGTCAGAACTGAAAGGACGATGATAATGACAATGACAATAAAAGCACACATGACAAGTGACATGTTCTGGGTGCTATCTATGAGCTGAACACTGTACTATGTGCTTTATGTGCATCTCTATTACTTCTCAGAAAACCTCTGAGAGGCTGAGGCTGTGATTATTCCCATTCTGCATACAGGAGAACTGATGCTGAGAGAGATCACTAGCTCATAAACGACAAAGCTGGGACCCAGGCCCAGGACTGCCCAAAGCTATAGCCCATGCACGTTCTTATCTGCTCAACCAGAGTGCTTCTCCAAAAGCTCCGAGGGCAGCTGGGCACACTTTCTCATTTCACAGAGAAGAAATAGGTCCAGTGAGAGGAGGGCCCTTGCCCAAGATCCCACAGCCAGGACTCCAGAACCCTGGTCAGTATACCGTACTGCCCTTCCTCAGCAGCCAGTGGTGGGCACAAATGCAGCTGGAGTAATCTTAAAGGAGGCAAAGCTATTTAAATCATTAGCTCATTTTTGCTCAAAACAATATGAACACACGGACTGTATCAGAACCTCTCTCCCAAGAGAGTTTCTCCCTTACCTGAAGCTCCTGAGACAGGGTCCCAGCCACCCAGAGCCCAGCCCAATGCCCTTGGAAGAGGAGTCAGGAGCCAGCTTGTCAGGAGCCGGATGTCACATTTTCCTGGCAGCACAGGGAAGGCTGGAGACGCCTGCTAGCTCAGAACCACCAGCAGAAGTATCGCTTCAAAGCCTGGACTGCCGCCTCCTCCCAGCGGGCTGCCAGGAGCACGCGCAACCCAAAGAGATTCTGATTCACTGTTCTTCAAGCATGTTTCGATTTGTTTCAGAAACACGCTCAGAATGACACCACAAAGCAGTCAGGCGGTCTTTTGTCTGAGCTAAAGAGCAAGCCACTGGAGGCCTGACTTGTCGACTCCCGAGGGCTCAGCTCCTGCACCTGGGCTGGAGGGCCTTCTGCTCACCCCATCGGCTGACGGGGGAGAGGCCAAGAGGGATCACTCTGCAGGGAGAGAGAAAACCCTCCCAGCCACTTCAGCTGCAGAAAGAGCTCAGTGGGGCTCCTAGACCCGGGCTGGGAAGGTCCACTCCCTGCTCTGGGCCCACGGTGGCCCTGCCACGAGCACAGTCGCCAGGCGCCTTTCTTCCCCTGGCTCGGCACTCTGCACTGCAGCTTTGCCGGTCCAACTGCAGGCTCAGTGATACTGGATTAACACTAGGACAGCCAGGACAGGCTCAATTAGCACAGAGGCCTCTGGCCTGGTGCAGACAAAATGTCAGGCCCTGGAGGGGATGGGCGGGCGCTGCCTCTGAGGGCATGGCATCCTCCTCTCCCAGCAAAAGGCCAGCTCCCCAGTCGCCCAGCATGGAAGGACACCGGGAGGAAAAGGTGGCTGGAGCTGTCAATACAAACAGCAGAGGCCTGGCAGGGGAACCTGCCTCGGGGGACAGTTGGAGCAGGGCAGGAGGGAAGCAGGGTTTAGTCCACACCTGCTTGAGACAGGGGATTGGCCAGAGGCCTGAGTACACAACCAGGTGCACCTGTGGCCTGGAGCGAAGATTCAGGGAGGCCTGGAGGGCACGAGGGTGACAGAGGAGCAGCAGCTGGAAGGCAGAGGTCAGGGAGCAGCATGAGCAGTAGTGCACAAACAGGGGCTACATTTTGTGAAGGCGCCCGTGCTCTGCAGCAAGCTCGGCCCTATGTGGTTTTTATTTTATCTCATTTAATCCTCAGATACCTTATGAGGTAGCTACTGTTATTGTCCCCATTTTTCAAATAAAGCTCAGATAGGAAGGTGACTTGTCCAACCAAGGCTACATGGATACTCAGTGGTATAGACAGGATTCAAACTCAGATCATCAACCACTGCCCTGCACCAGTTTTGTTCTCACCATGTGCTTCCCTTCACCTGCCCCGTCTCTCCAAATCCTCCTTCTCCTCCAAGGCCCAGCTCTGGGCCACCTCCTCCATGTTGCCCTCCTGGACTCCACCAGCCTTTACCAAGCTCCACCAAGTCGGAATGGTTACGCCACTCCCATCAGTGCCTGCATGGCTGCTTTTACCGCCTTGTTCAGTGGTTATTCATCTTCCTGACTAGAGTGTGAGTTCCTAAGAGGGCAGGAGATACGTTCTTCACACTCAGTGTCCTAGCCCAGCATACAGCATACACGGCTTGCACAATAAATATTTAAGAAAGGAAAGAAGGGAGGGAGGGAAGAAGGATGGATCTTTCTCTGAAACCCTCTTTACTTCACATTTATTTTTCATGGTACAGAAAAAAACAGAGAGAACTGAGCCTGGGTTTCTCACCCCCTCTGGAGAAGTCTTCAACTCCGAGAGCTGATGAGACTGCCAAGGCCTCAGGACCCCAGGTCCCAGGGAACAGCCTTCCTCAGGCCTCTTTGAAGCTGAGCTCCACTCTCCTCCTCCATTCCTCCGTGAAACGGATCAGAACCCCAGGGATACAGCTGACGGCTTTATATCAGCGTGGGCTTTCACCTCCACAAGCCTCTCTCTGCCCAGACCCGCGCTGTCAGGGGACCCTCGGAGCACAGTTCCTGGCTTCGGGGAACCTACAACCTCCAAGGGGTGCTCCTACTCAGAGGGCATGTGGTGGTCCGAGAGGCCCAGGGAACGCCGAACAAACAGATTGTCAAGAGTCAGACTCCTTACTTCCACCAAGGGAAAGGGCAGCTGAGAGGCAGTTAGTGGTGTCGGGCGTGGCTGGGGTCTCCCGGTGCCATGGGCTGAAAATATATTTCTGGGGCAAAATCAATGACTCCTCCAAGCAGGGAAGAAGACAGCACTCAAATCCATGGCCTGGGCCAGAGATGTCAGACGAAGGGCCGATGATGAGGACCGACTCAACCTGCCTCCACTTCCCAGCTTGCCAAGCCTCTGAGCATCTCACCACATTTGAGCCACCGCTCCATGGAGCGTGCCCTCCTCCTCAGCGTTCCGTCAGCACCCCTGTCACACACTGCCTCCTCTCCCCTGAGGCTGAATACTGATATAGCCCTTTGCACTTTTCAAAGCACTTTCACCACCTTGGCCTCTTACCATCTCCACCATGAGCACTCTCAGGCCCACTTTACAGATAAGGAGACTGAGGCTCAGGGCAATTAAGGGGCACAGCCAAGTGTTGGCAGGACCCTGACATGAGCTCAGAAGTTTTCTCTAGAGTGTGCCTCGACATTTATTCTTCAGGGAACATGTTATTACCTGAAGAATGATTTCATGCTGGATTTGGGGAGCATGCAGCCAAATGGTGGCGGCTCTTGAGGGCCCTTCTCTGCTTGTCTGGCTCAGCTGCTCCAGCCAAGACTGAGCCAGGCCCTCGTGCACAGCCCCAGCAGGTGCCCCCAAGCCACAAGCTCGTGCTGCCTGTGGCTCCATGGCCAAGGCGACAGACTACAGCCATGCTGACAGCTTGGCTCCAGCAGTGCCTGCCCCTCAGGACAGGCGGCCTCTCTCCCCAGGAGGTGACTCAGTCTTTAGGAGCTGCCACATAGCTGTGTGCAGAGGATCACTAAAGGAGGGACAAGGCCTGTTACACAAAGCAAGCAGGAGGTGGGGACGGGGGGGAAGAGGCTCGGTGCAGCTCGTCCTGCAGGTCTCATTCCACATCCCGGCCTGGCGTGTTCCGGGAGGCACAGGGTTGAGTAGGGAAGGGGATGAGAGAAGGAGAGCTCCTCCAGAACTGGAAGGAACTAGCAGAGCCCTGCCCGTCCCACTACAGAAAGGCACACGGAAACAGGTGAAGTGCCCACGTTCGTGGAGACAGCACCAGGCAGAGCCGGCACTAGAACCCAGGTTTACGACTCCCCGTCTGGTGCTCTCCCCGCCCCATGCTGTGCAGTTTCACCTTCAGGGAAGACCAGAGTGACGGCTCCCATCTAAAGTCAGTTTTGTGAGTAAATGGTAAGTGTTGTAGTTTCTTATGAATAAAGAAGTGGCTTAACTTGGGGTCCATAATGTTCATTCATCAACCAATTACCAGTGAACATTAGTGAAATACCTACCGGGTGCTATCCCTGGGGATTCAACAGTAAATAAAGTGGACTACTGACAGAGATGGACACTGACCCATACAACCCCAGGGGCACCCCTAGTATCGGCCTGGGGGCTCCCAAGACAAGATCCACCAGGCCTTCTCCCAGGTGCCACTGACTGGCGTGCCCAAGGCCTCGGGCAGTGGGAGAGACCCTCGAGCCTCCAGGTGTCAGCTGGCACGTCAGGAACTGGTGTGCTGACCCTCAGTGTTTACCACTGCGAGGCGAGGCTCTCTGTCAGTCACATCAGGCAGACGCTTCCTCACAGGAGACCATGAGGCAAACGTTCTAGTCTGTTTTGCCCCACAAAGTTCTGGCTATGTTACTCTACCACCCTTCCGATGAGCCCTGAACAAGCAGGAATGGAAAAGCAAGAGGGTTTCTGGACGGTGTGGGTCCAGAGCAGTGAATGGACAGCAGCTTTGGAGTCCTTGAGACTTGATCCAAATGTGACTTCAGACAGAGGGATGGACTGAGTGAATTCTGGGGGTCTCTAGGGGCCTAGTTGTCCCTGGGAAAAGCCTGGATCAAGGTGGGCTTGAGAACTGAGCGCACCTAGAAGTAGTGTTGGTCTGGCAGTGGGGAGATGGCAAGGCCACAGGAGCAAGGGTGTGAGAACCACCACCCTTTGCAGCCTGGAGACGGCACAGCCCCTTGAGCAGCCTGCCTCCCTGTGCACAGAGAAGACGCCTCTCTCTCTTCCAGCGGCAGAGGAGACAGCTTCCTCCCAAGAAAGTGTCTGTGCCAAATCAACTGCAGCAGGTAAAATGTTTAAGTTCTTCCTGCTGTCTAACTGAGATAACTTAAACCCATTTTCCATTCCCGGGTCTTCAGTCCCCTGGTGGCAGAGTCTTGCCTCATCTGTTACCAGCACACAAGGCAGGGGGCAGGGAACTGAAGCCCCCGTTTCGTGGGCTGCCAGCAGCCCTCTAGACCAATAGCAGCTGTAAAGACTCAAAGAAATACACACACATAATATTTTTATGTGATTCCCCAAATGAATTCTTTTTTAATGCATCTTTTTTTGGGGACACTTTGAGATAATTACAGTCTTCATCAAATCATCCTGGAGATCTCTTTCCATGAAAAGCCTTTAATTTCATCCTCCTTAATGTAATTCTATCTCGGCAGACGAACTTGGCCTTTTATATTTCTCCAAATATTGTATCAGGGCCCTTAATCAGAGGTAGAAGCCAAGCGGAAGAGGGATTGGGCAGTCTCCATCCACCAGAGCCAAGGGTGGGGCGGGGGGTGGCCATCATCGACACCTCCACACGCCCCCATATGCCACTATCTCCACCCACTGAGGACTCGTTCCTCCAACACATGGCTTCCACCTGGAAGTGCTGATTCACCCAACCATCCGCCCACCCTCCCAACAAACACAGTTTCTACCGTTCCCTGGCACCCTGTCTGGAACTGGGGATGAGAAGAACAGAATACACAAGCCAGACAGGACTTCTGTCCACTGGAACCCCGACCAACATGTTTCCTCTCCTGGACAGACGGAGCTGTCCCTATTAAAAGGGGAGACAGAAAGATCTAAAGAGAAAGAGGAGATGAAGAGCTGACAATCAGCATTCCCAATGTTAATAAGAGGCAGCACACTGAATTCCTACACTAAAAGGAAGCACCCAGTCTGTTAGTAATTTGCCCATTGCTTCTGCACCTCGGGGCCCTTTCTCCCTCAGCCTCCCTGGCTCTTCTTTCCCTCCCTCTGCTCTTTCCTCTGTCTCTCCTTCCCTAGCCAGCTGCTCCTTTGCCATTCCCTTCTTTGTTACCTTTCCTCTCCATGTCCCTCTTTCCCAACTGCCTGGGCTGACCACACTATGAAATTACAATCTATTTTTAAATATTGTTTAGCACGTAGTTGCATGATTGCTAGTCCTTCATTTTAATACTGGGTGCATTTCATCTTTTCTAGGTCTGTCTTCGATCCCCACCACTGCCCTCGCCGCCAGATAACCAGATACACAAAGTTGTCTTTATTTCGGTGTGGCTTTCCGAGTTTTCTTTCTGGGGCAGCAGGTGGGGAGAGAGGCTGGAGGGTAGGAGGTGAGGAGGGAGCTGTGTCATAGTTCTGGAAGGAAGAAATGAGGATCTGCACTAATGGATAAGAGGGAAGGACTGAGCTGAGAGGAATTCCCAAGGCACTCCAGAAGTGCCACACTCTGGGGAGGGTGAGAGAGCCAGTGTCTGGCAGTCTGGGATGATGTCCCGGGAAGGACTTCACCCAGTTTGCTGTCCTCTCTGTGTGTCAGCTGGTTCAAGGGAGGGTGCCGAGAGAACAAGGATTCTGGAAGCCGAGGTGGCCAGCACAGAGAGGTGGGCAGGACAAGCCCTCCAGGAGCACCTGCAGAGCCTGGGTGTGGGACAAGGAGAAGACTGAGGGGGATGGGGCAGCCACCAGAGACAAAGTCTGATAGAGCCTGGCCTGGGGCCCGACCTTCGCACCTGGTCACAGGTGAGGGGCCGCAACGGAGGCAACCACACTGCCCCAGGTTTCCTGTCCCATATTTCCGTCCCCACGTTGAAGGCCACAGACAGAACTGGGCAGCCAGCACTTGCCCTCTCTGTTGGTGTTGCATCCTAAGAACCTCCAAGGGGGCTCCAGGAGCCCCGATGCAAGGCTGAAGCAGCACACTGAGAAGATGTTTGGATTTCGGCACAATTATTGCAATAACAATTTAATCATTTAAAAACACTATCTTGTGTTGCTCTAATGAAGAGAGAGGCTCTTTTCCATATTGTTTGTGCCATCTGTGAGCAATTTTCACATTAGCCTCTTGGAATGGCAAAGCGGAGGCCCGACAGTGATGTAGAGGGGCAGAGCAGGGAGAGGCGAGGAGAGGAGGGGACCACAGGGGAGGAAGGGGACAGAAAGGAGGCAGGGCACCAGGGTGGGGTGGGGGCCGGGAAGTGTAGCCTTCTGCATGCAAACCCTGTCCTGGGACATGGGAGAGCCAGTGGATGGAGATGTGGCCCTGCCTTTGGGGTACTTCACATTCAGATAGGAAGGAAGTCCCCAAATTTGTGAGGAGGGTAAGGAAGGCAGAAGAGCCCAGCACAGTGGTTTACAAACTGTGGGTTCCAATCCGTAAGTAGGTCCCTGAAACCAATTTGGTAGACGCAATCGGTACTTTTTTTTAACGAAATAGAATACAGTGGACAATATCAGAGCGAAATACCATTCACAACTGAAAGAAATCAGGGCAACCTGGAGAAATTCCAAGTCAGGGGCAAGGAATATACAAGGTGAGCCTGCGACACCTTGTGCCACAGAGCAAGGACTTGGTCCTAGACTAATGGGGTCATGTCTAATGAGCAAGGGGCTGACTTGAAGGGGCTCCCACCAGCCAACAATGGGACAATTTCAGCTTCAAAAAGAATAGTGAAGATAACTGATGGGAATACACTGAAAATGTAAAATTTCATGAGTCCATAATTGCAGTGGGTTAAAAGGTGGTCCCCCAAGACACAGGTCTTCAGAACCTGTGAATATTAGCTAATATGGCAAAAGACATGATTAAGTTAAAGGCTTTGAGAGGAGGAGCTTATCCTGGACTGTCAGGTGGGCCCTGGATATAATCACATGTATCCCCACTAGATAGACACACAGAGGGGCCAGCCCCAGGGGTCTAGTAGTTAAGTTTGGCACACTCCGCATCAGTGGCCTGGGTTCAGTTCCCAGGCACGGACCTACACCACTCGTCAGCGGCCATGCTGTGGCATGGCAGCGACCCACATACAAAATAGAAGAAGATGACTGGCAACAGATGTCAGCTCAGGGTGAATCTTTCTCAGCAATAAATAAATAAATAAAAAGATAGACACACAGAGGAGAGAAGGCGGCAATGTGACCATGAGCCTGGAGTGATATGGCCACAGGCCAAGGATGGTCTGAAGCCAACAGAACTGGAAAAGGCATGGAAGGATTCTTCCCTAGAGCCTCTGGAAGGAGCAAGGCTCTGTCAACACCCTGATTTCAGACTTACGGCCTCCAGAACTGTGATAGAATCAACTTCTGCTGTTTTAAGCTGCCCAGTTTATGGTCATCTGGAAACTAATACAATCATCATACCCAGAAAGAGAAAGACAAAAGCAATGAAAATAGGAACTGTCAGAGCACATAGCACATAGTATTTCAGTTTGATATACATATATCTGTAGGTGATCTGGGTTGGGCTCTGAAATGTATTTCTTGCTGTGGATCGTGGTCAAAAAAGATTGAAAAACTCTGGCCCAGTGGGTGAGGGCATGGGCTTTAGAATCAAACAGCCCAGACAGGCAATTCACTTCTACCTCCTACAGGCTATGTGGCCTGGGGGGAGTCACTCACTCTCTCTAACCCTCTTGTTCTGTCTGCAAAATGGGAGTGTTGTGAGGATTCAATGAAATAATGCACTTGCCATGGAGTCTAACACAGACTACATCCTCAAGGAATGCTAGTTTTTGCATATCTGTTGTTATAGTCAATAATAATAATAATAATAATAATAATAATAATAAAAGACAGACATGAAGATGAGCACAGCTATCCCCGATGCCCATGTTAACTGCTGCAAAGGCTCTTTGTCCTGTCGCTCCAGCTGAGAAGCCTCTAGGGATGGCAGAACTGCAGTGTGTCAGAACTGACCAAAATCATGCAATCAAGCCCTTCGCTTCAGAGAGGGGGAAACTGAGGCCCAAAGAAAAACAATGACTTGGCCAAGGTTACATAGTTAGTACATGATCAAGATGGGACTAGAACCCAGTCTTCAAACTCCCAGTCGGAGGCAAAGGCATGCTAACCCCAACACCCTATAACCTCTCATTTGTCCCCAGGACACCATGGCCACCATTCCTGCTAGTCTCCTTCCAGCCCAGGCCTTCGTCCCACTACCAGGGTTCCAGGGACGCCTCCTTTGTGACCACCCTACAGGAAATCCCTTAGGTGCAACGCCCATTGATTATCCAGGAAGGGAATTTTGCACCAATGAGCTTTCCTTGCACTAAACAAGCTCACAACATCCTGTGACTACCTGTTCAAATGATTCCAATATTTCTCACTGACAGCTCCAAGTGCCTGAGCCCCTGATCCTGTCTAGCAGGAGGGCCTGCCAGCCTCCAAGCAGCCAGCTGATCAGAGACAAGAAAATGGACTTCGAGAAAGGCCTAACTGGGGAGAGCGTCCTCAGGATCACCCTCCAGGCTCACCACGCCTGCCCCAGCAACTTTCCCGACCTCATCTGGGACTCAGGGCCACCATGTTCCTTTCCTAGCTGACACAGGCTTTGGGCTGGGCAGTCTGTGTACACTGCTCCATGGCATCTCTCAGCCAAAGAGAACTTAGCCAATCTGCAGAAACGGGGACAAGGTTAGATGAGTCAGGCAGACTTGGGTTGAAATTAGAGCTTTTTCCTTCACTAGCTGTGTGATCTTGGGCAAGTGACTTAACTGTTCTGGGAGCTTCATCAGTAAAGAAGGGTAGCGATGTCTACTTCACTGGACTGTTGGAAGGATTCAATGAGACCATGTTTGTGAAGGGCTTAGCACAGTGCCTGGCACAACACGTGTGCCCAATAAACGGGGCTGGTGGAGTGGAAGAAAGAGCAGGGGCAGGGGTGGCAGTGGCAGTAATAGCACCACGACACCTGATGCAGTTGGAGCTAAAGAGATGTTTACGAAGTAACTGAACCAGAAATTTTCCACAGGGCTGTGAACATCTGCATTCAAAGCTTTCCCCATCCATGAACCATTATTCTTTTTAACCATCTAATCATCCAACAACTATTTCTTATGCACTGCTATAAACTGAATGTTCGTGTCCCCCACAAATTGATGTGTTGAAATCCTAACCCCCAATGTGATGGTATTAGGCGGTAGGGCCTTTGGAGGTGATCAGGTCATGAGGGTGGAGCCCTCGTGATGGGATTAGTGACCTTATCAAAGAGACCCCAGAGACTTCCCTTGCTCCTTCTACCATGTGAGGTTATAGTGAAAGGACGGTTATACCAAATCTGCTGGTGCCTTATCTTGGACTTCCAGCCTCCAGAACTGTGAGAAATAAATGTCTGCTGTTTATAAGCCACCCAGTCTGTGGTATTTGTTATAGGAGCCCAAATGGACTGAGACCAGCACCTCGTAGGTGTCAGGTGCTGAGCCAGACCCTGGGAATGAGATGGAGACCAAGGCAGATGGGGCCTTGCTCTCACAGAGCTTATTGTGGTTCTAAACCTCAACCCTTTGCGGGGGTAAAAGACCATTTTGAGAATCTGATTGGAAGTTTCAGACTCTTCCCCATAAAAACACACACCTCACATATGCATAACATTTTGCCAACATTCAAGAGGCTCAAAGAAGGTTCTTGGTGAGACTCTCTGTCCTACATGAAATTTCTGCTCCAGCCACACTTGCCCACTACCACTCCTGGAACCCTCCTGACTGGTCCAGCAGAGGCCAAGAGGAGCCTTTCAGGAACCCCAGACCAAAAGCCCAGTAAGCAGTGCTGGATGCAGAGGGGCTCCCAGAATCACCTGCACAGGGAATCACAGTGCGTCCCAGGCTTGCTCAGACCACGGGAAACTCATTGGCTCACAGCCTGATGCTGAGGGTTGTCTGGTAAAATCTCAGCAGTACGAGCCCACGGCTGAAATCTGTCTGCCCCCTCAAGGCCCTGACCTGGCTTCACACGCGGGCCTTTGGTTTCCAACCACCCTTGGGTGGGGTTTGGTGCCCCATGCACCCATCACCAGTCCCTCTCCTGCCCACCCAGGGCTCTGCCTCCCTTCCTGCACATGGGCCAGAGCTGCCCACTGTTCCCAGGCACATGGTACAGATGGAGCCCCACGCGACCCTGCCATCACGCCTTTGCTCATGCAGTTTCCCTAGAGAGAAACCCCACCCTCCTCCTCCCCCTCCCCCTGGTGAGTCCTCTGGGGAAGTTTCAACTATATCCCAGTCCCTGGCACTCTCTCCTCTTCTATATTCATCTTCCATCAATGTCAGCAACATTTGCACACATCCTGTCTCTGCCCATGGGGTCTAAGCCCCTTGAGGGAGGGGTCTCTGTCTGAGTCACCTTGGAATCCCCTAGAGCTTTGCACAGTGCCTGGTACACAGTAGGTGCTCAGTAGACGTTGCTTTCTTCTCCGGGAAAACAGAGACTATGGCCAGGGAGGGCTGGGGTGAGGACAGGCGGAGAGGCTGGGGAAGAGGCTTGGCAGTCTAGCTGAGCCCAGCACCCTTGGGCTAAGGCACTGGAGGGCCAACCTCCTCTTCCGTCCACCCTAGCTGAACAGCTTAGGGTCAAACCCTCTGGACCAAAGTAGCCAGCTTCTGTCTGATGAGAGAGAGAGCTAATAATGGCTCCTGGAGGGACATGTCTGGCACAGGCAATTTGAAAGAATGATCTAACAGGCTCTTCCTCAGGAACCCCCATGAAAGCTCTGTTGTTCTGTTCTCCATTGCTGTTTTTATGACTGAGCTCTGGCTAAGCTGCACCCGGGGATCCCTTAGTGAAGGGATTATTGACCCAGAAGCCCATCGGGTATAATCCATCATGGCTAGTCCATTCCACTGGCCTCTCTGCTCCTGGAGCTGGCCCAGACTCCAGTGGCTCAAATCTGGCCGTGTCCACAGCCTTCTCCCCACCCCACCATGCCCAGATCTCCATATCCTTCCCTCTGTCCCCACGGAGATCGAAGGCCAGCAATTTTTGAAAGCTCCTAGGACAGGCAGGGTCCAAGATCTCTGGGACTGTTCTAAGGATGCCAGGTGTGGAACTGTCAACCGGCAGACAGCTGGGACCCAAGGGAAAGCAGGTCTGAAATCAGCTGTTAACCCTCCGCCCTCTCTGTAACCCAATTACATCCTACTTCTCCCGACTCCTGGGATTTGGAGACCAGAAGGGACACTAGAATCCATTACTTAGCACTACGGCCCAGAGAAGAGAAGTACAAGGACACACAAGCAATTAGTGGGACTTAAATCAAGATCTCCCACTCCAGGGCTCTTCAGGTGCACAATTAAAATGAAAACTGAGCACCCAGTTAAAGAGGACGCTCGGGGTCCCCAGCCCCTGAGCAAGTGTCATGAAGCCTGGTGGTAAAGTCACTGTACCAGGCCCTGGGAGCAGGGAGAGTACCAGCCAGGCCCAATAGGTAGAATGTGTCACTGAGAGGTCTCCAGGGGCTTCCTGAGACAAAGAGAGTGACAAGCGGGAGCTGGCATGGCTGGGTTTCCTGGAATCGAGGAGAGACTGGGCCCAGGCAGTTGCCAGGCAAGCCTGACAGAGATAAATTCATCAACGCGCCAGAGGCTGGGACAGTCTTCAGAGTCTGATTTATAGGCAGCTCCCATCCATCCAGGCCCAGGTACGGATCAATCCATAATCCAGGGGAGTAATTAACAGACTGTTAGATGGATCCAATCTCATTTGGGTGTCTTTATACACAGGAGGCCCACAGAAGCCCACCCAACCTGTTCGGCACTTTGCGAAATGCCAATTGGCATGAGCAAGCTTCCTAAAGAGCACATGAGGCCTGATTTGAGTCCCAAATCTGCCTCTTACAAGGCAAATCACTTAACCACTCTTCACCTCAGTTGCCTCAAATTAAGAATGGAAAATAAGAATAACAATACCTATTTCGTGGAATATCAAAAGAACTAAGATGAGATTTGCAGGAAAAGCACCTAGCATGGTGCCTGGCATGCAGGAAACCCTCAATAAATGATTATTTGTTTGTAGTTTTAATAAATCAGATCATTGCCAGGCTCTTCAAGAAATAAAAATTGTAGAAATGCTCCTAAACCTAGAGGGTAGCTAGCATCTATGTGTAAGTGGGCTACGGTCACAGAAGCTGCCCTTAGCCCGGGTGTGGTCTGCAGGTCGGTTCAGAGCGGCCAGGAGAAGCCGTGGTGCCGTGCCCACCTCCCCTCACACTCGCCGATCTGAGGGCGTCCAGCCACAGGCACCTGCGGCTCTCCTGAGAACTGTCTGGTCTCTGGAGCCCACGCAGCCCACGTACACAGGCAGGCTCCAAGTGCCACAATCTTTGGTCAGTGGCCAACAAGACACCTTGCCCTCAGATGCTCTGCACCCTCTCCCACAGTCCCTAGAGCGATTGGGTGCCAGTTGCCCACAACCTACTCTATTGCCAGTAACCTACTTGATTGTCTTCTTTCCCTTTGCTGTCTTGCTTCTTAGGCAAATGATTGCTTCCTGGCATCACCTCCCAAGTAACGACTTGCACTTACATCTTCATCCCAGCTCTGCTTCTGGGGGAGCAAGCCTAACAGGGTGTCGACAGGGTGTTGGCCAGGCACCACGGCGAGGGCCTGTCCTCATCACCACGCAGAGGGAAGGAGAAAGGAAGGAAGAGGGAGGCTACCTGCATGTGGGTGGAGCCTACTTATGGAGAGGAAGGAACACAGGAGAGGGTGAACCGATTGATGACTTAAGACCAAAACTAAACTCCTGGGACGAACCCGATTGTCCGCCGCTGAGTCAAAGCAGAAGAGAGTGGCTCTGAGTTCACAGACTCCTCCATTCCAGGCTACAGCAGAGCTGGCAATCTTGCCAGAAGGATTTATCAGGCCAATTTTTAAATGCTCAGGCATCCTGAGCCAATGAGCAGGGCAGCATGCAGAAAGCTTTCTCTGTGTCAGGCTCTTATTTAAATCCTTCCCTTGGACCACACACATGTGCATTCAGAATTTAGGAGCTTCCCTGCCCCAGAACCTGGGGTCATCTTCCAACCAAGGATAGAATCACAGAATTTCTGAGGTGGAAAGACACAGAGGTCATGTCCTCCAAGTCTTGTCTGATACATTAATCCCTACCCATAGTTTCTGCAGCACCCTCGAGGGAAGCATAAGCAATGTGTGCACACACATAGACACACACACACACACAAACATGTGTGCACACACTTATGCACACACACGCACTCTCCCTCTCTCTCTGTGCTGCCCTGCACTCCTGGTCAATTTCCCCAATGCTGTTTGCCTTGTATATTCCATTCACACATCAGCCCTACACAGATTAAGAGGATTAGCTGTTATCGAGAGCTTTGTCTCTCCAAAGCTCTTACCAACATTAGCTAATTAAACAGATACAGTTCTCTTTCCCTCAGCTGTAGTGTGTAGAAAGCATAGCACATGAATTGATAAGACCCAGGTTCTAGTCCCAGGTGGGGAGACAAGTCTCCTTGTACAAAATGCAGAGAAATAGTTGTTATGATACCCCAAGTGAGAAATGAAGACACAGAGGGTGTAAGTAACTTACCCAAGGTCAGTCAGCTGGCTAGTAAGTGGCTGAGCTCGGCTATACACTCGGTCTCTCCAACTCCACAAGCCAAGCTCTCTTAATCACCGCCATATACAGACAGTAGTTATTACCCCCATCATTTTCCCACTCCACGATGACATGGCAGAGACGAACCCTTCCAGCCTCGAAAGCCTATTTATCCCAGCACCCCCATCACTCCCACCTGGAGCTCTGCAGTCACTTCTTTTCCCCCTGTGCTCCCTGCCCCCTGCCCACAGCCCCTGGCTCAGGACTCCGCACCCAGTGGATGCTCACAGCCACAGCATGGCCTCTGCCTGGCCTAGAACGAGCAGCAAGACCCTCTCTTTCTCTCACAGATATCCCAGGGAAAGCCCCAAAGCCAGTTACCATCCACCACAAGCAGCTCAATTAATCAAGGCGTTAATGAGGGCTGCATTTACAACTTCTATTATCAAGTCTAATAATTCCCTTTAACTGAGATCTTTTGCCTTCTTTAAAGTAATCAGTGCCTGTCGGGAAATGATCAGAACAACTCTTAGGATTCCCCCCCATCATAGTGAATCCCACATGCCATATGTCTCATCACGGGGACTCAGGCTCAGGCATCTCCTTCAAATGCTGTCACCCCCTAACAAAGCTAATAAGACTTCTTTTTTTTTGCTTCAAAAGTCGTAACAGGATAGAGAATTTGAGGAAATCAATCAGTAATTAATTATCCATTAAACATTATTTGCCCAGTACTGTAAGGACACAGAAGTAGTTAATAAGATCCTTGCTTTCTGGGGGCTTAGAACTCTGGATGAGTAGAAACGCTAGCATACCAAATAATAAGGCAACAGCTGAATAGGCTCCTGCACTAGGAATATAGTAAGAAATCATTCATTCACTCATTCATTCATGAAATAGCATGTAGACTCTACCAGTAGTAGTGCCTACTACAGGCAGACACCCTGATAGTTGACAGTGGCAAGAGGTGTCCAATAGGGATGGGTATGGGGTGTATCCCCGAAGATCCTGGAGGAAATAGGCTATGTAAGCAAGTGACTATAGGACAAGGAGAAATGACAAGAGTGTCAGGAGAAGAATGAACCAAGTGTTCTAGGAGGAGTTCAGAAAAGACGGGATTAGCAGGGAAGGCTTTGTGGAAGTGGCAGGACTCGAGTGGCAATTGGGCCTGTAAGGAGGAGCTGGGTCACGGGCTCCCATCACTCGGAGGGATGCCTGTGAAGCACAAAGGAACTTATGATTCACCTTGGAAAATGAGAAGCTAGTATGTTCACGTCCACTCTCCTGTCCCTTCTGGGCATGCTGCTCCTGAGGGACAGCGTCCTCCACCATCTGGTCCCCTGCTGACCCCAAGTCCCTGCCCTGCCGTGCTCCCCGCCCTCTGCTCCCAGCTCCCTGGGCCAGCCCTGAGACAGGTGAGAGAGTTCACTGGCAGGAACCATGATGCCAGAAAGCTGTCCTTCCACCCACCACTCACACAGCAACAACCTGTCATCTGAGGCTTCAGGGGCTGGCAACCAGGAGTGCTGCAGACAAGAACAAACAATCTCATCTCTGAGTATATATTTTGTCTACATTACGCCACTGTGAAGGTGTTAATATACAAGTTACAACATATTAATCACCCCTCTAACTTCCAAATGCTAAATGCATCATTAACATTCATGTTTTCTTCAATTACTTGGCTGTTCTGGGGGAGGGGAGAGAGTCAGCTCCTCACTAAATCCATCTCCTGTGGACGGCTCAGGGATCGTAAAAGGCAGCCCGTGCCTCCACCTGTGCTGTGCAGAGCGGAACTTCCCGCTCCCAGCCTTCAGCGAGGCTGCCGGGCCCCAGTGCAGGCTGGCCATAAAAACGCAACTGAGGCCAAGAAATGAGAGGGAGAAAACAACAGGGAGAGGAGAAGGCAGGAGGGAAAGGGGAGGGACACAGAGAGGAATCATATTCATACCAAAGGATCCAAGAGACCAATTAGTCTACCAGCCTCATTTTACAAATGAGAGCACTGTGGCTCAGAGAGGTAAGTGATGTGCCCAAGATCACAGAGCAGGTTAGTGGAGAGACCAGAGGAAAGAGCGGATAGAAAAACTGAGTGCAGAAGAAAATAAGGTGAAAAAAGGAAAAACTGGCAGAAAGCAGGTCAGTAAAGATACAAAGCGGGCGAGAAAGAAAAAGCAGAGAGGGAGGGACAAAGCATGTGTTAGAAAGGGGGGAAAAATCTGAAACAGATGCAAGCCCAGAGTTGTCTTCAACTTCACCTCCAACGGCTCAGCACTCAGATCCCGGAGGCAGGAGAGGGTTGGGCAAGGGGGTGTAATATCTCTGATAAGGGACAAATAGACTGGACTGAAGCGGGAGGGAGGAGCTGGGGAGCCTCTGCCCCGGGCCTCCAAAATGTAGCCAGACTAAATATGACACATAATTAAAATGTCATTACCCCACAATGGCGCTATCCAAACTTCACTTGGAAATTGTTACAGGCGCTGGTGGCTACAAAATTAATTTGCTATTGTGTTTCAGCAAATCGGATTCAATAATCTCCCTGGCAGTGGGTCGCAGACCAGCCCTGAATTGAGGAGAAGAGAGAAAAGGCTGCTGCTGGCAGGTCACTTTTGTCCACGGGCTGCCATCCAGCCAGGCCTGTCCACCTTGAGGTGGAAGCATCCAAGGTCAACACACACTAGCGATTCCAGAAGGGTGAGCCTGGGGGGCTCCAAGCCCAGTGAGCAGAGAAGCAGGGCAGGAGGCAGCAGGGTCAGCTTCGGGCGGCACCATCTTGGGCCCTCCAAAGACACAGCCCCTGATGGTTGTTCTGAGCATCGTTAAAACCCACACAGGTCATCACAACCTAGGCAGGCTTTGAAATGATCAGCCGCCTGAGTCTCACAACTTAAGAGGTGGGTGAGGTGGGCATCATCGCTTCCTCTCTGCAATGAGCAAAAAGCCTCAGAGAGATTAGGAGCATGGCCAAGGTCACCCACTCAGGTAGGGGGAGGGTAAAGACTGTGTGCGTTAATAACGACAGCATTCAGCCCTGGAATGTGCACGCGCATGCATGTGCACACACGATACAGTAGTCTGTAAGACCCCAGCAGACTGTGACCAGAGGGGCTGGGCCTGGGAGCCACTGCAGTGGGCCCCCTTAGCCTAGCGACTAGGAGCCCTATCCAGTCTTCCCTGCAAGCTGCTGCCCATCTGTCTCTCCTTTTCTAAGCCCACTGCTACATTCCAGGCCAGGACCTGGGATGCCTGCAGCCTCCTTGCTGCCTCTCCTCTCTCCGATCTTGTACATCAGTTCCAGAAGAATCTTCTAAAATGCCACGCTGACCTTGACACTTCCTTGCTCATAAACTTCATACAGCTGCCTCTGCTCTCTAGCTTCTCCTCCCACCACTCAACGAAAATGCCCCCCCCACGGCCCCATGACCTCCTCACTGCCTGACAGGTACTCCTCCTTCCTCACTTTACTAGACCTCTCTCAGCAGCCTCTGTCATCTCCAACCACTTCCTTCCTGGAAACTGCCTCCCTGGGTGTCTGTGGTCTCATCTGCTGCGCTAGTCCTTCCACCTCTCTACTTGCTCCTTGGTTGACTTGCGAGCTTTCTTTGTTAGCTTGATCCATACATCCTCATGTTCCCCAGCTCTTTCCTCCATCACCTGCTCATCGTACCCCTTATGTGACTATAAGTGACTTAATCTGAGCCCACAGCTTTGGCTGCATCTCTATCCAAATGAAGCCCAAATCTGTGTCTCGAGCCTACATCCATCTCCTGAATTCCAGGTCCCATCAATCGGTTGCTTGCTGGATGTTTCCACATGACACCCCAAACTCAACATGTCCAAGCTGAATTAGTCATCCCCCTTTCTGCCCCCAAATGGCTACTCCTCCCAAATTCTCTCTTTCTGATGGCATCACCACCCAACCAGTTGTCCTGGGAATCATCCTCGACTTTCCCATCTCCCTTACCCACTGTATAGATTCCAACAGTGCCCTGCCCGTATCCCCTTGGCAAGTGCCATCCTTGTACTGCAAGCACCTGAGACCCTTCCTGAGGGCTTTCCCCTGCAGACACAGTGCTGGGGAGTCAAACACGGATGCAACCCTTAGTCAATGACATATAGGAACTGGAGGATGAGTACCCCAGCTTCCCAGCCCTCAGGTGGGACACCTTGGAGTCACGTTCCCCACTGTCTCTGCGAGACCCCGACAGGACTGAGCCCATGTGTCCAAGCTGTAACCTGCTCTTTAAGCTCCTTGCATTGGCTTCCTTCTCTTCCCTGTCTCACTTTGCTATTGGTGTTTCTTGAGGTCACCCACCAAATAAACCTCTTACAACATAAATCTTATTCTCAGGGTCTCCTTTTGGAGGAACCTAAGTGCCCAACAATCCTGGATCAGTCACCACTGTCCAGTTCACTTCCTAAATGTCTCCTGAAGTCACGTCCTCCTCCTCCCCCCCGGTTCCAGCCCTCATCACTTCTCACCTGGACTACAGGAGCAGCCTCCTGACTGGCTTCCCTGCCCCTGGTTTTGTTCTGCTCCAAACCATCCCCAACTACATATTTGATCATGGCATTCCCTCACTTAAAACCCTTCAGTGGACCCCCACTGTCTACAGGATACAGCCTGAATTCCTTTATCCTCGTGGCTTCAAAGGTTATCTGTGATCTGCCCTCACCTCCTGTCCACACTCAAGTCCCATCAGGCTCCTCTCTGAACCCTATAACCCCAGCCATACTGAGTAGCTCCCAGCTCCAGAACAGGCTGCCTCCCTCCTCCATGGCACACTCCAGAATGTCCTTGCCTCCTTCTGCCATCTTCACACTTACTCTTAGCCAAAAACTGAGCTCAAGGGTCACTCCTTTGAAGAAGTCCTTCCTGCTGCCCCCTCACTTCTACATGTCCCAATGGGAGAGCTGCCTGCCTTCCTCTCCATGCTCACAGTTCCTATAACAGGCTTCTTTCCAGATCTCTGTGGTACTCTAGTGCTCTGAATGACATATATACCTTCCTCTTTGAAGGCAAGGGAATAGTTTATCATCTTCAAGTCCCCAGGACCTAGCTCAGTACCTGACACTTAGTAGGTGCTCATTAAATGTCAGTTGAAAGCATGAGAGCTGGGATGGAGGGAAAGAACGAGCACACTCGCAGCCCTTCTCCCCCGGCTCTGCCACTGGCTTAGCCACTGTCTGACGTGGGATCTGGAGATGTCTGGCAGAGACCTCACCCTTCCACAAATGTTTATAGTGCTATGTAAATAACTCTCCCTGGGATGATAGATGTGGCCTTTCTGCCCTGGGCCCGTGATGGTCCGTGCCAAGTGGGCTGTCACTGCGGCTGGTCAAGTGAGACACTGAGGAATGTGGTCTGCAGTGGAGCGGTGGGGGAGGGGATATCATAAAACACTGTTCGAGGACAAATCTGGGCCCCGTGCCATGAAAAATGTAAGTGTGTCCTTGACTTCGGTGGCAAATGAGGCGTGAAAACATATCAAAATGTGATATTCAATATATGGATGTATTTAATATTTTATGAGACTGGAAATCGGTTACCGAAGGTTTGAATGATAAATCAAGCATCCAGCAGATGAACTTTCTCAAGTGTCTGCACCTGGTATGTGCAATACCCCTGGAAGAAAGGAGAGAAGAAAGAGAGGAAAACAGGGCAAGAATGAAGGGCCTAGAGACTCTGGAAGGCGAGATCCAGAGACAACCCCCGCTCCCTGGACATACCTCTTTGAAGCCTCCTCACCTTCGTACATTCTGTCCTGGCTGCCTACAAGCCTTCTGTACCTTGCCTGCCTAAAACAACTCAGTTCATCCTGCAAAATCCAGCAACTTCCTTTGGAATTCTCTTTAAGCAGCTCCCCTTGGCCCTTGTACCCTCTCGCCCCAAACCCACAGAAAGTTGGGCGCGTGCTGTCTGTGCACAGTGTAGCCTGGAGTTCGTTCTATATGCTGAAGCGGTGGGGGTTTACACATCTGCTTCCCTACCTCACGCTAAGCTCTCTGAGGATCAAGACCAGGTCTCCCTCACTTAATCCCCTTCAGAGCCTGGAACGACCCTGACACAGACTAGACTCTCAATACACACGGAACATGAACTGAAAGAGAGCAAGCTCTTGTATCAAGAATCATGAAGAGCAGACAGCTCTGGAGAACCACTCTGGCCCGGATGCTAAGCTAGGAACTTATTAATGGTTTTCACTTTGCTCTTTTACATAAATATCACCAAGACCCGGTGCTCTAAGTAGTATTTGTCATATTTAACTGATGAGGAAAATGAGACTCAGAGAGATTTTGTCACCTGTGCCGAATACTATTCTGTGTGCTCCTGGAGAACAGGAGACCTGCCACCCTCCTGCTGTAAGCCCAGACCAGCGCCTGGCATGTGGTAGGGCTTCGAATGTTCATTGCATGAATGAGTGTTGATTCCCAGCCTCCCTCAAATACTCATTTTGATGTTTAACAGCCCTCACTGACAAATAACATGCTCATCTATCCCAGGGGTCCCCAAACTTGGTTGGTCATCAGTATCACTTGGGGAGTTTTTAAAAATTCAGAGTTCTGGACCCCATTTCTGGCTGTTCCAATTAAGTCTGAGGTGGGGACTGGCCATATAATTTTTTTTCTTATTAAAGCTCCCTGGTTGATTCTGACAATGAGGCAGATTTGGGAACCACCAATGTGGCCTCTAAACCCCTCATCTGCATCTTGACTATGTTTTCTCCAGCTCAGACTTTCAGGCTAACGGAGTCCAGCTGGCCCCTTCCTGGGATGGGAGCTCTTTCTGCTTATTATCACCTCCCCTCCAACTTCTTTTTCTTGTGAAATCCTCCCGTATCCTCATTTGTCTTCAGGTCACAGCTAACACTGCTTGGTGATGACCATGAGCCTCTCCTGCCACATTCTGACTCCCTAGGTCTGGGCATAAACCAGTCAGGGCTGTACCCAGCCCCATTCTGAAACCTGCTCAGCAGAACAGTCACTCTTCCCCAATGATGCTCCCCTTCCTGACCAAGATGAAAGTGACCTTTATTTACTTCATCTCTTCCTGAGACAGGAAAAGAAGGGGCATATTCAAGCAGGCACCACCAGCTAAGCCAGGCTCCTCAACCTCGGCACTTCTGACATCAGAGCTGGATAACTGTTGTGGGGACCGTCCTGTGCACTGTAAGACGTATAGCAGCATCCCTGGCCTCTGCCCACTCGATGCCAGTAGCACCGCCTCCACTTGTGACAACCGAAAACGTCTCCAGACATTGCCAAATGTCCCCAGGGGGCAAGACCGCTCCCCAGTTGAGAACCAGGGAGCTAAGCCATCAAGGAGCATTGAACTTGAAAGACAAAGGATTTGTCTTTGAATCCCAGCTCTGGCCCTACCCTCCCTGCACGCATTCTTTATATTCAAACTGGGGTCAGTGACATCCCCCCATGCAGGGTTGTCGTGCCAAGTAAATGAGATTGAAACCGACATGGGTGAACATGCCTGGAACAAATTGGAGAGACTTTTCGAGCAAGGGTTGGAATCAGATGCCTATAGGCAGTGGTGTGCAGGTAAACTGGCTCTCAAACAATAAACAACTAAGTAAATGAAATAAAAAGCTCTGATTTGTAGTGTTTACTGATTTCTACGGTGCGAGTACACTCAAAATGGCCCATTTCAAGCTACCAACCTGATGTTATTGAACGTGGAACTGGGGAGAGATGTGCGGAATCCTTCTCTGGAGCCAGCCAAGCCAATAAAGTGTGACGTCATCAGGCATGTGGCAGGAGGGACAGGTGGGTCTATGGCCCCAGCAGAAAATGCCTGCCCTGCCCAAAGGCGTTCAAAGTCATCTCAAAGCAACAGCATTTCTGGACAAAGCATGTCTGCCAGCAGGACGCAGCCCACCCACTTATCAGCTCAGCTAGGAGATTCCCCTATGAAAATCACTCCTCAGCCTGCTTCCTCCTTCTCCTCTGCCTTAGGCCTCTACTATTTGAGCTGGCATTGACCACCACGGACATCTTCTAGTATTAACAAGATACTAATGAAAACACAGTCAGGAGAGTAAGGAGAGGCAGATACCTCACTCTCAGCCAGGCCCTCGACCAGGACAATGGGCTCTGGGTTCAGATAGTTCTGTGCTCAAGCCTCTTTCTGCAGGACTGAAGCAGCCTCCTTCACTTCTCTAGGCTTTTATTTTCTCATCTGCAAAACGGGCTACCAATGCCCCCCCCCAGCCCCCTCCAAAGGGCTGTGATGAGGCTGGCCTGAGTGAACGGCTGTAAGATGCCAAGTCGGCTCCTTCCTTCCTCTTCAGGCAGGTCCCAACACAGCCATCCACCTATTCCCAGAAAGGGCCCTGTGGTCCCTGAACGGGGCTGCCAGGCCTGTGAGGAGCCAGCGGGGTAGTGATTAATTCCTACAGAGTTCTATTTTATCCACTAAATGGAGACTAGCCCCGGGAAGCAAAAACTCCTATCAGTCGAGAATACCCAAAGGATATTTTCAACACCCTCATCACTTCATAGAAACCACAAGTGGGGGATTCAGGGCTTGCCAAAGGTAACAAAGAAAGAGGAGGGACCCATCCCAGTGCAGTTGGCCCCCGTGGGCTTCTGATCAATCCAGAAGGTGGAACAAGTTGGAAATTTAAGGAGCGGGATGAAAGAGAAGGATGAGAGCGGAAGGAAGATGGCCCCAGGGTACCTGGCTGGTGATTGAACAGGTGGGAGGGACCCAGGCAGAATCAAAGCCCAGGATCAAGGGCCCAGAGGGCAAGAGCTCCATTTCAGTCCTCCAGGCCTGCAGCAGTTGGGTAACACGCTAAGCGCTAAGCTCGGGGCTCCTCATTTAAAGAGAACGGCAACCCTTAGCCCCCACGGTAGCATAAAACAAAATAGAGAATCTCGCTGGCTTTTGATCGTGGATGCTGCTCTTTTTCCATCTCATTAACTCTGGACAAGGAACACACGGTACAGCTTCAGCTTTGCTCCCCTTCCCTTCTGAGTCAGTGTTGCCCCAAACTCACAGTCGCTTTGCTTTTTACTTTCCACTCTCCCACACGTTGAGCCTGTTTATTCCTTATTTATTTTGCTCATCTCAGCCCTTTACTTCTGGGAGTGAGTCCAACAACAACAACAACAAAGAACACCACACATACGATCCATTAAGAGACAAGCTGCTTGCAAATCGCCAGCAAATGAGAAAAAGCCCCCCCTCCTCACTGTTGTCCCCCTCCCCTTAAACACGGGGATTTGATCTTTAAACAAAAAGCCACTAATGTGCTGTGTGGTTTGAATCCAGTCACTTGCCGTGTCCGGGCCCGAGGTTCTTCCTGTCGACAGCGAGGGAGCTAGACTAGTCCTCAGGAGTGCTTAATCTGTTTTAGGGTCGCAGACCTCTTTGAGAAGGTGAAGAAGGCTACCGATGTAGCCCCTCCAATTTCACTTTCTATACATATACAAAATGTTGCCTGTAGTGTCAGGGGCTCCTAGGGACCCTCATGGGAGGGGTCCCCGGACCCCCGAATGGAAGGAGGAGCAAAACGGAAACGGACATCCCTCCTCAGCCCTCTGGTTCCAGGAACAGACAAGAACCAGGAGGGCGTTCCTGGGAGGCCCCGAGAATGGAAACCCCAGCGTCCCTGAGTTAACCCGAGGCACTGCTTCTGGAAGGCTGACATTCAGGCAGCCAAAGCTGATGTGACATTTGTTTAATGTGAAGACAAACGCTTTACCTTTTTTTTAAGACAGAGGGGAAAAAACACCACCCTCATAAAACCTTTTCCTCTCTTGCTTTAATGGGCCCCATACAGGTTGACGGCGCGCAAGGAGTCAGCCGCACTGAAGAACCAGCAGGCTGGGTGGGGCAGGGCTGGGTGCCCCCATGGTGAGAGGAGCAGCTTCAGGAAGTCCTTCTTCTGAGGGCAAATGTTGCAGCCTTTGGTGACACAGCCTTCAGGGCCCCCACACCGAGGGTCTCACCTCCTCCTTGCCCCCTCCCACCATGGCAACTGGAGCGACGTGCTGCATTTCCACCTGAACCCGAGCTGCCAGCACCACCCTCCCCGGAACCTTCTGCCACCTGCATGGTGGTCAAAGGGTGAGTTTCCTCCTAGAGCACAGCTGCTGTGCTCTAGGCTATGTTCTGATGCCAAGGCAGGAAAGAATAAAACCAAAACCAGCCACGGATTTTAAGCAGCTCCCAAAGCCTTTCACCTTCGGACCACGGGCCTTGGGGCCTGGCTGTGATTGACTTGCTCCCAGAGTGAGTCCCCAGAGACAGCTGAGCTGGGGAAAGGCCCAAGGTGTTTCTACTTCTCCCCATGAGAAGGGGAGTTTCAGAGAAACCCTGAACTGAGGCCCGAGGGCTCCACCCCATAGGACCCAAGGCAGGCTGCCCTGAAACTGGTTTCCACGACCCTCCGGTTACAGCAGTGTCTACTCAGAAAACAGGCCACCATGGCCTGGAAGCACAGGAGAGAGGCTGGAGGGACAGGAGTGTAGAATCTGAGATAAAGCTGGCCAGATATACAGACTCAACTACCCCAGGGGTTCTTCTGAACCTCTCCCTCCTTCAAAGAGCCTACAACTCGCTGGTTTGCACTTCCCAAATCATGGGGAAAAAATATGTGAAGTTCATATGGAGAAACCAAAGCATGCCGGGAGCCCTAGAGACGGGGTGAGATGGGGCACAGAGCTGCTCTCTCCTTCATCCCTGCAGTTACAAGTCGTGGAGCAGGGACAGGCCCCACCACCAGGTCCAAACATGCACTCCCAGGCTTCGGAAGCATCTGCTCCAGAGAAATAAAAATAATGAAAGATAATGGTTGGTTAGGAGAACGTGGATAAATTATCAAAAGGAGGTTTTGTTTTCTCATTCTCTGCATATTAAAAAACAGCAACAAGAGGGGCCGGCCCGGTGGCGCAAGCGGTTGGGTGCGCGCGCTCCGCTGCGGTGGCCCGGGGTTCGCTGGTTCGGGTCCCGGGCGCGCACCGACGCACTGCTTTGGCAAACCATGCTGTGGCGGCGTCCCATATAAAGTGGAGGAGGATGGGCACGGATGTTAGCCCAGGGCCGTCTTCCTCGGCAAAAAAAAGAGGAGGATTGGCGGATGTTAGCACAGGGCTGATCTCCTCACAAAAAAAAAAAAAACAGCAACAAAAAAAATACAAAAATGAAACATCTGTCTGCAATAGCCTCTGTGACATCCTTTCCAGATGTAGAGGATCAATTAGGCCCCCTCTCCAAGTCCTTAGTTAACAGGACTGGGAATCGTGAAATGGCGTTCTGAAGAACACTACCCTTTGCGGTAGACTGCAAAATGACCATAAGGTCTTCCCCTCTCTGGATGCACGCCCTTGGTAATAGGACTACCTAGCCCCTCCCACCAAGAGAAGGAGTCTATTCTGCACCCCTTGAATCTGGACTTGGACATGTGCATCAGGGCTTCCCTCTTCTGCTACTAGGAACCTTCTACTAGCACGCAAATGAGTCAAGATAGACAGCGTTCACACCAGCAGAGTTATCTACAAAGAGGAAAGATGGATATTTACGTGGACATCTACGTCGACATCTACATATGAAACACAGGCCTGGACTAGCCTCCTGGAGGATGAGAGACCATCTGGTTCTTGCTCCAACTGACACTGAGTGAGGCCACCCAGACCTTCCAAACCCAGTCGAGCTAGTCCAAACCAAAAGAACCATTTTAGCTCACAGAGAGCCGTGAAAAACATAAACTTTGTTGTTTTAAGCCACTAAGTCTGGGGGATGTTCATTATGCTGCAGAAGTTAACCACTACACTCTCTTTGCCATTCACTCTCAAGGAAAAGAACTGGTTGGCTCCTCAGGGGCTGGACAGACTGGACCAAGCAGGCTAGGAAAGTGTCCCGGGGCAAAGGGGGAAAGACCATGGCCACAGCACCAGAAGGCTGAATCCAAACCACTCTTCTGCTACCTGCTGGCTGTGTGTGACCTTGGCAAAATGCTGAATAACTCTCTGAGCCTCAGCTGCCTCATCTGCACAATGGGGACAGCAAGCCATTGCATAACATTGTCGTGAGAAGGAAACAAGAGGATGGATGGGAAAACCTGACAGGCAGCAAGTGTGCAATAATCCTTGTCTCTTTCTTTATTCAGCCAGATTAGATGGTCAAGGTGTCTTCCACTTTCATTGCAAAAGAGTAGAAAGTACACGAAGGGTCCCAAGAGGGAGCCACTCTCCCTGACCCCAGACCAGCCCAAACTGCAGGGCCACACAAGGGCAGGAGGGAAAGTCTGTTGCTAACACAGCCACTCGGATCTGTCTCCGAGGCACTTGGTTTTTAATCTCTCTGAGGAAAGAGACGTTTCATCCAACATTCACCGCATCAGCAACTCTGTAAGTCAAATGTAGAAAACACAATGTCTTGATTCATTCCATCAAGTGGTAATTAGGGCCCGGAACAGGAATCTTTGTCGGCAGGCACTCTGGCTCCTAAAAGCCAAGCAGGTTTCTAATTGGGCTAGCGAACGACTTTGCGGGGATCTCACAGAGGCTGCTCAGGAAGGACTCATCCAGAGTCACAATTTCCCTTTTCCTTTCACACCCTTAGAGAAAAAATTAGAATGCTGCACTGTATTCGGAAATTAGACAAAGTGGGAGCCGCGCTAAATAGGCAAAACACACACAGCCCACAACCTGGAGGACCCCTGCAGATCCTTTAATGTAAAAATGTTGGCAAGGCACTCAGCTGAGGCAGCCAAGTAAGACGGAGAGGCAATTTTATTTTTGTTGTTTAAAAAGAAGCAGCTAAAGCAATTGTCTTTACGTTACACGGAGACGCTGCCTCCCACTGCTGGGCTCAGCTGAGGGAGCCGGGGCTCGGGCAGAGAGCAGGGGCAGGTCAACACCTGTTGGGTAGAGTCAGCCAAGAAGGGGAAGAGGAAGGAGAGGGAACTGGCAATTACCGGGCTCCCACGGTGCACAGGGTCCTGGGAAAGGTGCTTTGCATGCATTCATTATCCCACTGAGTCCTCCTGAGAACCCTACTGGGGAAGCATCATCACCCCATCACAGTGGGAAGGGACATGCCCCTATCACCCAGCAGGCAAAGAGCAGAACCAGACTGGAACCCTGGAGGAAAGATGTCAACCTGCCAAGGTGAGTGGAGACAACCAGGCAACCAGGGCCCCAGGGAACAAAGCTACCTGAGGCTGGCCTGGTGTGAGGCTAGCCTGCTGTGAGGCTGGTGTTTCCCAGCTCTCTGAGTAGCCGCTGACTAAGCCCGGGGTCCTAAGGCCCCTGTATTTACACATAAAGCAGCACCAGATGAGGTGAGAATTGGACGGAACACAAGTCTAGCTGCTGTAGCCCCTTCGCAGACCCTCCCCCTCGATAAACATACCCTCCCTTACCTCCCCAGCCTGGCCCCTTCTTCCATATATTTTAGATACAGATACACCTATATAGTCAGCCCTCCATATCCATGGGTTCCATGTCAGTGGATTTGACCAACCGCAGATCAAAAGGCCTATGATGGTTGTGTCTATACTGAACATGTAAAGACATTTTTCTTGTCATTATTCCCTTAACAATATAGTGTAACAACTATTTTTATAGCATTTACGTTGTATTAGGTATTATGAGTAATCTAGAGATGATTTAAAGTATACAGGAGGATGTTCGTAGGTTATATGCAAATACTATGCCATTTTATATAAGGGACTTGAGCTTCTGTGGATTTTGGTATCTGTAGGGGTCCTAGAACCAATCCCTTGTAGATACCAAGGGAGGACTGTATAGATAGAGACACAGACTTAGGCTCATAGATATGGATATCCATCCTTCCTCTTTGGAAATAACTTTGCTGGCTTGACCCCTACTCTATCCTTCCTCCAACTTCCCCTTGGAAGCTCTCCCTAACACCCCATATCCTACTTCCCAGGCAGAATTCATGCTTCCCTCACCTGTGTTCCCACAGCCTCCTTTCTCACACTCATCCCATTGTATGATATTTACTGGTTGATAGGCCTGTCTCCCTTTCTAGAATGTGAGAATGGAGACAATTTCTTATTCATCTTTGTATCCCCAACAGTTAGCACAATGTTTGACATATAGTGGGCTCTCTAAAATATTAGTCAAGGAATTGATTCAACAAGTAATTATTGAGTACTAGTATGAGCTGGGTGTTAGGGATACAGTGATAAAGAAGGCATTGCCTCAAGGAGCTCAGAGTCTAGGGGAGTCAGACAACTGGGGACCTAACACTTGGCATTTAGTCTGGGAAGTGCTTTGGTGGGTGAGAACAGGGCACATGATCTGGGGAGGGAGGCCCTAGGAAGGGATGGCATCTCAGCCGAGACCTATGGAAGACGGGAGGTGTCTGGATGAAGAAGGAAGAGCTGTTCCAGGCAAACTGAGCTGCATATGCAAAGGTCCAGAGGTGAAAGAGACTAAGGAATGTTCTAGAAGATATAATACCATAGGTCAGTATGACTAGAGTATAAGTGTGAGATGTCACTGAGTAGCAGATCATAAAGGTGGGAAGATGAGCACGGATCAGATCGTTCCTCCATTCATGCAATCAGTCAGCAAATAGGAGGCGAGCACCTTCTCTCTGTGATGTACTGTGTAAGGTGACTGGGCTGAGATGGTGAACTCTGCCCTTACGGATCTTACACTCTAGAGGGGGAGGAACAAGTAAACAGAAGAAATCATTTCAAAATGTGCGAGGGGCCATGAATGAAACTAACAAGAAGTAGAGACAAAGAAATGATAGGGGCAGGGAAACCTTTATGTGGAGCAATCTGGGGCTTACGGATGGACAAGCACTGGCCAGGTTAAAAGCAGGTGGAGATGCTCCAAACAGAGGGAACAGTATGTGCAAACCTCCTGATGCAGGAAAGAGGGTGGTGTGTCCAAGGGCTGAAAGGTCAATGAGGGTGCAACACAGCGAGTGACAGGTAGGATATCCGTTAGGATGGGTTCAGCTGCAAGCAACAGAAAACCTTCCTAAGAGTGACTGGAAATGTAAAGACATTTATTACCCCATTTAAGAGGAGGTTGTTAAGTCAGGGTGCATTCTGCCGCTCAATCGTGTCTTTAAGGCCCTGCTTCTCCCATCTTCCATCCTCACTGTGTGGGCAGTTCTCCCCTCGTGGTGCCCAGGCACCACATCCTCACCCACCAACATCTGGAAAGCAGGAAGGAAGACGTGGAGGCATCTCCCCCTTTCACATAACTCTCTCATGAGGGCAGTGCCTCTCTCCCAGAAGTCACCAGTACACATTCTCTTAAGTCCCATGGCACAGAACCAGCACATGCCCAACCTTAAACCAATCACTGGCAATGGAGTCACAGCATTACCATGATTAGCTTAGATTAACCATGGTCACCTTCTGTGGATGGGAGAAGGGCTCACCTTCCCTGAAAATGTCACCATCTCTTTCATTGAAAAAAACCCTACCTGAACAAAATTGGGGTTCTGCCACAATGGAAGATGGGAGGAAATGGCTGTAAGAGGAGGGCAACCAATCAAGGAGAGGGTACAAGACGAGGATGGAGAATTAAATAGGTCAGATCATACAAAGCCTTACGAGGCACAGCAAGGAGTGAGGATTTTCTTCTAAGGATAAGGAATAACCACTGAAGGGTTTTAAGCAGAGACGTAACATGAAACAATTTATGTTCTTAAAATGCTGAGCTGTGTGAAGAACAGGAAGCAAGAGTGGAAGGAAAGAGACCAATTAGGAGGCTACCGTCCTAGGTGAGGAAAGGGGTGATGGCGGCCAGGACTGGAGGGTGGCTGAGCAGATAGAGAGACGGGTATAAACCTGAGACACGTGTTGGAAGCCAACTGGCAGGACTTAGTGGGATATGGAATGTGGAAGGTAAGAGAAAGGAGCAATCAGGGATGACTCTCATGATTTTGGCTTGCAAACTGGTGAACAAGGGTGCCATTTACTGAGATGGGGGAAGATTTAGGGAGATGCAGATTTGGGAAGAGAAATCAAGAGTTTGTTTGTTTGTTTGTTTTATGTCTGGGAAATCAGTAGGACATTCAAATGAAAAAGTCAAGCAGGTAGATGGAATTGTAAGACCAGAGCTCAAGAGAAAAAGCTGCAAGTCATCACTCTATAGATTTAAAGCTCGGCAATGGGTGAGCTCACCTGATGAGAGTGTGTAGATAGAGAAGAAGGCCTGGCCTTCTTCCAATATTACTTAAGAGTAATACTTACATCCAATACTCACTCAAGAGTAAAGGAGTAATAAACATGAGGGGAAGCAGGGAGCCAGTGTGTGAAGGAGGAGGGCAGTGTGTGAAGCCTAGAAAAGGGGTCTCCAAGGAGGAGAAGGTGAGGAATGCTGCTGAGAAGCCAAGAGGAGGACAGCAAAGCGCTCACGGGACTCGGCAACACAGAAGCTACTGGTGACCTCCACAAGCTGTGAAGTGGCGTGGTGGGGACGGACGCCAGATTGAAGCCGGCAGGAGAGTGACTGGGAGGTGAAGAAGTGGAGGCAGTGTGTGCCGACAATTCTCCTGAGTTGTTTGGCCAGGAAAGGGAGCAGAGATGGAGCAGGAGCCAAAAGAGAAGGTACAACTTCAGGTAGCTTTTTCAATGATGACAGACAAGAGACCACGTCCACACACTGCTGGGGAGGATCCCAGGGTGGGCTCCTTGAGTAGGTGAGGGGCTGTGACCCAGGGCACATGCAGAAGGACTGGCCCTTGGAGTTTCAGGAGGGATGGATCTGAGCGCCACTACAGGCGGGCTTGCAGATCTGGGGGTGGCAAGACGAGGGAGCTCCAGTCTGATGCCTTCCATTTCCTCCGTGAAGCCTGAGGTGAGATGCTGAGCTCAGAGCGAGGGTGTGGGAGGTGAGGTGGGAGATCTGAAGTGAGAGAAGGTGACAAATGGGAGCCTTGGGGAGTGGAAAGCGAGTCTACTAGAGAAACATCACAGGACGAAAAATCTTCAAAGGCTGTTGAATTGAACTCTGATTTTCAGTACGGCCATCTCGCCCAGCCCTAGGGAATGCAGTGCTGAGTGGAGCAGGGATCAGTCAGGAAACTGGCTCAGAAGGCTCAGCGCCTGTTCTCAGGGTTCATCAATAAACACAGGTACATTTCTGCAGGGGTCCTCGACCACCATCTCTAAAAGGGTGTGCGTGGCCATGTTTTGGTGGATCAGACTGCATTTCCCCACCAGATTACATACAATTTCTGTGCTTCTTCGTCTTCATTTCTGAAGGATCTGTAATTGGCACTAGTTGGTAAGCTTGAACATAAAGTTTTCCTGTCCCTAAAGTTTCTCTGTCAAGTCCTTAACGACGTGTAAACCCCTTAAACAAACCAAAAGAGGAACCTAGCAGCAAATCCTTCTGTAAAGTGACATTTCTTTGGAATGCAAATGGTTCGACCTAGTGGTTTTCCTAAAGAGAGGCCCACCTGCGTTCTGGAGCTTTGTGGCCAGAGCAAGCACAGGTGGTTTGTACTGACATCTTTTATTTCCTAGGACATTGACACACATCTGCTCAAATTAATTACTCTTCCAAGATCTCTCCCGACTCATTTGATGGGAACAAGAGTTCCTGTGCTGAGGCGAATACAGAGAGGAGGGGGGATGCTAGAAGAGGAGGCCTGGAGCAGGCAGTGTGCAACTTATCAAAATGGAAGCATCAGCACTTCACTTCCATCCAAAATGTTTGTCAATGAGCATGAATCCAGAGGCAAATGCACACCAGGGCTGCCTGGAACAAAGACAGAGAGAAGAAAGCTGTTGAGATGGTCCTGACCAGGGGCACCTCTGAGAAGAGGTGGTGGTGGAGGGAGGAGGGAGAGGCAAGGAGATGGAAGGAGGCAGAAAGTAGGTGGGGTGCACAGTGAGTATATCCACAGTTAACCCTTCCAACACGCTTTTAAGTTAAACTTCTGACATGAGTAGCGCTATGGCTACAATGAGAAGAAACCAAGAGGAAGACTAGGAAACTGAGATCAAGCTATATAGAGAAAGTGGCCACAGGATGGTGCCTCATGAGGCACTAGCTCCCCTGCCAACCAGTACACAGCCATGCCGAGGCCCACCTATGGCTGGATCTCCCAGTAGGGTGACTTGCCTCAGTTTACCCCTTCAGTGGAGAAGGAAGTAGGTTAAGAAGCCAGATCTCCTGTGATTTAACCACTGAACACACCACCTCTTGGCAATAACCATCACGATTTGTGAGTGTCTCAGGCCTTAGGTCAGGGTCAGCCCACAGAAACCCAGGGAAGGGAGGGAGCTGAGGATTAGTTAAGTCAAGTCCCTTAATTCCTCGACATCTTCATTTAACTCACCTGTAAAGTAGAGATAGTGATACCCATCTCAGGGGTTGCTGGGAGAATCAACAATGTGACTAAATCACATAGCATGGCGCCTGGTGCTCCACAGAAGAAAGGTTAGCCAGGACCTGGAGGAAGGGACCCTGAGGCAGAGGCTGCCTCTGAGGGCCCATCAGACCACCAGGGCCTAAGATCCCCACTGACATGGGTCACTGAGTCATACATGAGTCACCATACGGTCAGCCTTGGGATTCCCAAAAAGAGGCCCGAGTCCAAATCAGGGGAATGAGCAAAGTATATTAATGCGTCCACTTATTCACTCTACAATTGAGTTGAGTGCCAGTTACACTTCAGGCACCGTGCGCAGCCTAGAAAAACAACAATGAAGGAGATGACAGGACAGGTGGCACCTGGATATTAAGGTACAGGGACTCATCTCTAAGGATTTGTCTGGGGCCGCAGAACCAGGCCACCAGGCTGATACACACAGCCTAGTGCTCGTTCTGGGTAAAGTGGCAGAGCCTGCATGATTTCCTTCTATTTCCCTGGGAAAGACAAAGTCTGAGGCTGTGACGAAATGTTCTGTCCAGGCAGGATGAACTCAAGAACCCGGGTGCAGGGAGGGGCCTCCTGGGGCCAGCTGAAAGGAAGCAGAGGCAAGGGTCATCGGCAAGCCCTGGGGTGGGGCTGAAACACTAAAGAGAAAGAAGAAAAAGCCAATAGGAATTGATCCTTCATGGAAGAAAAAGGCAATGAGACCTCCCAGACTCTGACCTTGACTTTCAGGATAGACATGCCCTTAATTGGCAGGATGCATTGGTTAGAAGACCAGAGTCCCAGAGCTGACTCTGCCCTCCTTGGCCACACGACCCTGCGACCCTTACCTCCCTCTCTGCCTCAGGAGTTTGGGTAGAATGACCTTCGAGGCCCCTTCCTGCTCTGGCCTTCTAGAGTGAAGGAAAGAGAAGCCTTTACATGTGAAATGCCAGCCACCCAAGCAGGGCTGTGTGTGTCCCTCTGGCCTTTTTGGCTATCAATACCTTTTAAATATACATTAAAAGAGACAAATGGGTTCTGCCCTGCTGAGGACGGTGGTTATTGTGGACAGAGGGGCAGGGCAGGCAGGGGGATAGTGAGAGGCCCGAGGGGATTCACCTCCACAGGAGGGTCATGTTTTGTTTTCTGAGGTCCCCCTGTGAGCAGGGAATACAAACAGAGAATGCTCCCAAAGCAAACCGCATTAGGCTCAATGCCTTTGTGCATTTCTCAAACATTCTGAGCCCTGTCCTTCTCCAGCCACTGCACCTAATTCAAGAGGCTCGACTGGCAGAATGACATGGGTACCCAGCACAGACGAGGTTCCAGGGCTGAGTCAATAGGAGTTCCTGAGACTCTCTTGGGCCAAAAGCAGGTGTCTCCAATCCATCAAGCCCTCCCTAGAAAGGTCTTGACCACTTAGATGGTGGTAGGATTTGACCTCTGCTAGGAAGAAGCCAGGCACTGCATACCTATAGCCTGCAAACTGTTTTGTTCAGACCAGGCAAGGAGCTAAAATTAGGTAGTGCAGTGGTTCTCAAAATGTGGCCCCCAGACCAGCAGCATCAGTATCACCTGAAAACTTGCTAGAAATGCAGATTCTTGGGCCTCTACTGAATCAGAAACTCTAGGGATGGGACGCAGCAATCTGTGTTTTTGCAAGCCCTCCAGGTGATTTGGACACCTGGTAAAGTTTGAGAGCCACTGAGGCAGTGTAACTAGGTAGGCGCCATTCTTGGGTCCAATACAAGCTGTTTAATAACTCCTGTCCTCAGCTTGACCTGCTTGGTGCCTTCATGTGACCAGCCAGCTGGGCCCCATGCTGCATCTGACGTTTGTGACCCTTGGCAGAGAAGGTAGTTGCATCCTGAGCATAAGCTCCTGATGACCAGATGTCCATCAACAGATGAATGGATAATCAAAATGTGGTGTATACATACAGTGGAATATTATTCAGCCTTAAAAAGGAAAGATCTTGAAGACATGATGCTAAGTGAAATAAGCCCAACACAAAAGGGCAAATATTATATGATTCCACTTATATGAGGTAGCTAGAGTAGTCCAATTCATAGAGGTAGAAAGCAGAATGGTGGCTACCAGGGGCTGGGGGGAGAGGGAAATGGGGAATTAGTGTTTAATGGGTAGAGCTTCAGTTTGGGAGGATGAAAAAGTTCTGCAGATGGACGGTGGTCATGGTCACACAGCCATGTGAATGTACTTAATGCTCCTGAACAGTACACTTAAAAATGGTTAAAAATGGGGGCTGGCCCCACGGCCTAGTGGTTAAGTTCAGTGCGCTCCACTTCAGTGGCCTGGGTTTGGTTCCCAGGTGTGGACCTACACCACTTGTTAGTGGCCATGCTGTGGCGGCAACCCACATACAAAATAGAGGAAGACGGGCACAGATGTTAGCTCAGGGTGAATCTTCCTCAAGCAAAAAGAGGAAGCTTGGCAACAGGTGTTAGCTCAGGGCAAATCTTCCTCAGCAAAAAAAAAAAAAAAAAGGTTACAATGGAAAATGACAAATTTTATGTTATGCACAGTTTACTACAATTTTAAAAAAAGAACAACAAAAAAACCTCCTTGTGAGAGTTTGCTGAGACCACAGCCTCTCTGAATCACCTACTTATAAAAGGCTCCCCATGACTTCCAGAAGAGTGTCCTAACTTTCTTTTTTTTAATTTTTTTGTTGTGGTAAAAAACGCATATCATAAAACCTACCATCTTAACTATTTTAAGTGTACAGTGCAGTAGTGTTGGCATATTTACACTGCTGAGAAATAGATCTCCAGACCTTTTTCATCTTGCAGAACTGAAACTCTATACTCATTAAACAACAACTGCCTTTTGCCTCCTATCCCCAGCCCCTGGTAACCACCGTTCTATTTTCCGTATCTCTGAACCTGACTACTTTACACGCCTCACCTAAGTGGGGTCATATAATCCTTACCCGTTCGTGACTGGCTCGCTTCATTTAGCAGAACGTCCTCAAGGCTCATTCATGTTGTAGCTTGTGACAGGATTTCCTTCATCTTTAAGGTTGACTAACATTCCACTGTATGTATACAGCACATTTTGCTTAACCATTCATCCATTAATAGACATTTGGGTTGCCTCCACCTCTTGCCCATTGTGAATAGTGCTGCTATGAACACGGGTGTGCAAATATGCCTTCAGACCCCACTTTCAATTCTTTTTGGATATATACTCAGAAGTACGATTGCTGGATCCCATGGTAGTTCTATTTTTAATTTTTTGAGAAGCTGCCATACTGTTTTCCATAGTGGTTACACCATTTTACAATCCCACCAACAGTGCCCAAGAGTTCCAGTTTCACGTCCCTGTCAAAATCTGTTATTTCTATTTTTTTGATAGTAGCCATCATAATGGGTGTGAGGTGATATCTCATTGTGGTTTTGATTTGCATTTCTATGATGATTAGTGATATCAACCATCTTTTCATATGCTTATTGGCCATTTGTATAGCATTGGAGAAATGTCTATTCAAGTCATTTTCCCTTTTTTTTTTTTTTTCGGTGAGGAAGATCAGCCCTGAGCTAACATCTGCCAATCCTCCTCTTTTTTTCCTGAGGAAGACTGGCCCTGGGCTAACATCCGTGCCCATCTTCCTCCACTTTATATGGGACGCCGCCACAGCATGGCTTGACAAGCGGTGCGTTGGTGCATGCCCAGGATCCGAACCCTGGGCCACCGCAGCAGAGCACACGTATTTAACCACTATGCCACCGGGCTGGCCCCCTTTTTCCCATTTTTAAATTGACTTATTTGACTTTTTGTTGTTAAGTTGTAGTCCCAACTTTTTTAACTTGAAACCTAAGGCTCTTCCAGACTTGGCCCAGCCAACTCTTTCACTCTTATCTCTGACCATCCCCTATACCAGCAGTTCTCAACCGGGGGTGACTTTGCCACCAGGAGGTGTTTGGCAAGTCTAGAGACATGTTTGATTGTCACATCTTGGGGACTGGAGAGGACTGCAACTGGCATCTAGCAGGTAGAGACCAGGGATGCTGCTACATACCCTACAATGCCAGGACAGCCCCCACAACAGAGAATTATCTGGTCCAAAATGTTAAGAACTCTGTCCTACACTATTCCCTAACACCAAACTCTTCCATTCATTATTCCAAACACTTTGCCCTTGGTTTACACCCTTGACCTTCTGGAATGCTTCCCTGGCCACTACGCATCACTGATGGGCAAATCCCACTCCTGCTATAAGGCTTTCCCAACCAATCTGGCTCACGGTAACTCCCTGCCCTCTGAAAACTTACTCAAGAATTAGCCAGTAAGAACTTGTATTGTGCCTGCTGCCTCCCTCTCCCAGTGAGACCCTTCAGGACCCAATTCCCTATCTCCCTCTGTGGTTGCACACAGTAGGACCAGATATGTGCTTGTCGACTGGCTGCCAAGCAGTAAGAAAGGGAGTTGACTGCAGGGTGGTCACCTCATGCTAACACTCCAACACCAGGAACACCGTGCTCCAAGAGGCTTCTGCCCCAACAGACCCCGAATCCCGGCACTGAGAAACCTGAGGACCAGAAGCATGCTGAGAGCCCCACCTAAGCTATTTCACCTCCCTCTGGATTCTGAGTGTCGCCAAGTCCAGCCACACACCAGCAGAGACAGGTGCTCTGGACGTCTCTGTCTTGCTCACCTCCAGCCGCCTGCCCTCCTGAGTCTGCACAGTGTGGTCTGTGTGCCGCAGCTCACTATCGAGGGCGATAAATTGAATTCATGAATACCGTTTGGCAAATCCCAGCAGCCAAATGACTGACAGCAGTTTTCATACCGAGCCCTGCAGGGCTGGAACAATTACGCCGTATCAGTTTGAAATGAGAAAGATCTCTCAATAATGCAGCCAGTTGCTCCAGCAGCCGCATCCTTGTCCAACAGGCCCTGCTCCTCCCACTCAACTTAAAAGGCAGCTCTCCGGCCTCCTGGTGCCTGCTGCCTGCCCGTGAAGACTCACCCAGCACCAGAGCCGACCAGCACCTGGCCAGGTGATCCAGCAGGCCCAAGACGCCACAACAGTAGGCAGACCTGCCCATCTGAGCCACAGCCAGGCCAGCCTTGCAAACAGGGTCTAGGATGAATGGGCTGGGCTTGAAAATCAGTCCCGAAGAGTTCTTGACTTGCTCACTATACAAGTTACTGGCCCAAGCACCTTAACCACCCATTTCTACTTAGATACCCATCCTGGAGTGATCAAGGTAATAAGAACTACATATGTCTGATGCTGTGCTAGGCAATCCACATACACCATCTCATTAGATATCATTTTCCCTACTTTGGGTGTCAGAGACTTTAAGTAACTTCTCCCAGGTGACATAGGCAATAAATGGCAGAGCTAGGATTCATACCTTGGGCCATGTGATCCAAAGCCCATGCTCTTCTCCCCACGTGACATTATAAGAATCCTTTTTCCATTTCAAAATGGCTCCACGGTCCCTCCAACCACTCATACCCGGCCTCCGCTGCCTCCCCCGGAGGCCTCTCACCCCTGATTGTCAGTGTCGTTACATTAGGTTTCTTTTCACTCCAATTCCCATTATATCATCTCAGCCAAGCATTATAAAGGAGCCCCATCATAAACATCAGCTTGATTACAAGCAGAGACTGTTGCGTCTAATAAATAAGCATGCGTAACGTATACAGAAGGAGAAACAGACACCTCTATATTTTCAGTTTTGTAAAGACAAATTGCCTCGATTGTTTAATCAATAAAAATGCCTTTCCAACTCCTACTGTTATTACCAAGCAATTTCAGACAGAGCGGAAAAGAAGCACCCCATCTGTATTCCTGTCAGGACAGACAGGGTCTGAATAGGCCGATGGATGAAGGACAGACCCAACGCCAGTCCACTGAAGGCCTGTGTCTGTACCCTCCTCGCTGCCATGCCTGGGCAGAGGAGGAAGTAGCAGGTGTCTTGATCTCAGTTGCATATCAGGTTAGGGGGGCCAAGGCACAGGGAGATTCATCTAAACTGCGAGGTTTGATTTAATCAGGGGATTCCTTGGGACAAACATACCCTACAGGTCAGAGGAAGGGCAGCCTTGCTGATGGGGCAGAGGGAGGGGAAATGAAGAGAGGAGGGTGCTCACCCTAAATGTCTTACTGTCACCTCCAACTTTCCATCCCTCCAACCACTGCCAAGTTCAGACGCTCGGCATCTCGCAATGAACAAGCACCTCCTCGCTGGCCTTCTTGCCTCCTGCCTCATTCCTCTAACTCTCACGGTGGCCCTGGTCATCTACCTCAAACAAACATCTGAGGGAGGAAGGAATGGTCACTCCCTCACAGAAAGCTTGTCAGTGATTCCCCCAATGTCTACACGAGAAAGTCCACACTCCTCGCTCTAAATAAAGGCTCCTCCTGAACTGGCTTTGTCTTCTTTCGGACTCACCTTCTATCTTCCTACCCATGTACCTTTCCTCCGACTGCTCCAAACTCTGTAGTTTGCTGAACACCCTGCACCTCATGCTCCTAAGCCTGTGCACATTCTGATCCTTCCCCTGAAATGCCATCCCCCAGATCCTCTCTTGGCAAATTCCTACTCTCGCTTTAAGACCCACTCACATGACCTCCTGTAAGGCCCTTCCCTGCTCCCGCCCTATACTCCCGCCCTAGAGCTCTGCCACACCCGCCGCAGAGCTCTATTGCTGCATTCTAAGTGTCAGCTCACCTGCCTGTCTCTATGTGCTAAGGACTTATAAAGTATCTATCTCCAGCCCTTACCTCTGTCCTGAACCTCAGACTCAGATGTCCAGCTGTCTCCTTGCCAAATGCTCTTATGCCTCATAGGCATCTCCAAAACATACTTCTGAACTCCCAACTCCCAAACTTGTTCTCCTCAAGGGTCCTCAACTTAGAAAATGGCACCCTGATCCAGCCAGTTGCTTGACCAAAACTCACAGTCACCCTTATTTCCTCTTTTTCCCTCATGTTCCACATCCAAAAACGAGTCCTATCAATACTATGTCAAAAACATATCTAACACAAAAGTAATTCAGTAGAGGAAGGATATATTTTCAACAAATGGTGCTGCAACAATTGGATATCCATTTGCAAAAATAAAAAAAAAAAAACAAGAACCTTAACCCATACCTCTCACCATATAGAAAAATACCTCAAAATGGATCATAGACTGAACTATAAAATCTAAAATTGTAAAAATTCTAGAAGAAAACATAGGACAAACTATTTGTGACCTTGGATTAGGCAATGAGTACTTAGATACAATACCAAAAGCATGAAACATAAAAGAAAAAATTGATAAATTAGACTTTATCAAAATTAAGAACGGCTGCTTCTCAAAAATCACTGTCAAGAGAATGAAAAGAATCCAAAAGACTTGAAAGCAGGGTCTCAAAGAGGTATTTTTACACTCAGTTTTATAGAAGCATTATTCACAACAGCCAAATAGTGGAAGCAATCCACACATCCATGAGCAGACGAATGGATAAACAAAATGTGGTCTATCCATATAACGGAATATTATTCAGCCTTACAAAGGAAGGAATTTCTGACCCATGCTACAACATGGATGAACCTCGAGGACATCATGATAAGTGAAATACCAGTTACAAAACGATAAATACTATGTGATTCCACTTAAGAAGTAGTCAAAGTCATAGAGACAGAAAGTAGAATGGTGGTTGCCAGGGATTGGGGAGTTGTTATGTAATGGGTACAGAATTTTAGTTTTGAAAGATGAAAAGAGTTCTAGAGATTGGTTGCACAATAATGTGCATGTACTTAATGCTCCTGGATGGTACACTTAAAAACGGTTAACATGGTAAAAATTATGCTATGTGTATTTCACTACAATTAAAAAAAAAGAAACTACAAAATCTAGACCATTACGATATGATTCTCAAAGAGGACGTCTTCTGGAACCATTCTCTGAATGACAATAGAGGAGTGGTCTGTGATAAAAAATTATATATGCTTTAGTCTTTGTTCTATTTTCATAAATATACTTGGTCTTGTGATTTAAAAAAAAGAGAGAGTGAAAAAGAAAGAGAGAATGAAAGACATACCACAGACTGAGAGAAAATACTTGCAAATCACATATCTGATAAAGGACTTGTATCCAGCATATATTTTAAAAACTCTCAAAACTCAGTAATAAAAAAACTAACAAGAAATACAAAAATGCACAAAAGACTTAGATACTTCACCCAACAGACTGCAAACAAGCAGGTGAAAAGATACTTACATCATTATTCATTATGAAAATGCAAATTAAAACCACAATGAGATACCACTACATATCCACTAGAATGAAGAAAAAAAATTTTTTTAATTTTTTTGAAAAAGGACAATACCAAGTGCTGGTGAGGATTCAGAGCAACTGGAACTCTCCTATGTTGCTAGTGGGAATGCAGAATGGTACAGCCACTCTCGAACACAGGTTGGCAGTTTCTTATAAAGTTAAACACTTACCAGATGACCCAGCAATCCCACTCCTAGGTATTTACCCAAGTGAAATGAAATATGTTCACAATGTAAAAGCCTCAAATGTTTATAGCAGCTTTGTTTGCAATTGCCAAAAACTGAAAACAACCCAAATGCCCTTCAAGTGTTCAGTGAATATACAAACTGGTATTTCCATAGAATGACATACCACCCAGCAGTAAAGAGAAGTGAACTGCTGACTTATGCAGCAACATGGACTACTCTCAAATGCATGATGCTAAGGGAAAGAATGCATCGTGCTAAGACTCTAAAAGCTACATATTGTAGGATTCCATTTATATGACTTCTTAGAAAAGACAAACCTATAGGGACAAAAAACAGATCAGTGGTCTGCAGGGGTGGAACATAGGGGAGGGATTGACAGAGGGGCACAGGGGAATTTGGAGGTGATGGAATGTTCCATATCTTGACTGTGGCAGCAGTTACACACTGTATGTGTTTGTCGAAGCTCACAGAACTTTACACTAAACAGGGTGAATTTCACTGTATGTATAGTGTATCTTAACAAAAAAAATGCAAGTACACTTATCTGGACCTGCCCAGCAGGCATCTGTTGTTGCCAGGGCCTCTCTCTGTCCAACCCTCCATCAGCTCTCACCCAGCCTACTGCTACCCGTTGCTTCACTTTTCCTCCCCTATAATTTATTCTTAAAGAGCAGTCAGAATTACTTTTTCAAATATAAATCTGATTATGTCACTCCCCTGCTTAAAACTCCTCCAGTGTCTTCTCATCTCCTTTTAGAATAAAATCTTGGCGCTCTGGCCTCACCGCACACCCCTCCCCCTTGTCCGCCACGAGCCAGCCACTCTGGCCGTCTTTCTGTCTCTCGAGGACACCAAGCATCCCCACCTGGGGGATTTTGCTCCTGCCTAGTTCCCCTCACCTGAAGGCTCTGCCCTGACCACCGTGTGGCTGGCTCCTCCTTATCCTTCAGGTCTGAGTGGACATGTCACCTCCTCAGAGAGGGGCCTCCTCAGTTGGCCCCACCTCATCATTCTGTAGGCCCACACCTCATCCGTCCCAGGGTTTTCATTTTGTCACAGCACTCATTACATCCTGATAATTCTAATTTACCACTGGTCCCCGCTCCACTAGAGCGCCATCATGCCAGACTCACTCACTTCTAAATCCTCAGTGCCAGGGCAGGTCATGGCATACAGTGGGTGCTCAATATATGCTGCTTGGACTGACATCTTTAGTGATGAGTCTGCCTCCAAGCCTTCCTGGGCATTCATGGTGGGGGGGGCGTCCCTCAGACATGGGGAAAGTACAGCACTGCCTGCAGGATCTCCCCCTTCGTCCCCACTCTGGGGGGAGTACTTAACCTGGAACCTCCAACAGCCAGTTAATGGCAGAGCCAGGGCTCAAACCCAGCCACCTGTGGGGCTGGAGGCATTAGCAACCCTCTCCACCTCCCACTGTGGAGATAGAGTATCTGTGGAGATGGGTCAAGCTGGGGCCACGAAAGAAAGGAAGGAAGGAATATACAGCAAGACAGTACCAGGATCCGCAAGCCGGCTCGGCCCAGCCCTCAGCCCAGCCCACCTCCCCGCTTCCAGGGCTGAGGGGCAGCTACTGAGCGGTTCTCGGGATTCAGAATCTGATTACACCAAGTGGTACTGAGAGCCACTCATGTGTCTGGCGCTGCGCTAGGCACTCCTTTTACAGAAGGGAGGGAAGGTGGCTAATGTCGGCTTCCTGGGTGCCTGGTAAGTCCCAGAAGCTCCAGGCTTGTTGTCTCATTAACTCCAAGGACAACCCTGTGAGGTTGGCAATAGCATCTTCATTTTTATGTGACCTCAGAGAGGTCATGCCTGTTGTAAGTGGCAGGGCCTTTTGGAGTCCATGTCTAGAGCTGGTTCCATCCGTGCCTGCGGGCAGCTCTAAACCCCATGCTCTCTCCGGTTTCTTGGGAAGCATTAAGCTAGCATGTTCTCAGCCCAAGAGCAGAGGAGCAGACCAGAAAGCCCAGAGGATCCTGCTGCTGTCGTAACGTTAGGCGTCCCCTTTGTTACCCCTGGGCTGTGCCCACCTCTATCCCCCCAAATTCTCATTTCCCATCTCCTGTGGGTGTAGACTCACAGCTGAGTTCAACTTCAACCAAAGTCCCAGCACAGGAGAAGACTGTTGGTGCCCTCCTATCTCCCTGCCCCCTGGCCCTGTTTCTCTCCTTTTCTCTGTCCCCATCTCCCTGTCTGCCCTGTCTCTCTCCCTTTGTCGGTCTCTCTGTCCCTGTTTCTTCATCTCATACATGCACGTGACACACACATGCACACACGCACTGCTGCCACCCCTTTTCCAATCACTTCCTTCAGCCGTTCAACTCACTCTGCCGAAAGGACAGGACTGACAGACCAAGGCTCTGGAAAACCGCTGCAGGGGATCAAGGAGATCAAAAGGATGTCTGGGCTGCGGTTGTGGTCCCCAGGGCTGGAGTCTGTGCACTGTACAGGGGCTGGCGGCAACCTGGAACCCGCTCCAGCATCACCACTCCTCGTGAAGCTCTCAGCCTTGCTAAATACCCACCTGGCGGCTGCAGCTGCACACCTGGCCGCCAGCAGGGAGCGACTCTGTCCAGCAGGTGCTCTGGGCCAGCTCAGCTGCAGCCCAGTGATGTGGTTGGGGAGGGCTGGACAGAGGAGAGCAGTGACTGGCATAATTTCATGTCTGGCCTTTCCTACCCGGCAGGCAAAATGACTCTGTGACCCCCTGGCTCTCTAAATTAGTTGCATTTTACAATCCCCCTGTCTGGCCGGAAATGTCTCATTAAATCTTAATGATCTGCCTTCCAAGAAACGCCCCAGGCCCTCTGTCCCCTGGATGACACCTAGCCCCAGAAAAGCAGGGTTGGATGCTGGTGGAGGGCAGAGAAAGATGAACTCCCAAGAGATGGTACCCGGAATGGGCTCCCATCCATCTTGCATTGGGCAACTGTCTTCAGAACCTGAAGCAAGAAAGCCCTTCTAAGTCAAGAGATCTCCATCATCCCATTCAGCACTTCCCACAGGACCCCGTCCCTTCCCACTCTCCTCTCAGGCCACAGCCTACTCAGCCACTCTGAATCCCACCTGGCTCTCCTCCACCCCAGGCATTTCCTTACGTCTCTAGGCTACAGAAACCACCAGGCTCCAAGTCCACAAGACGCAGAATTCAGGACAGACTGTACCTTGCCCCACTTCTCCACGCATACAGCCAAGGCTAGGACAGGAATCTCTCTCTGAAAGAAAGATGCCACACGACCTTCAGGACTATTCAAATATTAACTACCTGGATAAACAGTTTCTCCTACATTCTCATTATCACCTCCCTTGCTGATGCTAAAGTGCAATATTTCTCTTTTATATCCAGTGTAGAAGATGCTTCTGGTGACTCCTGGGGAGAGGGAAGAAATGACAAGAAAGAAGAGAGAGCAGACTTAGGGGAAGAGGGAGTGGAATCCTTTCAGCTCCCACCCCAACATGGGCAGTCTGGACACCTGGCAGGAGCTAAGATGAGACCTTGAGCAGAAGGCTGGAGGTCACCTAGAAGCAAACAATAGCCAGCCTTATCCCTGGCCCAGCACAGGCTGGTGGTCACAGACGGACCTTGGAAACACAGCCTCATGATGACCTATCCAGTTCCAAGAGCTTCTTGCATAACCTGGGCCTTGTCACCACTTGGGCCTGCCTCTCCAGAGGCAGTGCCACTTGCCCTGGCCAGACTGGCTGTCCATGTCCATCAGAGCTGTAAGCAAGGGGGGGCCAGCCCCAGCCCCGTGGCTTAGCGGTTAAGTGCGCGCGCTCCGCTACTGGTGGCCCAGGTTCGGATCCCGGGCGCGAACCAATGCACCGCTTCTCCGGCCATGCTGAGCCGCCATCCCACATACAGCAACTAGAAGGATGTGCAGCTATGACATACAACTATCTACTGGGGCTTTGGGGAGAAAAAGGGAAAAAAAGGAGGAGGATTGGCAATAGATGTTAGCTCAGAGCTGGTCTTCCTCAGCAAAAAAGAGGAGGATTGGCATGGATGTTAGCTCAGGGCTGATCCTCCTCACAAAAAAAAAAGAGCTGTAAGCAAGGTTCCTTTTCATGGACCTTGCATTAAACCCTGTACATTCTTGGCTGGACTCTTTCCTTCCCTTCATTCTCTCTCATCTCATGTAACCTTTGGTTTCCACCTGCCCAGGTCATGAGAAAGCTAAGCACAGGTGTGTGATCCTTCCCTGCTTCCTATACCACCCCTGGCCAGTCAAAATTCTCACCAAGTCAAGAGCACCCGCCTCTCCACACTCCCACGCCTCCCCTGGGAGGGTAGCAGAAAGGAAGGCCCCAGTCCTCCTGAAGTCCAGCCTCGCCCAGCAGAGAACACAAGTCTATTACCAACCACCATTATTGCAACCCATTTTAAAGTTATTATCATGGATTCTTAAGATGTCAACAATGAGGAATCCTATTGTCCCACTACTTAATACAGCAATCTCCCAGAAATAATAGGAGTTGTAACTATAATTCCAAACTCACCCCTCGACCACTGGAATCAACTAATTAAACAACAATCAGCCAGCACTGGGCTTTCATGGGGAAGACGGACTATTCCTTTTCATAGCTGCAATTAGGCGACATATTCAATAATCAGAATGAAATGCAAATTTGCCCAGGAGCCCAGTAAATTATGGCCATTCATACTTTGTTTTCCTATGGTGGCCTCCTAGAAGATAAAAGGCTGCATATTCCAGCTGCAGCAGGATGCCCTCCGGACCGCCTATGAGCCGCTCTTCAGAGATCCCAACAGCTTTCTGCTGCTCGGTTCATAAGCCCCAGGTGAGGGTGGAGGATGCTGGATGCCCACATCTAGTTCTGCCAACATCTGTAGGGGCGCCCAGCAGGAGGTCTGAGTGGCTTGTGTTTCTGGAGGGAGAATGGTGGAGAACAAGGCAAGAGTAGGAATTGTGTATACAATTATGCCTGGGTCCATGTAGGAGGCAGACGCCCCAAACACACGCTCACACTCTCAGGAGCACACACCATTCAGAAAACCCTCTGCATTTCCTATCAAAATGTCCAGGGGTAGGGAGGGAAGGAGGGCTTGGAAGCTGGCGGGGAGACCCACACGCCAGAGGGAAGTGATGCAGACAAGTTTCATGAGGAGCCGCTGAATAAGGTGTGAAAATTAAACAAGGTAAAAGGCAGTGGTTGGGAGAGGGGAGGAGAGGTGTGAGACAATAAAAGGAAAGATACCAGCACAAGGCGCCTGCCACGGGCTGAGTGGAAAACCTGCGTTCTTCAGAATTTGCAAAAATGATCATGTCCTCAAAGGGAGGGAGCAAAGGATCCCAGCACTAACATCCATATTCAAATCATCCCCTCTGGTCGGCCTGAGGGATGGCAGCACAGCAGGGCCCTCTGAAGTGGAAAAGGCTGAGCATGTGCCCCTGCACCCCTTCCTAGAACTCAGAGAGGGTAAAGCAGGAGTTATTTACCAAAAACACAGAGAGCTTTAGGAGAAATTCAAGTGAAGAAGTTTCTTTGCAGAAGATGCTGGAAACTCCTTGAGGTCATAGACCCCTTCCCTATCACTCATTACAGACACACACACACAGCAGGTGCTCGTTAAACAGAGATGCCTGGTGCTGGGACACCTCTCTGCTCAGTAGGCACTGGGGGGAGACCCAGAAAAAAAAGGCTCCCCTGGGGCCGGCCCTGTGGCTTAGCTGTTAAGTGTGCGCGCTCCGCTGCTGGCGGCCCGGGTTCGGATCCCGGGCGTGCACCGACGCACCGCTTCTCCGGCCATGCTGAGGCCGCGTCCCACATACAGCAACTAGAAGGATGTGCAACTATGACATACGACTATCTACTGGGGCTTTGGGGGGGAAAAAAAAAGGAGGAGGATTGGCAATAGATGTTAGCTCAGAGCTGGTCTTCCTCAGCAAAAAGAAGAGGATTAGCACGGATGTTAGCTCAGGGCTGATCTTCCTCACAAAAAAAAAAAAAAAGCTCCCCTCCCTGCAGTTTGACAGATGGAGTGCTTCAGTGGAGAGCAAGTGATGCTCTCAGAACTTGCTCATTCATTCAAAACATTTATTGAGCATCTACTCCACACCACCTGCATGCCAGGCACCAGGGGTCAATATGAGCGAGACAGGCAGAGCCCCTGCCCTGACAGAGCTTACAGTCCTAGAAGAGGGATGAGGGAACAAACAGCCAGGAAGAGCGAGAAAGGCAGTGATGGGGAGGTGGAGGGTGTTATGGCCTTCCCAAAGGAAGAGACATTCCAACTGAGACCTAAGAACGCAGAGGAGTAAGCCAGGTGCCGCCATTTCCTCATCTGTAAAATGGGAGTAATAAGAATACCGGCCTCATAGGGTTGTTTGAGAATTAAATGAGATAATCTATGCAAGGTGTTCCAATAGGCCCTGGTGCATAGCACACTCTGTTTAAGTGTTTTCTATTGCTACTAATTATTATCATCCCTCCATCATTCCCTCTTTGGGAGAAACCTATAACCATGGAGGTCCATCCTGCCCAATGACTTAAGCTTGGCTGCCTACTCCCAGCACTGTTCCCTGCCCATCCAGGCATAATCTCACAGCGCGGCCCACTGCTCAATTCAACCAGCATTTACAGAGCCCCTACCACACACCTGGCACGTGCAGGGAATGTTTGGAATAGGGAAGATGTGCGTGACTTGTTCTTAAGAAGCTTATCATAAGGCTGGAGAGAAGATACACAACAAAGCACTCAATCTCACACTGCATAGTCTCCTGGAGGCACTGGTGTTGGTCTGGAGGTGAGAAGATTTGTCAGGAGATGTTCTCAGGGCTGTAAGGCCCTCCCAAGGTAGCAGCTCCCAAACTAGAGCCAGTGGAGATGAGTCAGCAGGAGCCCCAAAGCCTTGCCACCAGCCGTGCTTCAGCCACCTTCTGTCTGGGCCTCTAAGGTGTGGAGGAGCCAGAGTGAGAGCATGAGCTTAGCTGTCACCTCCAGATATAAGGGACTAGGAGGGAGTCCTGAGCCCCAAGCCCTGGACCTGATTCAGGCCCATCCACATACTGTCCATGGTGGCCAGGACCAGGGCCTGCTGACTCCGAGTCCAGCCTCACCTGCTCCTCTGCCCACTCCTAGTTTGCTCTCTTGTATACCTGCTCATGACCATTCTGAATCCCAAATGCTCCAATTCCAACTTTCCATCCTCATATGCACCTCCACCTGCCACCCAAGGAGACAAGATTTGAGTTGACCTCAAAGAACTCACAGCTGGAGGTGAAGAAAGCTGAGCCCCAAGTCTTTAGCAGCTGTGGGGTGGCATGGGAGGGGGTGGCTGTGCAGCGTGGCCTGGACTAATTCAGTGACACCCTGTTTTCTGCTTAAATTCTCCCAGCAGCAAATTGCCCCAGCCCTTGGAAACCGTGAAGAGTCTGATTGAGCACCCTTAGAAGCTGGTTCAAGGCGAAATTCTCACACACGTGAGTACAGATTTATCCCCTGATGACAATGGCGGGATTAACTTTATTGATCAGGCATCGCCATCATCAACAACAAATTTATGGGCTCTCACTCTGAGCATACTGCCTGTCCTTCAGCCCAAGCCACGGACACCAAGGACTCCATACGGAGTGGGCAAAACCAACTGGGTTCATGGCCTTGAGGTAATTACAACCTACAAGAGGTCACTTTGCTTTAAATACACTTTAAATACCTCAAACTAAAAGACGCTGAGATTTTATAATACCAGAACCTAGAACTTTATTAGATCAATAAAAGTCTACTGAATGAATGAATGAATGAATGGGTAAATAGCATACAGTCACCTTCTATGGCTTTGAGCCTGATTATCTAATTTATGGATTATTGAGGCCTCTTGCTTTTCCATCTTCTTGCAGGATATTTAATGGCCTTACTTGGGTCATTTCACTGCTAATTTGTACCTCAATCAGAAGCAGAAGGAGGGAGCAGAGGAAATGAAAAGGGGAAAGACACAAATCAATCAGCGTTGTTCCTTCAGCAGCTCAGGGAAAGATTGTGGATAAGAAAGACTGAAACTAATGGCTAAAGCAGGGCTTGGGAATTATCTGTGGGTTTTATTTATGCATGACTTCTGGCATGAATTGCCATCTTGCTTCCATTCTGCCTGGAAAACTTCCCAAGAAAGGCAATGCTTTAGCAGGGGACTGAAGGAGGGGCGGGGGAGAAGGAACCTGGTGAGGAGGAGGCAGCCTCCTCAAAGCAGGCTGGGCAGGTCCTCCCAGAGACAGCCTGTGAAGGAGACGGGCTGCCTGGCCTGTCTGCCATCTCAACATGCTTGCACCTACCGATTACAAGGGACGTCAGAGGAACCCGATGTTCTCCCCACTACTCCTACACCCACTTGATTCAGGCTGAATTTTTCCAGGCAAAGGCCATCAGGCGTATTGTAGAGGGGATCCCTCCACTGACCTCCTGCCACTTCAAAGGGGCATGAGCAGGGCTGTGCGACAGGCCAAGGGGGAAGGCAGTGATGGCCTCGATCCCTATAAACCACGTTTCCCACCACCAAGTAGAGCGGCCACCCAGAAAACTGTAAAACGCCCAGGTCACCTCACAGACCTGGGGGTTTCCTCCTGGGAGACCATGCCCTGGACGGGCCGGGCAAAGGTGCAGAGAGAGAGACATCAACAATGGGGCTACTAGGGAGGAAGGGGAGGAGACGTGAGGTATGTGTGTGAGGCCTGATGGGTAAGCGGTGGTAAGGGCCAGGGAGCACTGGTCCTGGTCATGGTAGGAGGAGTAAGGATCGTAGTTGAGATGGAAGAAGAGCACCAGACCTGAGCCAGCAGATCTGGGTTCAGGTCACAGCTCTGCCACTTACTAGTGTGACATGTACAAGGGCCCTGCCACCAACCAGCCTTCCTAAAAATCAAAATCCTTCAGCAAGATGAAGGAATAAGAAAAAAGACCACGTGGGCTACAGAAAACAGGAGATCTTACCCAGGGGAGAGGAGACTGCTGTGCAGAAAGTACCAGCCCAGAGTGTGCAGCACCACACCACAGACCGTCACCACCACACCCTCGGCCATTGCACATCTTTTGAACCTGAGAAAACTCCTGGAGAATGTGCTCCATCTGGGGCTGGCCCCATGGCGTAGTGGTTAAGTGCGCACGCTCCACTGCTGGCGGCCTGGGTTCAGATCCCAGGCACACAGCAACGTACCGCTTGTCAGGCCATGCTGTGGCGGCGTCCCATATAAAGTGGAGGAAGATGGGCACGGATGTTAGCCCAGGGCCAGTCTTCGTCAGCAAAAAAAAAACGAGGAAGATTGGCATGGATGTTAGCTCAGGGCTGATCTTCCTCTCACACACACAAAAAAAGAATGTGCTCCATCAAAACAATGGAGCAAACCAAAAAGGAGGAAGAAGAAAGATCCTAGAAATAGGGAATGTAAATCACAGAAAGGCAAAGGGAATTCCCAGGAGCAGAGCAGAGGCTATCCCAGGATAACAGCTAGCTGTGCCCTGAGCCTAAGAGCAAGCCATCCAGACAGAACAGAGGTGTCCAGGAGCAAAGTCTCCAAGAAACGTGTTGGAACCAATTGATTGCCTGATGAGACTGACCTTGAAGAAAATTATTCCAAGAGGTAAGTACAAAGAAAATTAAAGCAAAAAAAATTAAGCAAAACACAAGGCAGTTATTAACTTCAAGAGAAAACAAAAAGAAACATTACCATAATATAACAGTCAGTTGTGAATAATATTTAAATAGGCATAACAATGTAAATTCTGAATATTTATTTAACTAAAATTTAAATACACTATATAGGGGGTAAGAGTCAGAGGGATGGCAGTGTAAGAGAACTAAATCCTCATTAACATAAATGGAAAGTCAATAAATAATATAATCAATGCATTAAATTATAACAATACATACATACTATTTAGAACTATGGAGACATGTAAATGTCAGAAGAAACAGCTAAAAAGTTGAAAGCCATTGCGTGTAAGAAGAGAGGCTGGGGATGGTTAGGGAGGTGCAGGGCAGAGACATGCTGTCTATTGTTATAAGCCTTTTAATAGTATTTGACTTACCAACTATGAGCAATTATTACAATTAGTTATTTTTTGTTTCTTTACTGTGGTAAAATACACAAAACATAAAATTTACCATCTTAACCATTTTTAAGTGCATAGTTCAGTAGTGTTAAGTATATTCACATCGTTGTATACAAGGAGCTTTACAAATCCTCAAACCATGACCCTTCACGGTTGGCAGTGGACAGAGGCTTTCCAGGGAGGCAGAGCAGCAGGCTCTTTCTACCCTGACCCTGTCACCTAAGCTTCATCACTCATTATTGCTGACACCAACAGGGTGGTCTCAGGAGCAGAGGCCATCTCTTTCAAATAATGCTTTGCTATGGACACGAGTCCTTTGCCTTAATCCCAGGAAGCACAACTAATGAGACTAGGATGATTAAATAAGACTTTTCTGACAGCCTGGAAATACAAAGGGGAAGGAACAGGAACCTTGTATGGTTAGAGCCTTTCCAGGGCTCCCAGTTCACCCTTCCCAGATCCTGCCCGCCTGTGCGGAGAGAAGACCATGCCCTACGCCCAGCCTCCTCCAAGTCTGTACTCACAAGAGTGGGCCCAGAGTTTCTCCCCCACCACCTTGGGGTCCTCCTGGCCACTCCTGTTCCCTGGCTAACGAGGCTCCTCTTCTCCCAGTGACTGACACTGTGAGGCAAGACCCTTTAGAGAAGCCCACAGCTCCTCCTCACATCAGAATTCAACACAAAATCCCTGACATTCACAAGGGGACATTCACACAGAGAAACAGGAGGATGAGATGGGGGGAGCCTCTTGATCTTGGACAAAGCAGAAAACATCTCAAGGCCTCAGTTTTCTCATCTGTAAAATGGGGAGGATAATATCTTCCAATCCCAGGGTGGTTATCAGGATCAAGTCAGACAATGGATAGAAAGCAGCACTGTAAACTAGAAAGGCCCTTACAAGTGTGAATTATTATTGGTTAATAATACTTGTTTTAAATTAGTGGATTAAAGAGATCTTTGAGTGGCAGGAGACCAGCACACGGACATTAAAAACCTCCCCCATGGGTGGCCCTTTCCCATGTTAACCATAGGTGTAGCCTGATTGGTTTATTATCTAACTTGCAGCGGTGCCAGCTGCCCCGCCTGGCGCTGCAGACTCCCCGGGCACAGACCTTGGTGCCTCAGGCAAATGGCTCCAAACACCTGTGCCACTTCCCCTTCACAAAATAAAATCGCTCACTAATGCTCCTCGGCTCCTTTCATTTGAATGGCAACAGCCGTTGTTCTTATCGGATTGTAGATGAATCACTTGGAAAATATTTTTGGGCACATTATAGAGGCAATAACATAAAAGTACCCGGAAAATGGTTCTGTTTTGTTTTCCACTTTGCAAACCCAAACCAGAGCCTGAGGTTGTATTACATATTTTTGTCTTCTTTTTTTTTAACAGAAGAGGTTTGCTCATTTCCTCTCCAGGCTGGGAAAAGGGACACATTAATCACTCCTGAGTGGGGAGAGAAACCCCTCAGAGGGTGGGGCTCAGGCTTTGGCAGGAAGAATCTGAGCAAGAGGAGAGGTGAGACTTCAATGCCAGCCTTCAAATCTAGGAGGGACTGGGAAGAAGGTGGTGTACATCTCTGTCTCAACTGAGGACAGAACAGAAGAAAACGGCAGCAACAAGAACTGAAGCTGGATAGCAGGAGGAACGGTCTTAGCGTAAGGAAGTGAGCGACATTTGATTGCGTGCCCTGAAGAGGTTGTAAAGTCTTTGTCAGAGATTTTATGTGGCTAGATAACTGTCTTTATGGGATGTTTTTGGCCCATACCTGCCTTGGGGCAAGTGTAGGGACAGACAGCTTTTGAAAAGCCCAACAGTGTGACATGCTAGTTGAAATGAGATAAACACTCACTACCTAGGGCCAGAGGCAAGTACCTTGGAAGGGAACGTGGGCTTCCCAGTCTGCCTTGGGACGTCCCTCCCTGTCGTGGAGACCATCATTTCATCACTCAGGAAGCACTGACTACTCTCTGCAGCCTCTCTTACAGTCCTGACACTCAAGGTTTTCAAATATGTGTCCATTCTACATCCTTAGCTCCGCTAACTCTAACACAGAAATCCTCTCTCCAGCCCCTCTCCCACGGCTGGGAGCTTTTTGAGTCTTAATTTCCATATCTAGCGCATCAAAAACACTGAAGTGTTAAGAACAAAGACAAAGTCCTGTGACGTGTCCCTAGAAACTCCCTCCTAGTTGACATCAACCCAGTAATTGCTCAACCAGTTATGAATTCACTTAACTGTACTATCTCCCATTCAGAAAACTGAACCTAAAACGTCAAAACTACGGAGACAGTAAAAAGATCAGTGGTTGTCAGGGGTGTGGAGGGAGAAGAGATGAATAGGCAGAGCACTGAGAATCTTTAGGGCAGTGAAAAAACTATGATATTATAACGATGGATATATGTCATTATACATTTGTCCAAACCCACTGAATGTACAACACCAACAGTGACCCCTTAGGTAAACCAAGGACTTCGGGTGGTTACAATGTGTCAACGGAGGTTCATCCTCGGTAACAAATATATGACTCTGGTGAGTGATGTTGATAATGGAGGAGGCTAAGCATGTGTGGGAACAGGGGGTACATGGGAAATCTCTGTACCTTCCTCTCAATTTTATAATAAATCTAAAACTGCTCTTAAAAAAATAAAGTCTTTAAAAAAAACTGAACGTAAAGTCAAAAGAGGGTTTGCATAATGTGGAAAGAGTTTGTGATGTATATGCTAAGCACTTTCTTTATTCCAACTCTAGAGGGTCCAAACACCACCAGATGTTGGCCCAACTTAGTCCACAGATCAGCTCGCAATCATCTTACATAGACCCTATTTAAATACAGTGCACATTTATCTGACATCCGAGGCCTTACTCAGTAGGAAGGAATGTGAGGTCTGGTCTCCTTTCTCAGTCACTCCTGGCTGGACGATAACCCTGTATCAGTTGCTTAACATCTCTGGGCCCCAATCACTTCCTCTGAAAAGCAGAGTAAATAATATCTTACTTAGATCAGAAGATTTCTTGAAATCCCTTACAGCTGAAGAGCTACAATTCCTCACTAAATGGCTTCTACAAATGAAGACTGTTTTTCCTTTTCATTTGTCAAATAAAATCTGAGGCCTAAGGTAATAGGCAAAGCATGGGCTTTGGAGTTTGAAGCACCAAAGTCTGATTCCAGGCTGCCGTTTACCAGACCTTGGCTATATGACTTAACCTTTCCGGGCCTGGCTCAGATCTCTATCGTCAAAATCACCATGGCTATGGCACCAGAGCTAATGCATAGCAAACCCAGTGCCACCTCCCTTCTCGCTTAAGTACCGAGAACACCCCCCCAAGCCCAGAATGCCACGCCGCTCAGCTCTTTCTCCTGGATTTCCTCAACTGCCTTTTATTCCCTTTAGGAAAAGATGGCTTTGTCCATTCCCTAACAATTAATGTGCTATTAGTTAAATTTTCTCCCGTGGCCAGATATTACCTCTGAACTATAAGTGGAAAGAACCAGGGAGGCAGGAGTAGATAATGAGACAAAGCCTTAAGCCAGACCCTGTGTTCTGCTCTGGTCTCATTAGCCAGTGAAGGCTGCCCTGGGTTGGAGGCCTTCTTTCCCTACCTGTCCCTCCCCACTCGGCTGTTCTCTGTTGTACCTCTTACAATATTGGATCTGTTAAATGCTTTATATTCCGTTTGCCAACGCAGGGATGATTCAGAACAAGATTGGGTTATTACAAATTCAGGAGGCACTACACACGCGGCTGTCATGTTTCAGTTACCCTTTCTCTCCATTTAATAAAATTTGCCACACTAATACAAAGCCATCTTTTATCGTTTTCCCTGCAGTTGTAACAACTTGTCCAGCTCCCTCCTGCTAATTAAAGGAGGAGATGATGCAGCAGCTCATTGGAAAGCCAGTTTCCAGGGAGGCTGTCAATATCTTTGCAGCCACTTAGCCCTGGTTCTTTTGGTCCCTTAGCCGCCCGCTCCTCCACGATACGAGCCCTAATGAGGTCAGCAGCTGGGGGCGACATGCCAGGCAAAGCCCTGCTTGGCGGCGGCCGGGGCACCTCCGCCCGCTGGCAGGAGAACAGCACAGCACTCCCCCGGGCGGGGTGACGTGGGCTCCGCAGTCCGTCCTCCCACGGCTGCCCCAGGATCACTGCCTCGGCCCTGATGTGTGTGACAGCCTCCCCAGCAAAGGGTCCCCAAGAGAATCACCGGGATTGGGAGGTGGGCGGTCAGGCAGGACCTCTCGCCCCGCCCCCGGCCCCGCCCAGGGGTAGAGCAGATTCACCGGAAAAGGGGAGGAGGTGGGAGGAGAGAGAAAGAGGAGCTGTACACAAAGAGCTGCCCTTGTGCAAAGTCCTGAGATGGGTCCAGAGCAGCCCGCTTCCGGAAGGCCCACGCTTTGTTCGTCATCCCACTCGGGAGCCCTCAGGGAGCGAGGCAGGGAGAAGGACCTCCGCGCCCGTCCCCATCTGTCCAGCTAATTACCTGCTACAGCAGCCTGGTGCAGCAGCCCGGCCGCTGCCCTTTAAAAAGGAGGAGGCGCGGGCGAGCGGGCGCATTATCATTCCGTGCGCAGGCTGCCTCTCCTCGCGGGGCGGGCAAGCGCGACTGACTGGCTGCGGGAAGCCCAGGGACTGGGGGCTGGGGCACCCCAGGGCAGGGAGTCGGCCCCGTCCGTGTGGGGGAGGGGGCCTCCCCCAGGAGACACCTGTCTCCTCTCTGCGTCCTAAGACCCTTGCCAACCGTGCGCTTCGACCCCACGCCTCGCTCAACGTCGAGGGATCCGAGCAGGCAGGGCCAAGGGCAACGCCGGGGCGGGGCGGCCCCTGCAGCCCCTCGGCTCGGCCCGCCCCCCTGATTAGCTTGCGGCGGCCGTCGCCCCCTCTGGTCCTCCCGCGTCGCGGCCCAGATTCCCGGGCCCTCCTCCGGCGCGAGCACGCTAATAAGTTTACAAATGGAAGCCGGTGGCGCCGGCTGCAATAAAAGGCAGAAGCCCCGCTCCGGCGCTTCAATGAGAGCATTTTCCCCGGTAACAAGGGGCTGGATTCAGCTGCCTGGTGCTGTCTGAGCGGGGCGAGTTGCCAGAGTAACGAAGGCCTAGCGCACACGTGGTGAGAGGGAGCGGGGCGGGGGCTCCGGGCTCGCTGCTGCCGCCGCCGACGACATCCACGTCCAGGCCCTGGAGCCCTTCCTCAGGCCATCGATCCATTCCTCCCGAACGTCGCCTCCCCCCACCCCAACTTCCCACTGCGCAAGTTCTCTCACGATCCTGCTCTCACCAAACCCCAGCCTTTAAAAGGCTCTCTGGGAGCGTGTATTAAATGCATGAGACACACCGGGAGCGCCTACTCCGTGAGGGACGGATAACATGCCAGGCCGTCCTGGACGGCGTGGCTGTGCTCGTGGCAGGCCTAGGAGGCATAGCCGACACTTGGCACAAACAGCGGGAAAGCGAGCGGATGGGGACTCACGAGCCCTCTGTGTGAACAAGAGGTGGGCTTTTCTGAAGCTCCCGGCGGGGTGGAGAGGAATTCAGAGCTGCATGAGCGGGATGCCACATCTAATTTCCTTGGATGGAGGAGGACCAAAGGACAGAGTTCCGGAAGTGCTGGGAGCTGGTAAGCCGAGGGAGGAACCCAGCTGGGTGGTGAACAGAGCCCACTCAGCCCACCCATGACGGCAGGACAGCTGCTGTTGCTCTCTGCCACCCTCGGCCTGGCTTGGCCCGAGACTGAACTTAGCTTTTGATCCTCAGTTTTCAAAAGTTCACATTTTACTCCAGAAAGTAAAGGTGGCCGTCCACCTGCTTTCCTCCCAGGGACCTAAAAATGTAGGGATTTTCTTATCTCCCTTTACAAGCTTCTTGGGCACTGGGTTCACCCAGGCCCCAGAAGTTGTTCCCTAGAGCCCAGAGAAGCTGGAGTGTGGGGGAACCTGGACTCACCCCCCAGGATCCCACAGCTCATCTCCTGAAGCTAGGCCGAGGGCCTCAGGGCAGCTGCCTTCCCAATGGCCATATGCTAGTAACCTAGGAGAATGAGGTCCAAAAGCAGCACTTACTGGCCAAGCAATCCCTAGGCCACATGGGAAAAAGGCCAATAATAGACACTGTCCATATGTCCAATTCAGAGAGAGTCTATCTTCTGTGTAACTGACAAAGAAGGGGAGGAGGGGAGATGGGGTGGGAGCTGGGAGGATTCTCCAGCCCAGTTACTGGGAGCTGGGCCAGCTGGGTCCCTGCCTGCATGACTGACATCTCAATAGTCACATCCCACAGCCCCGTGGTGATGATGCATCTACTTCATCCTCATAAGGCCAGAATGGGGCTGTGTCCACGGTGAGGATCCCCACCGCCACCAAGCAGGTGGGCCACACATATTTGGGGTCTAGCTGCCCATTCTGGTCCCCCAGACCTGGCTCCTCCCTTCTCCACAAATGACCCCACCCCCACCCCGTCCAATCAGCACGGAGTCCTGTCAATTCTACCCTCTAGGTAGTCTCTCAAATTTGTCCATTTCCAGACCTTAGTTGAAGCCACATACATTTCACACTAATATCTGCAGCAGCCCTGTGGTTTTCCTGCCTATCCACCTGCCCAGAGGATCACAACCTATTCGCTTTTGTATGAATCCCCGCAGTGCCTTTAGCCTGATGGACAAGGGCCTTCCTGATCTGATCTTGGCCACCTCTCTGGCTTCTCTCTCCCCTTGTGTCTTGGCTCCAGCCTGCTTGCCGTTAGCCAAACACAAGTCTTCCCCCTGTGCTGCCCCCTCTGTGTGGCGTAGGAGACCTTTCTATATGTGAGACCCTCTCACAGTTTTCTCCTTTGCTGGGGCAGGGGATGCCTACAAGGACCTCTGGGCTGGCCCAGAATAGGCTCCTCCCTTCCCATGTGGCTCTCCAGCAGCTCAAGGAACTAATGGGCCTGCCCTGCTCAGCAGCACCCCTACTTCCTCTGAGGCAGGGGGAGGGGGGGAGGGGGCTGAGCTGGTGGGCAGGCAGGAAGGCCCAAGTAGGAGGGAAAGAAGAGAGAGGAAGGCATGCAGCCCAGCCAGGGCAGCCCAGATGCAGATCTAGGGCACAAGCGGGAAACCTGCACCGAAACCTTCTGAACTTCAGTCTGCTGAGCTGGAGCCGACCGCCTGCAGCAACCACCCCTCTCCTGACCACACTTAGCCCAGGGCCCGCTCCTGTCCTGCTCCAAAGCTGCTGTTCCGGCTGGGAGCCCTTCGCTCCCCCCAGCCTCACCCTGAGACCACACGCCAGGGGGCGGGATGGCTTGCTCCCTCCCCTCCGTAGCTGGTTTGCAATGTTAATTTCTCACCTTCCTAAACAGACGAGATTTATGGCACACTTGACAGAAATATTTAATTTTCCAAATGTCTATTATTCAAAGGCTGTGGAAATCTCCAGCTCTAATATTTCTGCATTAATATCCATCTAGAGCTGAGGCCACATAGAGATATTCCCAGAGGCATGGAAGGGGGAAGGAGGAGGATGAAATCCTGGGTGGAAAGGGGGGGCCCCTAGAAAAACCCCCACAAAGCTCATAGCATCCCCATCACTCTTCCCGCCCAATCAGACATCTGAACTTCTTTATTACTGTTATTAACACCACTGAGTGTTTATGATGTGCCAGGTATGGTGCAAAGCAATTTTAACAGCCAGGATCTCATTTAATCTTCACAACCCTACCAGGTAGCCACTATAATTATCCCATTTTTTAAACTATGAAACTGAGGCACAGAGTAATCTAAGATCACCCAACTAGTAAATGGAGGAGCTGAAATTAGAACCCCGATTTTACTAACTCTGACCCACTATCAAACTGTCTCTTTTATATACACGACTCTTTCTTCCTAGTGGTATAACTACGCTATATTCAATTAATTCCCTGTCTCATTAAGTAGATTCATTGATAAATTCAATGTGTATATGTGTGTGGATCCTTGCTAGACGTGGAGCACTGCTGTGGGGACAGCATAACAAGTGTGAGGGGAGGTCCCTTGTCTACCTCCATCTGAAAATCTGTTTGGAAAACTCGGCACATATGCAAACAATGCAGCACCAACACAGCAGAACGTGCTGCCACCGGGCCTGGGCCTCAATTCCGCTGAGACAGAGAAGGAAACAAAAAGGACTCAGAACTAACAAGAGACCTCTGGGCCCCACTGTAAGCCTGATGCTGAGAGAGTGTATTCACACGCAGAGCAGAACAGAGAAGGGGGGAAAGGGGGCAGGCAGGCCGGCAAAGGGAAGAAGAGGCAACTGATAAAGCAGGAGAGAGGAGAGAATCATAACCTATGGATAAAGAACCCAAGAGGGTCAGCGGTCTTGGGCCACTTGATGTGGGGAAAACAGAATCTTCTACTAGCTTCTGGAGAGTCATTCCTTAGTACACTGGGTAGGAGCTAATGTTTATAATAATGACCCTGAGTAATGAAATAAATGATCAGGGGCTGGCCCTGTGGCGTAGTGGTTAAGTTTGACACGCTCTGCTTCAGCGGCCCGGGTTTGCAGGTTTGGGTCCTAGGTGCAGACCTACACTACTTGTCAGCCATGCTGTGGCAGCAACCCACATACAAAATAGAGGAAGATTGGCACAGATGTTAGCTCAGGGCGAGTCTTCCTCAAGCACAAAGAGGAAGATTGACAACAGATGTTAGCTTAGGGCCAATCTTCCTCAGCAAAAAAAACAAAAATCAAATTGTGTTCTGCTATATGTACTGTTTAAGAAAGCATGCATATTAGTCATCCTTTTTGGATGCCCATTTGGATGGAAATTATTAAATTGGCCAAAATATTTTTTAAAGTTTTGGTGCTTAAAGAAGTAAGTTCTCTTCTGTACCTAATTCTGTAATGAAGCACCACAGCCAGTCAGGACTGGGAGTTCCTGGTGGACAGGAGGATTTTGTCTGACCCTCTCTGCTCAGGGCCCAGCACAGGTAGGCACCCAACCAAAGATGACCGTCACAGGGTGCTGGCGCCCACGTGCCTCATTCCTGCACGTCCCAGAAGGTAGGGGAAGCTTTTGGAGGCTGGTCTCCTCCAAAGCCTGGGCTTCCCAGGACCTGACCTCCCCAGCTCCCAGGAGGCCAAGCTTAGAGCAGAATTGCCAACACCCAGCCTAAGGGGGCCTTTGCTATCCCATGGGGGTCACCTCTCCCAGACTTCTCTAGAAGGAGTCCCAATCTAAGCTGTCAGCAGATAATAGAGGGAGTTTCTCCCTCTCCCTTTGCGTAGCATTTGGCTCTAGTCAGCTGCTGCCTGGAAAGGTGACAGAGGAGAAAACAAAGCAAAAAGGTGAGGGTCCATCCCCATCACCACAGTGAGGCCTTATCAAGGATCTCAGAAGTCTTTGTAAAACCAAACACTCACAGGTAATGAGCTAGAGAAAGAAAAAAAGTAAGACAAGAGAGAGACCAACCTATGAAACCCACACCATGTATGGATGGTGAAAACTTCTGCCCACTTTCTTCTATGTGAACCTAAAGTGTCCCCAGAACCCATCTCTTTCCCCTCTAGCAACTAAATACATTTAAGTGTCACTTGTATATAAGCTTGTTAATTTTTAATCATTTATGTGGTGTACAAATGCCACGACATCAGCATGGCTGAACCAAAAACACCCATGGGGTTTTTAACTGACTTCATATGGAGAAAAAAGAACTAACATTTATAGAGCACTGACTATAATGCAGACACTTCACATAGCCTTATCTCATTTAACTGCATAACAGCCCTCTAAGACAGAGATCATTTCTATTTTACACATAAGAAAACTGAGGTTCAGAGAGGTTAAGTAACTTGCTCAGAGTTGCACAACTAGTAAATGTCAAATTCTGTTTCAGGCCCATGTGACCCAGACTCCAAGTACCACCAATGACGCCTTCTAGATGTTATCACCAGCAAAAAAGAACAGAGAGAGGCCTCTCAGGTGGCAACTCTGGGGACAAGGAAGATCCCTTCTGACTTCAGACAAGAATGCTCCTCCCTTTTGGCCTAAGCCTGGCTGGCATTTCAGGAGCTGACTTACATGATGAATGGGCTCGGGGCACACACGAGATGTAATATGTCTTGATTTAGCGAAGCGCTTAATAGGTCACCTGATGAAATTTTACTTGCAAAATTAATTCAGATTGCCTTGGCTGGGTGCTCCTGTCACCCAGGCAGCAGAGAGGCTGGGAAACTGTAAACAAGTGGTCAAGAGACGAGGCTGGTGATGGTAGGAGTGCGGTGCCAGAGGCAGGGGACTCCAACAGCAGGAGGTACTGTCTTCTTTCCCCCAAGCTCCCGGCGAGAGACTGCAGGGAGATGGAGGGGACGTCGTGCTGCCCGGGAGAGTCCCTGCACAGGGAAGAGGGCTCTTTCTCCGACAGTCGGAAGGTGCTGGCCAGTGGTAGAGGCTAGGGAGGGGAAAATGACCTCCTAGCACTCCTTCCAATCCCCGAGTTCTCTGCGGTCATAACCGACAGCTCAGAAACGCACTGACAGAGCCACAGGAGAAAAACAGTCAGCCCCGAGTCCCTGAATGCTGTCATCCAGTGGCTCCAGGAAGAAGCCCACTGTCTGGGAGTCAGGGTGATCTAAGCCTCAGTCAGGCCAACTTTGCAGCGTCGGTTCCTTCTGTGGGCAGGAGGCAGCCTGGATGGGGTCAGCTCCAGTGGGATGTCAGCTCCCACTGGAAGGCTAGGGACCTAGGGAAGGGTGGCGGGACAGAGGGGAGGGAGAGTGACTAATGAAGAGGAATCAGAGGCCCGATGCACAGAGTTGAGCTAAACTGACACGGAGCCGGAACGTGACTGCCATTCACAATTAAGGAAGGAGCAGAAAGGAGATGAATTACTGTAATTATAACCTATGGAGCACAGTAAAAGAAAAAAAGAGTGTCCTCTTGTGTGTATATGCAGTAGATGAGAGGAGGGTGCAAGTTTTTGGTCCTCCTAAAGCACGGGGTCGGGGTGAAGCCTGTACCAAAGGCAGACGATCCCCGGATACTGAGGAAGTCAGCAGGAACCGAGGGACTTAGGGAGAGTGGGTGGGCTGAAAGAAAACCAGGCAGAGCCAAAAGAAAGCAGGCGCCCAAGAAATCTCGCCTCGCCTCTCTGTGGATTTGGCAGGAGGTAAGTGCAATCAACCAGGGTGGGGGGTGGAGGGTGGGTGGGTGCAGCCTCCTGGATGCACCCGGTGTTATCCTTGCGAAATGACTCGATCTGCCTTGCATTTTAAAAGGTTTACTCTGGCTGTGATATGAAGAATAGACTGTGGGGAGTTGAAGAGAGGATGGTGGTTTGGACTAGGACGGTGGTAGTTAGCAGAAGGTGAAAAGTGGTTAGATTTGGGATATATTTTGAGGGTAGAACAAACAGGATTGTTGAGGAATTGAATATGGGGTGTGAGATAAAGAGAAGAGTCATGAAAGAATGAATGAATAAATGAATGCCTCAGCCTGACTGCATTATTACGTCGACCCTGTGGCAATGACCCTTCCTTCTCCCAGGCTCACCCCCACTCCCCGCCTACCTTCTCTTCTTCAATTTAAATCTTGAACTAGACCTACCCCTTTATCCGACAATTTACTTTAATCCAAGTTAAACAGCCCTCTGTGTGCTGGCATAGAAACCTAACCACCACCTGAAAATGTATTTCTACCAGAAGAACTGGTTTCAAGTAGCCAGCAGTAAATTTATAAATAAACAGCTAGAAATACGACATGTACATAAGTGGGAAGTACCTGTATAAATGTCGTCATTGCCTAAACCATCAAATCCAAGGCAAAGCAATTTCTGTTGCCCCCAAGACTAACGGCCCCAGCCTGGCCCTGACGTTCGCGATGAGCAGGGGCATCGATGATGACAGTGGGAAGAAGCCCCAAGATCTCTCATGATGACAGAGCGTTTGGGGACGGAGGTAAACGGAACTTGCAGACATGAGGCCACTCACGGCTTTCCGAAGAGATTGAAAGGTCCGGATAGAGGACAGACCTTCTCTCTGCCCCTCCTCCCACCTCACCACCTAGGCCCTGGACACTTCTCAGTTCTATTTGCCAAGTAAGAAACTGCCTGGAAGTGGATAGGTCGGGAAAGGCAGGTGGACCATGAGAGAGAAGGATGCCCGCTGTGTGCATCTGGCAGCAGCCTCAGCCCCAACGAGTTCTACTGAGGGAAGATGAGAGAGTCTGTGAGTGTGGCCTGGGCAAATCCGGTACTTAAGCAGATTCGAGTAGAAAGCGTTCTTAGCAACCTCGATGCAAATCAGACTTCCAGAAACAAAAGCCAGACCTCTGACTGCTGTGTCAGCTGCAGAGATGCATTTCCACTTCTCGCCTGCCCCCTGCCTCACTGTGGCTTCTGGTTCACCACCCAGTAATGAGAGCTCCCAGACCTAATGAATAAACAGAAAGCCATGGCTGGGCTTTGCATTTGGAATCCCAGCCAGTGAAAAAGACGAGAAACACGGGCTTTCTGGGGCTTAACGGCTCAATTTGCAGGAGTTAAGCATGAAGTTGTCGTAAAGATGGGTAGATAGCACAGGGCGTCTGCACTTTGACCCAAGGGTGCAAGGCCTGGAGGACATCTGGGCAGCAACTTGCGGTCTGGGGCTGCAGAGAGCCTTCTTAGGTCTCCCAGGAGCGGCAGCAGCCGCCTCACGCTGTGGACTTCCATGTACCCCCCTTCCAGGATGCTTGCCTTGCAACGTGGTTGCAGTCTCCCCCTCCCCACCTCCTCCTGTGCCGTCCTCACCACACCCCCCAAGCAAAGCAGACATTCCTCATTTGAAAGGAGGAGCAAAGAGGCACAGGGGCATCCTGGGCTCAGTCACAGGAGACTGGAAAGGAAGAGGAAGCCAGACCACCCCCTTGACTTTATGCTGCACATCAGTTTGGGAGCGGGGAAAGAAACTTGGAGAAAAACAAATCCTAAGTGGAGGCAGGAGCCCATGCAGGGGCTGCAAGGCTGAGAGAGACTGTTGTCTAGCACAGACCCCTGAGCACCACCCTGACACTAAGAGAGATGGCAGAACGAGTGAGGCAGGCAAAGGCTTTCATGGCAAAGAATAAATAATTGCCACCGCTGACTATCCAGGGCTGTTTAGAGCATAGCCTGTCTCTGCCAGTGAGATCCTGGCTTGAAAACACACCATCTACAGATACTTTTGCTAGTCTCATTGGGCCCGACCCTAGTTTTTTAACATCAGATAGTCATTCACCTTTCTTTCATTCGTGGAGCCTAACGGGTCGTATTGCATGGGGCTATTCCAGATAGTGGGCTGGGGGGCTGGGGGTGGAACCCGTGACATTCTTCTTAGTGTAAGTGTCCCACATCCAGCCCAATCATGTCTGCACCTCCCTCCAAAGTGGCTTCTCTGTTTTAAAGCCTGACCTTGACACTGTGGCCTGGACCTTCCTTAGTCCTCCCCCGCCCCTCTGGCATTGGGGGTGCACAGTCTACCTTATTAGGGAGGGAGACATGTCGGGCACAAGTGACCTAAGGGCAGACAATTTTCAGTTGCTCAGCTTGTTCAGATTCAACAGTCCCACAAGCCTCACTCCCAGCCAGTTCCCTGACCCCTTTTAACTTCTCCTTCCCTCTCTAGGCCCAGAGGGTTGTCTCACTCACAGCTCCGGGCTCTGAGGAAGCCAAGTGCTGTTTCCTGGTTCCAAATATAAGCCCTGAGTTCAGGTCATAACTTTTTTTCCCTACAGCCTCTTGGAAAATTAACTGATTTCTCCAGACCCGGGTCAAGTTCCCTCACTTTCAAACACTGTGAATCCCTCTGACCCCACTGTTTCCACTTCCTCCCTTCCCCCTCTCCCTCATCCCCCATGACCTCTCCTCACCAGTGGCCTCCAAATGAACAATTCCAGCCTCCCAGGACTTCTTGGAAACATGTGACACGGTTGGCTACCCCTACTCTTCCTTCTTCTTGGTTTCCATGGTACCGCTTCTCCTGCTGTTCCCCCCTAGTCTCCCCGGAAGGCTCCTCCCCTCACCCCTTAAATGTTGACTCAAAGGGTTTGGTCACTGGCCCTCTTCTTTCTCACTCCACACTCTCCCTGGACCATCTCCTCTAAACTCTTCACCTGCTGCCTGTTAGCTGATGATCCCAAATCTTTACTTCCAGCATCTTTTCTATCTAGGAAGTTCCTGAACATGCATAATCATAGCTCATTTTAATCCCTCCCTTGCAAATTACCTCCAGTACTTTGCCCATGCGTCCCTCCTTCTACTCACCTGGCTAAATCCCAAGTCCACCTGAACCCAACTATCCATCTTCTCCACGCCTGCCCCTCAGCAACTGAACATTTCTGGAGAAAACCACAGAGCCAGATTGACTACTTGCACTTTAATTTTATAACCACAGGCTTCAAACAGGCACTCAGCATTGCCCTGTAATCCTCCTACGGATCCTGGTAAAGTTGTCCCCCTGCTCTCCCAGACTGCTACCGTATGCCTTCCTCTTACCTCAGCCTCCCCGCACTCGTAGCCATTGCCTTATCCAGTAGTCCATGGAGAACACAAGTAAACAGGAGCCCCTTAGCTTCCCACCACCACCCGACCGACTGACCTCTATGTTCTCGTATTCTCTGTCGTCCCTCCATTTATGGGGAGAGGAGTGTCCCTGTTCCCATCAGAGGCCAACCATTTGCTATCCAACCCTTCACTTTCTCAAGGTCTTCATTCTGGAAGTTATTCCCCCCGCCATGACATTCTTCATAAATAATTGATAAATTATCAGCTTATCCCCCTCTATCACATCATTCCCATCATTGTGCACACATGCTCCGCCATCTCCCATCTTTGATAATAAAATGCCCTCACTGAGCCTTCATTCCCCCCACCACTGCTCCATTTATCTGATCCTGTTCACAGCACACCTCAGAGAAATTTCTGTGCTCATTCCTCTATTCCTCCCCTCCCATTCACTCTTCAGTCACCCCAGTGTGGGTGCCCACCATGCAGACACTCTGTATTCTTCTCTTATGTGCCCCCCTCGGCACCCCTGGACACAGTGACCTCCCCCGCCTTTCTCTCTTCCTGACGCTCGCTCCTCCCTGCAATGCTGTGATGCCACGCTGGCCTCCTCTCTCTCTACCACTCTGTCTGCATTTCCATTGCTGGCCTCTCACCTCTGACTCTAATAATGGCACACTCCAGGACTGTGTCCTCAGCCCTCGTCTCCTCAATATCTATATTTTCTCGCTATGTTACTTTTGCTTTCCTCTTCATCACTGATGACTCCCAAATGACATATATCTCCAACCCTGACCTTTCACCTGGGCGACAGGCTGATAGCCAACTGTGACTCGCTATCTCTACTTCGGTGTCTGATCAGCATCTCAAACTCAGCCTGCTCAAAAGAGAACTCCCACCACCACCCCCAATCCATCTACACCTCAAACCCTCACAACCTCAGCATCACTCAACAGCCCATCCTCCTCCCGGTCACTCCAGATCCCGCCAGTCCCTCCACAGCAGTCCTGTTGAATCTACACCAAAATACCCCATGACTGTGGGTATCCGCCCACTCCACTGCCACCACCGAGTTTAAGCCACTTCTTCTCCCACCTGAGCGACTGCGCCAGCCTCCTGAGTGGTCTCCCGCTTCCCTCCTGCCCCTCCACAGTCCACTCTCTCGCGGCAGCCAGAGTGATCTTTGTAAAATGTAAATCAGATCATGTCACTCCTCAACTCCAAATCCTTTAATGGCTTTTCATTGCACTTAGAACCAAATCCACTGCAAGTGACAGAAAGCTCAACTCAAACTGGCTTAAATGATAAAAACTAATTTATTGAGAGCAAAATGGCTGACGCTATTGCAGCCCTCATATCTTCACACCTCAGCATCCAGGGGAGCCTTTTCTAAATGCCACAGACGGGCCGTGTAGGCTCACAGAGCCCTGGCCGTTCAGGAGGCAGCTCTCTCCACTTAGAGATTTCCCTTGTCTTCCCTCGTGTCAGCAGCGGCCGCCTCTCCCAGCTCCTCCCCTGCACCCTAGCTCCACCAGCTGCTCACCAGCCACCCTCCTCAGCCTCTGCTCTTTCTGGTCCTGGCAGTGTTCTGCTGTACGTAACCCTTCCAGGCTCGGGTGGGGGTGCTCGCTGTGCCTCTCCTATCCTCTCCACCCCTTTTAAAGGAAAGGGGCCTTTAAGCACAGGCTCCTGCAGCTCCCCATGAAGGTACCACTCCTTTGTTGTTACACTTTGTGTCTGAGCACATCTACTGTCTCAAAGTACCCCGTGGAGGCATGTTTCTTCTGATAAGAAATAGACAAGAAACAGAGCATCCTTCAGGGCCCCGGGGCCCACGGCTGCCTGGGATGAAGAAGCAGGGAAGAGGGAAGACCTGGCCGTGTACCACGTACAGTGCCCAGGCCTGTCTCAGGCTGTGCCCCAACCCCTGCATGTCCGAGAGGCAGTGTATGGTCACAGGTTCTCGCGGGGAACAGGTGCCCCTGAGCAGAGGTGCTCTCCCATGCAAGAGAGCCCTTTCACCCCTGCATTCTGCCACCTCTGCAGACTTCTGATGAATTACTCAGCCTCGCAGGGCTTCAGTGTCCTGTCTGTAAAGTGAAGGGGCTGGGAGAGTGATCTTAGGGCCTCTTCTGGCTCTAATATGCAATGCTTCCCTGGCCAGAATGTTAGTTTGGGGTTGTATTTGCCCACAAAGTGCCTGGCCCCCCAAAAAAGTTTGCTGATGCATTACATAGGGGTCTTGGGGCTGGAGTGGGTGGCCCAAGGACGAGCCTCTGCTCTCGGGCATTTGCTCTGGAGCTCTCCTGCAGGTGGCCAGACTCTCCCCTCCCCACCTGTCTGTCCTCCACGTGACATCAGAGTGATCTTCCTGAGGCGTCAATAGGATCCCATCACTCTCTCTCTTAGAACCCACTGCTGAGAAAAGAAAGTCAAACCCCCCCAGCAAGGCACTCAGGAACCAGCTCGCCTCTGGCCTCATCTCCTCTCACTCCTGCGAGCCTGACGTCCAGCCAAGCGAGACGCCCGGCCCTTCTCTGCTCACCCCTCCTTTCCAGACACCATGCCTCCACTCGGTGTTCCCTCTGCTTGGAATCCCGTTGCCTTTGTGCCCCATGTCTCCACCTCGTCCAATTCTACTGAATAATCAAGGCTCTGCTCCCATGTGCTCTGTGCATCCTTGCCCACCCCCACCCCCTAATCAGAATTAAAGGCCCGTCCTCTGGACATCCGTGTAGTGGGTCCTCTTCTACCCTCCTACCACAGCCAGCAGGTATAACACGACACGATCAGGGAGCCCCTGGGTGCCGGGCAGGGGAGGGGAGAGAGCGTGGGCCTTGGAGGCCTGCAGACCTGAGCTACCATCAGGCTTAGTCACCTACTGCCACCAGGTAGAGGGTGATGACTCATGCAGAGACTTTGAGCAGGATGCCTATGCATGCATAGCCCCAGTGTCCTTCCCCCCGAGTCAGCACCCTCGCAGCCCCACGTGTGCACACCCACAGGAACCCTCGGGAGTCACTCTGACGTAAGGCCAAGCAGCCCTGCCCACCCTGGCAGGCGCCCAGCAGCAGGAGGCTGCAGAGCCCCTCGCACCCAGCACATTTATCCCGCTAATGAGAAGTTCCTTGAAGCTCTAACAAGGCTCTCTCCACCGAGCAGGTTCAGTAACAGATTCTTATAAAAAATAAATTTAGCACATTAAACCCAGATTTCAGCACATTAGTGGACCCACGGGGAGGGGCCTGAATTTACCAAATACCAGGCAGTTGCTGTCTTTTAATTAAAAAATAATAATGAGGAGCTCATGTAATTTCTGGTCTCTCCCTAAGAAAGATTTTCTGATTTCCCATGTAAGATGTGTCAGTGGAAAAACCCGGTGTTTATGTCAGGACAAAAACCATCTCTGTGTGGCTGGAAACAGGAGGAAATCTTCCCTGCTTGGTCTCACCAGCTCCAAACCCCCCACCCCCGACCCTTCTGCCTCTGCTTCTCTGATTACTGCCCTGAAAGCTTGTGCGACACTTGATGTCCGTGTGGCATCTGGTCACCGCTGACCAGAGTCTGACTGAGCCCCGCTCCACCTCACCACATTATTCATTCATCTGTCTGTCCCTCCAGCCGTCCAGCCACCTGTTGAGGTCACTGTGTGCTAGGAGCTAGACATGCAAAGATGCCTGAGGCGAGGTCTCTGACCTGGGGGAGCTCACAGTCTAGACACAAAGAGAGACGTCAAAACAAAGGAGCACATTTGCCAAGGGCCACAGTGGAGGCAGGCCCAGGTGTTCTGGGGCCAGAAGAGGGGACTGTTTCTAGGAAAGGCTTCCAGGCGAGGCTTCACGGAGGAGATGACCACTGAGCTGGCTCTTGCGGATGAGTGGGGGAGAGGGAGGGAAGGGATTCAAGTAGATGGGACTACCCATGCAAAGGAACTGGGGCATGCCAGACCCAAGCATGCAGAGGGAATGCTGCCAGAGGCCCAGGCGCAGGGTGCAGGGCAGGCACCCGGGACTCTGCAGGCGAGAGGTTGAAGCGGGACAGCCAGGCAGTGCTAAGCCCCCTCGCCGTTCTGAAGCTGCGCTCCGTCCCAGAACCCGGTGGGATTAGATCTCTCTAATCAAGGTCGTATTTGCTTCCTCTAGCAAGATTCTGAATCGTCTTCTTGTATTTCCGTTTTTTGCCCAGTTCATGGAGGCCTGAAGCCCCCAACAAATTCCATCCTTACTTCTAGTAGCCACATAGTGGGGAGGGGACTGTGGGAGGTGGGGGATGGGGCTCTGTGACTCAGAAAGGGAGGTGAAACACTGACTCACGATTAACAGTGGCGCCGAGGCAGGAGCAGGTCCCAGGCCCCTCCACGTGCACCGTATGTGTATATGCCGTGGACTCCATCCCTCACCTTCTACATTCTGTGTGACACGACTCCCAAGGGGACGTGCTGTGCCAGCCCCTCTCAAGGTGCTGGACTTCACCGCAGTCCCCTTCCTCTGAGCGGATCTCTTGGGAGAAGGGACCAGGCTATTGGAATGGCAGGTACAGAAGCCATACACCCCCAGCCTGGCAGGAAACAGGCAGGCACTTCCCTCAGAAGCCCTTCGCCATTCCAGAGAGAATCATTCCAAACTGTCCAGTCTGCTCTCTCGTGGCTCACCTGCTCCCCATCCCCTCGCCCTCCTTGGAAAATGCCCTGATCACTTCTCTGGACCAGATCTAGTTTTAGCCCATTGTCCTTGAGGTGCTGTCCTGAGAAATGCATGAGCAAACCCATGTCACCTGGGGAAGAGCCAATTAAACAGGAATGGGCACGCTGATGCTGTAAGGGGCCGTTTCCAGGGACGGCTCCTGTCTCCTCTGCACACCGGCTCCCGGGGGGACCTGCGGCCCCAAGGGACCCCGTTAGAAACACACAACTGCTGTGCCTCAGGGTCAGCCCCTGGACCAACCCACGAAGACCCAGGACTCTTGGTCACCGGCCTCAGGGGCACCAAGGGGAGAAACTGCGGGTACCCAGGCCACGCTGGGAACACCAGACTGCAAAGCGGAGCCCACGGGAGACATGTGAGGCAATCCAGCTCAGAGCCAGTCTCCTTGCTGAGGAGGGAAGGATGTAGCTCATCTCTACAGGCACGAGTGTCAACTGAGTGAAGTTCTCATGACGCAGTGCGGTTCAGTGATTTTCGATAACTCTTCCTCCGTCTTCATAAAGCCTGAGTTAAAGAAGCTCTAGGTGTTTTTATCTAAAGATTCCTGAAACTGGTGGTCCCTATCTGACAATTATAATTGAGATTTCTGAAGTTCCAAGTAGGTAAAACCCAATAAGCAGTTTCAACTCTTTCCTTTCAAAATTCATTGCTATTGCTAGTTCACACAAGAAAGAGGGAGTTAAGAGCCTGGGCCCTATAGTCAAACTGTGTATATTAAAATCTCATCATTTCCTGGCTGTGTGACCTTCACCAAGTTACTTAACCTTTCTGTTTTCCTCACACACAAGAAAGGGTTAATAAAATAGTGTCATAAAGCCCTTAGAATAGTGCTTACTACACAGCAATGTCAGTTATTTTTATTGTTAATAATATTACTATACATGACAGGATTATGGATGATTCTGCCCTCTTACATTTGCCTTACTGTATTTTTAAACTCTCTTCAATGAGCATATATCATCATTTTTTATAAGAAAAAAATTATCTTAGGAAAATAACCTTCAATTAAATTAATTTAATATAGTTTCAGCCAAAAGAACATTGTAAAGACTAGAGATAAGGTGGTTTCGAGTGAGCAGAGCTAGATTTCTGGAGACTACATAACACAGAAGTGCTCGCAGTCCCTTTTAGCAACACTCCCATCTTTTTCCCCCAACTGTGACTGAGGAATCATAACCCCCCAGGGAGCAGAGGCAGCTGGCCGGCCACCCCGCCACGCCAGGCCCGGACCTTCTCTGGTTCGCTCACACCTCTGAGGCTCCTTGACGACTCCCCCAACACAGGAGACTGCGATGCCCTGGCCTCACAGCCGGACCACTGCAGCCGAGTTCTGACCCTGCCACTGACTAGCTGTGTGGCTCTGGGACAACTGTGCAACCTCTCTGCCTCAGTTTCCCCATTCACAAATCAGACAAAACAGGAACCCTCCAGCATAGGATTGTTGAGACGCCTCAGGCGCCATGCCTGGCACCATGCTGGGGGCCCCGGTTGTGCTTAACAAGCCTCAGGTCCTCTTCCCCCAGTTCCTCACAGTTTCCTCTTTAGGGCCCCTTGGTGAAATGGCCAGATATGGCCGCCACGATGACCTCTCTGTTGACAATTCCCACCCCTCTATTTCCGGCCCAGACCTCTCTCCCCTCCTTTAGGAGCAGAGCTCTGATGACCCACAGCACGTCTCCCTTCCTTGTCCCCCTGGTAACGCAAATTCACCTGTTCCAAACCCAAGGAAATACAGCTGGGGGAAGGGGGGCAGGGAGGGACACAGCCTCCTGATAGCAGTGCTGCAATTTTTCCAACTTCCAAGTCTAAAACAAAGGGTATTTTTCTTGATACCTACCTGTTGTGGTGCTTTTGGTTAAAAGGGCTTATTCAGGTCAATTTAACAGATTTTATTGTATGTTTACTCAAAAGGCTTATTCACAAATGCTAGGACGGCCCCCGCCCCCAAGAAGTACCTAGCCTTCTGGGTGAAATAGAAGATTAAATAATTTCAACACCGAGTGACAGGTGTTCCCATAAACCTGTTCAAGGTTTGATGGTGGCTCACAGGAGGGGGCACTTGGCTCTGCCCAGAGAGGAGGGGTCAGCGAAGGCTTGAGCTGGGTCTTGGAGGAAGAGTAGGAGTTCGGCAGGCAGACCAACAGGCAAAGACAGAGAGAGCAGCGCTGGCCAAGGCCCTGAAATTTGACCTAGCACAGCGCATTCAGGAAGCTGCACCTGAATCCCGTGCCTGGACCCCAGGCCATGGGGGAGGTGATAAAATACGCTGGAGAGGTGGACTTGGGCAGGTTGGGGAGGGCCTTATACAGCAGACCAGCAAGTGGTTCTTTGTAGTTTTGAGGCCATAGTTGTTTCCGAGAATCTGATGAGCGCTATTGACCTATTACCTCAAAATGCATAGATACACAATTTTGCATACAACTCCAGGGGCTTCCCACCCCTGAACCCTATCAATGCCCCTGCGTGTTTATGAACCCCATCTTATAAACCCCAGGTGAGCGTCCTCGGGAAGAAACCTGGTATGTGACCGCGCCCCTTTGCTCAGACCCTGCCCTCTGGTTTGGATTAATCCTCCCTAAAAGCATCATGGCACACTTGCTCCCATTCAAGCCGCCTGCCCAGGCCTGTGAGACTCTCGGTGATCTCTCCCCAGAGGCCTGGAAGATCCTCTGACAAACGCGGGGTTACCAGGTGGGCACCCTTCTTGTCACGTACACAGGTGCTCACAAAGCCCAGGCCGGCCCATCCCAGGAAACACTCCATTCTTGTCCCCATCCGTCCCACCCTTCGATTTCTGTCACCGGTTTCTCTACCTGTGACCAAGCCCAGCCTCAGCCCCACAGTAACTCAATTATTTCACAATTGCCTTTGGTGGGCAACCTTGAGAAGGCCTTTGAAAGCCGAGCAGGTCAGAGCTGCTGGTCCCATCACCTGGCTGCCTCCTTAGCCCTCAGGGACCCCCGCTAAACCATCCCAGCACACGCTCCCTTTGCAGAAACCCACTGTCTGGCCCCAGTGGAGGTGTTCTGCTTACGTGTTTGGTGACCCTGTTCAGCTGGGAGAAGCTGACATGGCTTTAAATATTTAACCACTTTAAATACGTTGGTAATGATAATAACTTGGCTGATGGCAGTTCAAATTAAGCTCCAGATCAAATAAGATTTGCTGAACCTCAAACACTTCCAATTAACTCCCTGGCCAGCTTCCCCCACAACAGATGGCCACAAGGGGCAGCTGTGTATCCTGGGCAGAGCACTGGACTTGGAGTCCATCTGCAAAGAGGGGCAAACAGTACTTATTCCCATTGTGTTGTCATGAGAAGCAAATGAGATCGTGTTTGCAAAAGTGCTTCCTGGGGTGACCTATTATTAAGTGGATACAAACATAAGGGGATTATTATCACTGTTGGTTAAAGATGCTCCCAGCTCATCCGCAGGGGTCCCCCCTATGATTTGCCAGGCCTCTTACCCAGAATCTCTTTAGGACAGTGGGGATGTGGGGACACAGGCCCACGACTGCCCCACAGGCCCCCAGAAGCCACCCAACACCAGCAAGGGGGCTATACTCTCCTTTCACAGGAGATGGTCCCTCTGAGGGCACCTTCTCCTAAGCAGACTGTTCCCTGTGGTACCTCCTACCCCAGGGAGCCCCCCTCCAGCTACAGCCTGGACTGAGCGCTTCTCATCTGCTCTGGCAGTGGCTTTGGCCTTGGGGATACCTGAGGGCTTTCAGGGCAGGTAGTCAATGCCTCTCTCCTTCCCTTGCACAGAATTTCCCAGCCCAGAGAGTAAGGAGAGGAGAAACCTCTAACCTGGCCCCTGGCCCAGTGAGGACACTGGCCTTCTCTCTGACACCTCCCTTGGGAAGACCCCAGCCCACCCTGGGATACAGACAGAGCCCTGAGCCCCCAGCCTGGCATCAACAGAGTCGTCCTGTGGACTGACTTGTCAATGGATTACATCGACTTGCCGATGGGGAAATCCAACCCTCTTCTTCCTCCTGACTTCCTCCCTCTCTGGGGTGAGCCAGGTGGTTGACCAGGAGGGCTGCCAGTTTAAACATCTCAGACAAGCAGCAAACCCCAGCACCTGGCCCATCTCTGCCCTTCAGAAGGAGAAGGGACCTGAGGCAGTCTGCCCAACCGGCCCTAAGCACGGAAGCCAATGATAATGGCTAATGCAATACACACAATTTCATTACTCATGTGAAAATTGATTCTAACTCATGGAGAAAGGAAAGGAAAATCTGCTTGGAATGTTAAATCCCAAGGATGTGGAATGGTTAGAGGTACTTGCGCTGGGAGAGCGGGCCTTTTACAACACAGACCTCATGGAGAGGGAATCAGATAGACATCTGCTTGGTAAGACCAGGGTGGGGGTGGGGTCAGGGGTGGGCGGTGTCACCTGGAGATTTTCTACTTCCCCGAACAAGCACCTGCCTGTAACCAACTACTGTGTTCCATTCTTTCTTCCCAGGAGAAGACACCATCTCCAGAAACAGCCCCCCCCGCCCCCAGCCGCTGCTGCTGCCCTGGTGCCAAACCTGTCTGGGAAACAGACCCATCCCAGAGGCGGGCACACCTCTGGAGGGATGTGTGGAGCTTCAGAGACTGGGAGCCGTGCTGGACACCAAGCTTCTTCACATCTCTAAAGACTTCCATCCTCATTAGAGCTGTGTGATATATGAAAGTCTGGGGCTGTGACATCAAAACACATTTTTGTTTATTAAGGCTAAATAATTAAGATACAGTTTTTATTTAAACATTGGCCTTGGCAATAAATCACACACGTGCTCTGTAGTTTTCCTTGTTGTATGAAATATAGATATGTATCCCTGCCCTCCACTCTGGGTCTATCCCCTTAACAAGGAAACCCATTCAAAGATTGTCTTTTTTTTTTAAGAACAAGCGAGGATGTGTTCCAACCTGTACACAGAAGAGCATATATTTGTTCTGCAACAGATTCACTCATTCATTATTGAGCATCTACTTTGTACATGGCGCGGAGCCAAGACGAGGCTATAAACAGGCAAAGGCGGCCCCACAGTGCGGTGGGAGAGCAGCTTGCTCCATCCATAATGCACCATGAGAAGTGCGCCGATAGAGGGATAGAGGCGGTGCGAAGTGTTTGAAGACCAGACAGAAGGAATGATTAATTCTGCCTCGGGGTTTGGGGAGCGCTTCCAGGAGGCATCTGCGCCTCCCTCACTGTGGTTTCCAGGTAGGACTCCCCCAGGCAGTACAGAAGCCGCTCTGGTGAGATCCCAGAGATCTCATTTGTACATACCCATCTGCTTTCTCTTCATGCACAATAAAAAGCAAGGCGACATCCCCATTAAGGACAGGCACTGTCTATTTTGAAGCCTGCTGTATGGCCCTGTGAAGCACTTAGACGTCTGCAGCTGGAGCCTCCCCTGGACCACAACCCAAATTTCCTCCTGCTTTCCATTCTCTCATCCTAAAGAATCTGCTCAGCAGGTAAGGAGGGGAGGATGGAACTGCAGAAGGGAAAAGGAGGGGTCCTGTGTGTCCACTGACGGGGCAAAGAGTAAGGGACAGTGACACGGATAAGTTAGGCTCTCTGTCCTTCAGCCACACCGCAGACCTTCCAATTCGGAAGCAGCCACCTTGTCTTCTGTCCCTCCTTCCCGCAGCCCCCTGGCCATCTTGCCAGCCCGCTCCTGGATGCACTGTGGTTTGCATCAATGATTCTCAGAGTGAGGCACCGGCGTTGGGCACGGTGCATCCCCCGAGCATGCTCTAATCAGGGTGCGCACGGGGAACTTGCCCTTCGGCTGAACACCTGGTCCCTTCCTCAGCTTCTGGGCCACAGGGTGCAGTCAGCCCCACCTCCAAGTCCTCTGCCCCGAAAGAGGCCAGGTCAGACCTGTGTTTACATAATTGATTTTTTAAGGATCTTGATGCAAGACTTTTCATTTGCTCATGATTAATTCCATCTTGTTGGTTTGGGTCCATTGTTCTGCCCATCAGTCATTCTGCATACTGATTATGTCATCCAGTGGAGTAGATCCCATCCCTCCCAGCCTGCTATCATATGTGAACTGGATAATCTGCCTCCTCTCTCTTCATCCTAGCCATCAATAAATGTCACCCAGGATGGGCCCAAGATGAGGTCCTTGGCACTAGAGACGTACAGGAAGGGCTCGGTTAATCCGTGTCACGTGAATAAGTGAGTAACTGAATGAATAAACAGACAAATCTGACCTCTCTCTAGGTCCTTGATCCTGAGCCAGTGCTCTGGGTCTGACTGTGCACAGAGTTATGAATACACCTGTTTGCATTTAGGGCATTTACAGCTTTTCATCTTATCCCTAAAGACACCTTCAAGACTTGGCTTAAGGTTCGCTGAAATGAAGACATCCATGTCTAAGGCACTGTAGATATGGTAAGCTTTTGAAAAAAAAGAAAAGGAGGTAAGTTGGACCCAGCTTCTTCTTCATGAACTGCTGCCAGCCCTGGTGAGCACCCCGGTTTTCCCGGAGCTCCGAAACCATCCGTTTCATGCACTTTTTCAAAATGTTGCAGGAAAATGGCATAACGTTCATTGCTTTATAATATTTTTAATCTACCTTTTTCTTCTTTGTGAAAACATCTGCCTGTTTTCAGGCTGCTGGCACTTCTCGCCCTCTCCGCAATTCCTCAGCACAATGCTTCTAGAATCGCCTTCATCATCTTCCACTGCTCCTCTAAGAATGACTTCATGGTTACCTTTGTTTGTCCCGGTCGCAGATTCATCCCTAGCTGTGGTCCACCCAGCTGTGAATGCAGCCCTGTGGTCAGGAGGAGGCAGTCGAGCTTGCTAACACTGTATTCATGGGTAGTCACGTCTACTACCGAAAAACAGAAATGGTGCCCACTGAGCGAAGGTGGGTTATAGCGTCACTGTCATATCTTAAGAACTGCTCATTGTGTGTAAGCAAGGTATGAATATGTGTGGCGATGCAAATGTGAGCATATGTGCATGAATATGTGTATAAAAAAATTCAACATTCCTTGAATTCCTGTTATAATAATAACACTTTATATCATTTACTGTGCTTAGGTAGTAAGTGCTACATATATTTTACTCATTTTTTTGTGTGTGTGTGAGGAAGATCAGCCCTGAGCTAACATCTGTTGCCAATCCTCCTCTTTTTGCTGAGGAAGGTGGGCCCTGGGCTAACATTCATGCCCATTTTCCTCTACTTCATACGGGACGCTGCCACAGCGTGGCTTGACAAGCGGGGCATTGGTCCCCAACCCGGATCCGAACCTGTGAACTCCAGGCTGCCGAAGTGGAGTGCGCAAACTTAACCACTATGCCAACAGGCTAGCCCCCTACATTTTACTCATTTAATCCTCTCTACAATCCTGAGGCGAGGACTGTCACGATCTCCACTTTACAGCAAACAGAAGCACACAGCTGTAAGCAGCAGAGCCGAGACTGGAATCCAAGCAGCCTGGCCCCAGAGTGCAGGCTCTCAACCACTGCTGCCTCTTAGGCATGTTTACATACATCAGCAAGACCCCATCCCAAGCTTTGCACTTCATTTCCTCCAACCCACCCACATACATCACATTCTTTACATCTGGATATTCCTCAGTATTCCCTGAACACTCCATGTACTTTCACACCACTGTGCCTCTGTTCACGCTATTGGCACTGCCTGGAATATCCTTTCTCCTCGTACCCACTCAGAAAACTCCTACTCATCCTTCAAAGCCCAGTTAAATGTCACCTTTTCTGTGAATCATGCCCTAGTCCCACCCTAGTTAGAATGACTTGTTCCCTCCCTTCTGGTCCTACAGCAAGCTGTTTATACTACACTCTGTTAAAGCTGGCTAGATCAGGCTTTATATAAATAGTGAAAGATTCTGGAACAGAGAGGTAAGACCCAGGCAGCTGACAAAAAATAGCAAGAATAAAGTTTGCAGGTTATTTGGGGCCTTCAGTTATTCATTCATTCAATAAATATTTATTTAATGCCTACTGTATACCAGGCACTCTTGTGGATACTGGGGATGCACAGTGAACAAAATGCAGAAATCCCTGCCATCATGAGCTCATGTTCTAGTAAGGGGAGACAGACAGGAAACAGAAGAAATAAGTAAAACACACAGCACATTAGAAGGTAGTAAGTGCTGTGGGGAGGAATAAAGCAGGGGAAGGGGTGGGTGGGGGTGGCGCGGAGAGGTTTTGCCACTGGATTCTGAACTCAGAGACTTACTCTCATTTGGCACTAGAAGGTGCCACCCAGAACAGCATGGAAGGTGTTCCTTTAACTATCCACTGAACTTAGCCAGGCTCCCCAGCTGCCTCACTTCCACCTCTAGCGGTGGTGACGGGGAGCCAAGACCACCCCATTAATTTGAGGAGGTAGATGCAGATGAGAAATGCTCGAGGGCACAGCCGGAACTGACACACATCCATGATGATCATATCTAACACCAGGTGAGCCACGTCTATGCACACAGGCAGGGCACCCAACACCTTACACGGATTATTTCATCTACTGCTCCCAAGTCTATAAGGTGAGTGCTGTTATTATCCCCCTTGTACAAATGAGAAAACTGAGGCTTGGAGAGGTTAGCATCCTGACAAGGACCCATGGAGTTTCAAGGATGGGGCTGGGACTCAAAACCCATCTGTCTGAGTCTGGGGCCACGATGCTGCCACCCCAAGCCCCAGAAGTCATTAGTCTAGAGCTGCATCAGCCAGGAGTCCTGTTCTTCAGGTCACCCCAAAACACGCCCGAGAGCAGACACAGTACAGCATGAGGCAGCAGAGGGGACTCGCAAAGCTGAGCCCTGTTCTCCAGGGGGAGCCTGGACCGTCCAGGGATGACCGCTCGGCTCCTGGGCCAGGCGTTCAGTTCTGCAGCCGGAAGGAGAGGCTTGGCTGAGGGGAAAGGCTCCAAAACCCACTGCCAGGCCTGACAGGGAGCTTCCCTCCAGGGGTCCCCCACACGGCTCTCCTGCAGCCCAGACCCGGCCGGCGCTGCCACCACCACACCCCAGACCCTCCCTGCACTGTAAGAGGGTCACTTCATCGTCCTTCTTCGTGCAGGCAAGTTACAGGACAGACATCTTGATCCAGACGCAGGTTTGGCTGCCCACCTGTGGCGTCTCCTTCACGTCTAACCGGGCTCGTCTGGGGCCACGTGGCTCCTGAGCGTGGTTTCCTCTTCCCCAGCACCAACCCCAGGACTTGCTCCGCAGCTCCCGTCAGCTGCCGACTGAGCCCTGTCATTCCCTCAATTTCTGGGCCTCTGAACACTTCTACTCCAGTGGGTCATGCTCCCTCGCCATCTCCCCCCTTCACCCTCCAGGCCCCAGCGCCCGGCCCACTCCACGCCCTCCAGCCAGTCTTCACTGTCCTGACTGGTCTGAAATCCATGGCCAATTTTCCCACACCCGTGACCCTGAGCCCTCCCGCTCTCTTGTCCTTTGGCATCCCTGCCGTACAAAACCCCAACCGGCCAGCTTCTCCCCGCCCACAAGCCAGCCTCTAAAGGCTGTCAGAACAGCGTGGTCACCAGACACTGCCACCGCTCGCCCGGGCCTCCAGTGCTGCTCCATCGTCCCCGGGGTCCTGGTCTGTCCCTCCTCGTTCCTTCCACAGGCTATTCCAAACTCCTTCTCCAGCCCCTCCCCACTACTACCTACCTCTTCTCACTCCAAAAGTGACGGTCTCTTCCTTCCTTGAGATCATCAAGGCCACAGTGGCGATGCCCCTGATGTCCCCTCCCTGCAAAGATCAGCATTTGGCCCACCCTCCCCTCTTCCTCTGGTCCCCTTCGAGGGGAAGCCCCTCCTGCCCCCCAGGTCCTTCCCTCTGGCTCTCTCCCAGTGTGTGCAGGAGCTGGCCCAGGCCAGCTCGCAAGACTAGGCTGTGACATCTCTTCCCAACTCTGCATTCAGTGACACCATGTTGGTAGCTTAAAATGGACCATGGTGAGAGGATTCACACCATGGGGATCAGCAAACGCTACAAATCAGGGCTTCCCCACAAGAGCCCGCTGTCAAGCACTGACCAGCTCACTGCAGGAGGTAAACTCTCCCAGAGTGACCAACCGTTCCAGTTTGCCCAGGACCATCCCAGGTTTAGCCACAAATCCCAGGAAGCCTCTCAGTCCTGGGCAACAGGGACGGTTGGTCACCCTCACCTCTCCATCTCCGCAGGGGTACCCTCAGTCGGTAAACCGTGCTCAGGTCTCCCTCAGGTTGGAGAAGCCTCTCTAGAACCTCCACCCACCCGGGGTTCTTCCTGCTCTCTCCTCTCCTCCCAGCCAGGCTGTGGAGGCCACCTATCACAAGTGCTCTCCCGTCCTGTCCCACACTCTTCCACCACTGCAATCACCTCCTTCCCCCTCAGTCCTCCCGCAGGAAGGTCACCAAGGACCCCCCAAATCCCTAAGCACTGTTTGTCCTTGCCTTACCTCCTGTACCCTTCTGCAGCATTCATGCTGAGGCCTCCTCCCCCACTTCTACCTGGGGTCTGCGACACCCTTCTCTCCTGGTTGTCCCTCTACCTCTGGCTACTTCTTCTGGTTCCTTTCGTGGACTCAGGCCCTCTATGTGGGCAATCTCCAGGGCTCTGTCCTCAGCCCTCCTCTCTTCTCACATTTAACGTTCTTTCAAGGGTTCCAAATCCATGCACCCCTATTCGCCCCAGTTCTAAAATCTGCATCCCCAGCCCTTGCCCCGCTCCTGGGGTCTGGGTGTGTATAGTCAACTGCTTGCTGGGCATCTCCACGTGCAGTCCCACAGTCACTGCAAATTCAACTAGTCTATAAAGGAACTGAATCCTTCACCTACTGCAATCTAGTCCTCCCCTGGATGTCCCGTCTTGGTGAGTGACTCCCAGCTGCCGCAAATGAAGAATCTGGGATAACAAATGCTGAAGAGGATGTGGAGACAAGGGAACCCTGTGCACTGTTGGTAGGAATGTAAATTGGGGCAGCCACTATGGAAAACAGTATGGAGATTCCTCAAAAAATTAAAAATAGAACTACCATATGAGACAGCAATTCCACTTCTGGGAATATATCCAAAGGAAATGAAAACTCTATGTCAAAGAGATATCTGCCTCCCCATGTCATAGTGGCATTCTTTACAATAGCCAAGACATGGAAACAACCTAAGTGTCCATTGACAGAAGAATAGATAAAGAAAATGTGGTGTGTGTGTATATATATATATATATATATATATATATATATAAAATATTTCTTATATAATATTATAATATATTATTATATATAATATATAATATTCCTTATATAATATAATAAAAGGAATATTATTCAGCCATTAAAAAGGAAGGAAAGCCTACCATTTACGACCACACAGATAGACCTTGAGGGCGTTATGCTAAGTGAAATAAGTCAGAGAGAGAAAGACAAATATTGTATGATCTCACTTATATGTGGAATCTAAAAACAAACAAACTAAAACCAAACTCATAGAAAAAGAGATCAGACTTATGGTTACCAGAGGTGGAGGGGAGGGGAGGGGGAATTGGAAGATGGTGGTCAAAAGGTACAAATTCCCAGTTATAAGATAAATAAGTACTAGGGATGTGACATACAGCGTGATGACTATAGTTAACTCTGCTGTATGTTATATAGGAAAATTGTTAAGAGAGTGAATCCTAAGAGTTCTCATCACAAGGAGATTTTTTTTTTTTTTTGCTTTTTATGATGTCTATATGAGATAATGGATGCTAACTAAGCTTATTGCGGTAATCATTTTACAATGTATCTAAGTCAAACCATTATGATGTACAACTTAAACTTACACATCTAAGTTGTCAATGTATATCAATTGACAATGACATACATTGTTTGGATGCCAATATGTACACTGTGTCGATTATATTTCAATAAAACTGGAAAAAAACACACAAAATAACAAAAAACTCTGTCCTAGATGGAGTGGCCACTATTAGGAATTCTGCAGCCAATGAGTCATGCAGTTACATTCGGAGGGTACCAAGTACTGGAATGATGCTTGTTTTAAAAAAGAAAAATCATGTTTCGTTAGTTTTAATATGCATCTTTCCTGTGTTTTGGAAACCTTGTTATTACACAACACTAGCGAGTCAGAGCTGTGTCCATTGATAGCCTTCAGTGTAAGATTCGGGCCACGTCTGCGTCTTCTCATCAGTGAGCAGAATCAGTGTTGCAACCAGAAAGGATTCCTTCTCATTTTAGGGAATGTGAGTATGAGGGCTTTACATAATAAATAAAGATATTTTTATTGATTGAGGAACTGTAACAGGTAATAATTTGGCTTTTGACAAGACTTTATGCATGTACTTTACAAAAGTAAGTTTTCCTAACCTTTGGTTAAAATAAAAAGAATCCAAGAATCATCTAAACAGCTGCCTTTCACCCCCCACATCTAGTCAACCTCAGGTGTCCTGCAGATCCCACCTCCTCCCACCTCTCGAGCCCCTGCGCCCCCCTGCGCACCGATGCCCCTGCCTCAGCCAGCCCCAGCCCTTGCACAGGATCACTGCCATGCTCAGCAGCTGCTCTCCGGGCCTCCAGTCTGGATCAAGTCCCATCCATCCTCCATCTGCAGCCAGAGTGATTATTTCTAAAACCAAATCTGATCAAGCTAGTCCTCTGTTTAAAATTTCTCAGTGGCTCTCTGTAGCTTTCAGGATAAAGTTAAAACATGATAGTGTACACACATAAGCCCCTCCATAATCCGGCTCTGCAGGGACACCCCAGGTCACTGATCCAACCCTTGGTGTAGCATCCTTGGGCCCGACAACAGCGGCGAGGCAGCAAGGGGCTGAAGGAGCCGGCAGCCCTGAATCAGACGCCTGGGTTCCTGTCTCTGGTTCTCCACCAAGGACAGGTGGGATCCGGGCTTCATTACCTCAGCGATTAAAGATGCGTGTAGGGTTGTCATGAGGATTAAACTAGCTAATCCAAGGAAAGCCCGTAGACACTGCCCAATGCTTAGTGAGTGCTCAACATGTTGTCACTACTGTAATTACGAACAGTCCCCAGGCTTACGCTCGGCCACCTCTCCCTCCAGGTGCCCCCCAGCCCAGCCAGCACACAGGGCTCCCTCCGCCTGGGGCGCCCGCGCCCTTTTCTTTGCCAGGCTAACTCCTGCTGGTCCTTAGAAATACAACTCTGGCAGTATGCAGGTGTCCTTCCTCCTCCAGGAAGACTTTCCTGCTGCCCACGTCTCATTTCAACGTTGTCTCTGTGTCCCCATGGCCCCTTGCCTCGGCCTCCACCTTGGCACGTCATGCTGCATTGTATCATCTGTTCACTTCTCCATCTTCACTACAAAATGCTGACCTCGGGAATTTGTCCCCCGAGAACTGAACATGGGGCCTGGCATAGAGTTGGCGCCCAAAGAAATAATCACTGCATGAGTGAATGAACGGATGGATGAAAGAATGAAGGAAGCAGCAAAACCAGGGCTCATCCCCTCAGTCTCCAGGCTGCTGCCCTCCCCTCTCCCCTCCAAAGAACCTCTCAAAGCATTTAAAGCCCCAAAAGAAATGCACCAGGTGGACTCAGTCTTTGTCCTGGGTCTCCAGATCCTTTGGAAAACTCCAGTCGAGGGCCAAGTCACAGGAATCCACTTGGGAGGGACTAGTGGCTATTGAGAGGACAAGGCCGGTGCCGGAAAACAAAAGACACTCATTATGAAGCCAGTGAAATGACACCAAGGTTGGGGGTGCAGGGAGGGGTCCACATTAGAGAAAGAAAAACAAAGGCAGAGCAGGGAAACTATTTAAGCAGTCAACGGAGACTCAAAGGGAAGGACAGATTAAATCAAACCCTGACAGGCAATCAATGGACATTCAATTAACAGTTACAATATGACTAATTTACACAAAATGTCTAAACAATACCCTTCCCCCTCTGAGAAGACCTTGATTCAATGCCTCCCAGTGGTTCAGACATCCCCTGCTAAGTCCACAGCCCCTGGCCACTGTGCCCACGCCTAGGGCAGACCCCACGGCATTGGGACAGCCAGACCACAAGATGCTGGGGTGAAGGCTGGGCCTGGGCGGGAGCAGAGATCTCTGCCTGGGGCTGGAGAAAGGACCTTCAGAGCAGCCAGGCCAGGTCACTTCTGGAACCGCGGAGGAGCTAGCAAGCACTCAAGGAAGCCACCATCAGAATCACACAATCATCCTCGCATCAGCAGGCCAGGGGTCCGAGTGGCGACAGACGCCAGCTCAGCCTTTGGAAGTCCTGCTCCCTGCAGTCTCTGGTACTCTGAAGGTAAAATACCTGCCAGGTACATTGAGGTCCTTGTTCATGCTCAGAGCATCCAAAGATGGAGCAGGAGGAAGGTCTCCATTTGGGAGTAATGGGGAGAGAAAGGAATGGCACCCACTCTATCGGGACACCCCAAGGACACCGACCCATCCCTTGGTGTGACAGCCTTGGGCCAGAACATTGAGGCAGCAGGGTGCTGAAGGAGCCAGGCAGAGCTCAGTTCTAACCACGACCTGGAGTGGGCCTCTCACTGCTCTGGGCCTCAGTTTCCTGCTCCAGTAAAATGGGACCATGCTGGTCAAGGTTGGGTGAGACTTGAAGAGCGCGTGTGCGGAGCACCCGGTCCACGGCGCTGGTGACTCTTGGCATCGAAGAGCTAATGTGGGCGGCGCTACAGAGCAGGCGCCAGCGGTCGGGGAGGGAGGGTGATGGGAGGAGGAGAGGAGGGAAATGCCATTCCTCATCCCACCGTTCCTGAGGGATGCATTCTGAAAGACGGTGCAGGTGCAGCTACGACCTACCCACGAACCCCAGATCCCCTCCCGTCTGCCAAGCCCTCCAGCTTTAAGCCAAGCAGTTCCTTGAGGAAGGCACGAGTGCTGTCTCCAAACATTTGAAGGGCCGCCACAGACTTCTGCTGACACAGTCCTGCTTCCCCTCCCGACCCCAGGAAGCGGCCCAGGCAGGTCTCATCATTGCCATTCTACAGATGAGGAAACTAAGTCACCAAGAGGTTAAATGACTTGCTCAAAGCCACACAGTAGCTGGTCTTATCTTTCTTAAACTGTGTTTTTTCCAGCACATGATGCTGCCGAGACACAAGCAGGACCAATGAATTATAGGGCAGAGGTGCTGTCTATGGGAGGAGACAGGGGCCCAACAATCAGAGCTCTCCTCAGAATTCGATCCAACTCCGAGTCCCCTCAACACCCCGGGGCCCGCTCTCTCCCTTCCCACATTCCCAGACATCATGGAGCCTATGGCATGCCCCTTGGTTTCTCCTAGAACCTTCTTAGGTCTCTGCCAGGCTTGGCAGAACCCAGCCCACCCTGTAACTCAGGCGTCAGGGATGGAGGCCTCCAGGGACCACAGGCACGGGACCTCAACCAAATTACGGATCTGAAACACAGATGACTGAAATAGATATCTGGGAGCTATTCACCCAGCCAACAGCCACCTCCTCAGCCTGGAGATGCTCCCCTGTTGGTAAATGTGTCTTCTGATAAATTTTAACATGCAGATTAAGGACACCCCGCACTGGAGCGGGAGTGGAGAGCTGCCTCCAGTAAGAAGCCCTCCCATCCCCCACCCACTAAGGCACCTGCACTAGCTTAGCCCCCTGTCACTCCTCTCCATGAAATAGCCTTCCCTGCATCCTCTCCCCACAGGCCATCGACCAATTCATTTGCTCACCATTATTTTTAAAACTCAAATTTTATTAGCAGTGGAGCATGAGTAATAAATACTAATACACTGTTTGCACTTGAATCAGCCCTACACGTCCTGGGACCACAGGGCTATTCATCAAAGCCAGGCTTCCCTGCCACCTGCACTTTGTGGTTGGGACACAGGCCCTTCCAAGGTCACGGGCCCTCGGGCACCAAGCAAGAACAGGACTCACACTTGGGGCTCCCGGATTCCTAAGCAGGGCATGGAACTGTCTGGAAGGAAGAGCAGCTATGGTGGGGCTACAATGCTAGAAAAAGAGAACTAGATCCCAGTTCTACTGCTCACCAGCCATGTGACAGGGACCACTCTGAACTTCCGTTTCCTCATCTGTACAACGGGTCAATGACACCCACCTCCCAGGGTTGCTGGGGGGGATTAAATGACAAGCTGGATGTCAAAGCCCCTAAAAGCAAACTTGCACATCGTGGGGATGGTGGCCACGGGGAGGGTGAGGAGGTACCAGGAGTTGTAGCATACCTGCAGTCACCTCCGCCTGGTTCCACGGGGCGGTGAACGCCGGGCAGCAGCTTTCCTGGTTCCCCTCACTCCCCACAGGGGCTTACACACTGGGACGTGCAGGCTTATCTGTGGGACCCTCTGACGCTGCCTCTGTGTGCAGAGGTCAGGAACCCAGTGCTGAGCAAACCAGGCTGGGTTCTAGACTCCCGCCTCTAGCGGCTGCTGGGGCTCAGATTCAGCTGGAGGGAGTCAGGGCCAAGGGCAACCTTTCCTTCGCAGGTGCGCACAGCAGCGGGGCTCCCAAAGGAGCCTGGAACCTTGCTCCTCTCTTGGGGCTCAATGGCCTCGCTTCCTTCAACAAACATTCAGCAAGATCTTCCTGTGTGCCAAGCTCTGTGTCAGTCATGGCACAGAAGTGGATGTCACAATCCAGTCCCTGGCTTCCCAGAGCTCCGTGCCCAGTGGGGGAGACTGAGCAGTGAGCAAGCAGTTACGAGGCAGTGTGGGAGGTGCTCCAAAGGGAAGGAGTGCAGGAGGCTTCGGGAACACACAGGGAGGCCTCATTCAGGTTGGGTGAGGCAGCAGGAGAGGGCTTCCTGCAAGAGGAATGGATAAGCAGGAGTGAAGCCAGAGGAGAGGAGGTGGAGAAACCAGTTCCAAGCAGCGTGTGTGAAGGTCCTGAGGCAGAGACAGTCAAAGATACACTGGGAAACTAGAGGCAGCACTGCAGATGGGCACCTGCTAAAGGAATGGAATCCCTAAGAGAGGCTCAGAGGAAGGGTCGTTATAGTCCCTGCCCTCAGCCAGCCTCCAGTCAAGTAGAGGTGATAGGACCAACACACTGGAGACAGACTTAAGACAAAAACAATCAAACAGCCAGAACTTGTTAACGCGTTCACAGTGTGTATGTCTTTGCTGAGGGCTGGAACCATCAAGAGCTGAAGGGGTTAATCAGGGCAGGCCTCCCAGAGGAGGTGAGCCAGCTTAGCCGGTAAGGAAGCTGTCCACCAGGCCCTCTTTTTCCCCATCTGATTGGAAACCCTGGACAACAATAAGGCTTTATCTGCTTCGCCAGTGCATATAAACGCAGACACAATGCCATCGCTCTCCCACTAGACAAGGCCACCGTCAGGGTGGCTTAGTCGGAGTTAGGGTGACTTGCTTGGCCAAATAATAAAGGCAACAAAAGCTCTTGACTCCCCATCCTCCTCCCAGCTCCCAGCCCACCCCTGGAAGACGCAAGCTGTGCCCGGCTCCTCCTGGTGAGCAGTGAGGTCTATGGAGACGCGAGTCTCCGCCCAGGCTCTGGGGGACAGTGAGGGAACTCACAGCATGCAGGGCAGCACCCCCACCCTTCCACTGCCCGGAGGAATATTGGGGGCCTGGCCGGGACCTGCCCTGGACGGTTCTCACTGAGCACAATAGCATATGCCCCGGAGCCTCCACCCAGCCCCCTCCTCACCAGGACCCTCGACCTCCGGAGACCCCAGCACCGGCACCCAGCACAGCGCATCTTGCTGCTCTCCAGACAAATGCATTTCTTCTGGCTCCCGCTTCTCACTTCCTTCCACTCTGGAGGCTTCTCCAGACTGGGACCAGCACGGGAACTGCGGCTGTTCTGCACAGTCCACCACAAGCTGTGGGGCCCGGCGCGACCCTGGCTCAGTCAGAGTTGCATAGACCCAGAAGCCACCCCCCCTCCAGGTAGCTGAGGAAGGGGTTAGGGCAACACTTATGCCCATACTCCACTGAGAGTGCCAGCTCCAGAGTCAGGCCTGGCCAGCCTCCACCACAGGCTGGCTGTGTGACTTTGGGCAACTTATGCAACCTCTCTGAGCCTTAGTTTCCCCACTTGTAGAATGGACGTTGTTGAGAGGATTAAAAGAGACAATGCACGTGAAGTGATTAGCACACTGCCTAAAATATTCAACAAATATCCGCTACTATTTCCATTAGCGTCATTCCAGGTGCCCTCTTGCACATTCTGTCAAGAGACTAGATTCTAGCCATTATAACCTGGCCATTATAAACACTTTAAAGCAAAAAAGCCTTTTTAATTGAAGTATAATGTACCTACAGAAAAGTGCACGTAAGTGTGGAGCTCAATGAATTTCCCACATGAGCAGCTCTCCGATGAAGACACAGAGCACTGCCAGGACTCCGGGGCCCATGCCCCTTCCAAGGGTGACTCCTGTCCTGGCTTCCAGCACCAGAGATTACACTGTCTGTTCCTGAACTTCATATAAACACAGTCGTACAGGACAGCACCTAGGATTTAAGAAGCCCTTTCGCAGATCTTATCTGATTTGCTCTTCCTCAAGACCTATGAGATTAGGTTTTTTATTGTCCCCATTTTATTGCTGAGCAAACAGAGGCTTCAGACACGGTAACTGACTTGTCCAAGGCTGCAGAGTAAGTAAAGAGGCAGAGACTCTAACCCCAGGCTGGCCCGGCCCCTCTCCTGTCCCCTTTCCACCATTCCAAGCTACTTTCCACTTATCACACCAGTCTTCCTGTGCTGCTGGGATGCCCCCTCCTCCAGGAAGCTTCCTTGGATTGCTCAGAGGAGAGCCATCAACCTGTCCTGCTCTGCCTATCTCAGCCTGAACATTGGGTCTTAACACACAGCTAACGTGGGCACGTACCTGACGGGTACGCGTTTCCTGCCTGCCGTGGGTTTGCAGTGTCTCTGCCCGTCTCCTCCACATGCCTCTTGGAGTCACGACTCCCAGAGGGCAGGGCCTGCTTCCGAGGCTCCTTCCACACCCTGCGCAGGATGAATGGGGCTGGCTAGAGGCTGGGGAGGGTGGCGGCACCACCGAATCAGGCCCTGGCCGGGTGGGGAGCAGTGGAGCAGGCACTTGCTCCCCTGGTTTAATAAGAGGTTCCAAGCAAGTCAGTCTAAGTCACGCCAAGAGAGTCATGAGACAAGAATGAACCAGGGGCCAGGGGACCCCATTACCAATCGTCACTCTGCAAGTCATGTGACCTTGGGCAAGTTACTTCCCCGCTCTGAGCCTCAGTTTCCTCATTTGTAAAATGTAATGATTGGACTAAATCCGACTTGACAAATTCCTTGTGCCCTGTGCGCAGGGCAGACCTCACAAGTCGACTCGGACCCCGTCCAGGGAGCCCACGCCCAGCCCCAGACTCCTCTCAGCCCAGTACTGCAGGCAGCTCTGCCGATCAGCAGAATGGGGCACAGGAGAAAACCCGGCCGACGCCGCCAACCACGGCCAGCACCACGTGAGAGTCACCGGGACTTGCTCCCACGTGCACCCCCTGACCAGGCCCCGGCATCCAGGGGTTGAAAGGTCACACAGGGTCTCGGCTCATCTCCCGTATCCTGTGTCCCTCTTCATCGTCCCCACACAAAGGCAGCCTTTTCCTAGGTCCTCTGCCCCTGCAGGCCCCACTCCCTGCCCTGCCCACTGCCCTCCCACATAACCAACTCTACTCAGGGGAAACGAATTCCAGGGTGTGCACAGTCCTCAGCTCGCGCCGGGTGTGTCTGCAGGACAGCCCTGGAGCTCAGGCCTCTGCTCCCAGAGCCTCCTCCTGACTCAGGTGCAGCAGTGCCCACCGCCGATCTAGAAGTCAGGGCTCCCCCCCTGCGTGCGCCACCTCTGCTCTCACTAGACACCCCATCCAGTCCCCCTCCACCCCTATGCCCAGCTCACCTGGGTTCAAGGAGGGGGTGAAGTGTAAGGGCCAAGGTCTAGGCAGACCCAGGGCTGCCCTCTGTGCTGGGTCGGCTCCATTATGGGGTACGCTAATGCCAGACCCTCCAGGGGAATGTGTTTTGAGATCTGCACAACTGACTTCAATCCCACCCTGTGTCTGTGGGTGAAGCAGCCCATCCAAGCTTTCCAGAGCTGAGGCTCATGGCTAGCCTAGGGCTCCAGGCTGTAGGGAAAAAGAAGCCATTCATTCAACAAGTGTTTACTGAGCACCTACTGTATGCCGGTGCTGTCCTAGCTGTTGGGAATGGAATGCTGAGAAACAGACCCAGGCCCTGAGCCAGCGGAGCTCATGTCATGTGGGGGAGACAGAGGATGACCCCTGCTGCCCTCCCTGAAGCACCAAGGTGGCCCGACTTGCCTCACCGTCACCCACCCTGACCCTCCCCCAGGTGAAGTGCTTAGGTTCCTCCCCTACCGGGGGCTGGAGGCTGGAGCAGAGACCTCCGCCGGCCCCTTGCGGAGGCACTGGCCACCGTGGAGAAGCTGTGCAGACAGAGAAAGGGCAATGCTAGGGCTCAGCTGCGTGACCTTGTGCAAGGTACTCAGCGCTCAGAGCATCCCTTCTCTCCTGGGTTACACGGAACAAACAATCTCCATAGCGGAGGGGTGCCGTGAGGATCTGCGATGACAAATGAGGATGGAAACTCAAGAAGCAACACGAGCAGCCGTGTTACTGGCCCAGGAACATGGGACCGAGGTCAGCGCCACCCCAGTTCCTGAGGTCCAAAGTCGAGCTCTGAGCATCCCCCTCGACTAACCCCTCCCCAAAAAGGAGCTGAGAGGAGGAGAGACGGCCCTCCCGTCGCCTGCCAGGCTGGCCTCATGTGGATGGAAACGCACTTCCCCAGCTGACTCTCCACTACTCACAGGGTCCAAGTGCCTTGTGTACTTCCAATTTGCACCCTACCTGGCAGATCTCATGTTCCAGCCTATTTACTCCAGGCTCTGGCAGGACTCGCACTTTTCAAAGGAGAGTGGGATGGTGCTATTTTAGCTCAAATAAACTAGTGAGCTCTCTCCACCTACTTGCCCACTCTGTACTCTTACATCTGGGTCATCTGGACTTTCTGGCTCTCTGGTGGGCTATCTGCAGCATCACCTAGCCTCACAGGAGCTCAAAGGAGCAGGCTGCCACCTCAGCCCTCAGCCCCCTGCCCCCAGGACCCGAGGCCCAATCTAGCATCTGACAGATTCAGAGGATACCTGTGCCCAGCCCTGGGGTGAGGCCACCTGTGCCCTATGTGGCCATCCCCGGCACACAGAGGCTCTCGGGAAGCATGTGCTATGGACGGATGTGGGATAAATCTCAGCACGCCCTGTGGCCAAGGATCAGGCAACTACCTGCCCAGGAAGCAAGTTCCAGCCTTGGACATTTCTCTGAGGCCCCCGGCCAACATCTTCCTGGGGACTTTGTCTGGGGGACAGAGTCTTGGAGAGAAACCCAGGTAGGAGGAGACTGAACCTGGCTTTGCTGCTTGCTCGTGAGGCGTCTTCCCATCGTGCAGGCTGGAATGGGAAGAAGAGAGAAGTGCCTTTAGGGGTTCCAAGGACGGGTGCAGAACAAGCACTCATGAGAAGTAGATTTGGCTCCGTAAAAGGTGAGCACCTTCTATACGCCAGGGGGTGTGCTGGGTCTCTGACACGCTCCCTCGTTTACAGCTGCCCGGGGAGGGACGGCCTGCCTCACGCGCGGCCGAGAGCACAGCCAGACTGCTGAATTGATATCCCAGCTCTAGCACTTACTAATGTGTCACCTTGGGTGAGCTCTGTAACCTCGGTGGGCCTCAGTTTCCTCATATGTAAAATGAGACAACTATAGGCGCTACTTCGTAGGGTTGTTGGAAGATCAACTTAATCCATATAGGCATTTAGAACATAGTCCATGCTCAATTATGTTAGCTTTCAGAAGACGGGGAGGAGGGGGAGGGGGGTAACGATGGCTGCTGAGGCTGCAGAACTAGCCAGTGGAAATTGTGTCTGCAGATGACAGCATCAGGTAGGACGAATGGTAAATGAATAACCTCAAGCTCCTTCCAGGAATAAGATTTTCCGATTCATTTAACCTCCCTGGGTTTCATTTTCCCAGCAGTAAAATGGGCATTAACCTTCCTGGACAAATGCTGCTTTATTCTGTGTAATAGTCTCAACGTTGGGAAGAGCAGGTGTGCCAAGGACCACGGCCTCCACCATTTGCGCAGGCTGCGGGCGGCCTTCAGAAGGTGCTAGGTGTGTGGACAGAGCCCTGGGCCGGGTCAGGAGTCCTGGATCCTGATCCCACCGCTCAATCAAGTAACCGTGTGGTTTTCAGCTGGTTACTGAAATTCTGAGAGTCTTGGATGATAATGCCCACCTGCCCTACCTACTTCTCAGGTTTGTGGCCCTGTGAGATTGTTGGGGGAGAGGCAGAAATCACCGAGAACGTCACAAGCCTTTGGATATGTGACAAGTGGCATTGGCAGCTTCAGCATAAGTGCCGGTTGTGCTGATAGAGGCTTGGGGCGGGGCGGGGGGGGACCTGGTGAGGAGCTCCATGACCTCCCCCACGAAATGACACCATAAGGGTCTTCTGGCCCTCCCTAAGTCCACTCTAGTTTTCTCTACTTCTGAAAAAGCCTCTGCTGCCTCCAGAAAGAGAGATGCCCAAATTCCCCTCCTGTCGCCAACATTGCTGGGGACTTCTGTCGTGATCTTATGAACTGAACTAGGCCAGGGGAGACGCTGTAAAGACCAATAATAACCACCACTGTCACAGCAGGCTCCAGCAGATTTCTTCCAGAGACGCCCTGTCACGCCTCTGAGAGTCCAAGACCCCAGGCAGAGCCCCCTCCTGACAACCCCAGGCAGCCATGGCAGCCAGCTAGGCGAGGGGCCTGGAGGGGACAGTAAGAAGACTGCCCCTGGCTGGTCTGGGCAGGGCAGGGCTGCCGTGACCTTGCAGTCTCACCCGAGCACCATTAATGCTCCAACTTTTCTGCTCGTGATGGAGTCTCATCAACGCTTCATGTCACTGCCTTTCTCCTGCCTCCACCCCAGGCCCTCCCCTGGATGGCCCCTATGTTGGAAGACTGCACTCGATTCAGGGACCACTGCAGGAGCTCTGCTGGGGCCAGTCTTTAATCAATTCCCTAATATTTCCAGTGACCTCTCACTCAGGGGTCAAAGAAATCAGACCAAGAGAAGACAAGCACCAGAGTGCATCGAGGGTCCACCGCCCCCTCCATGCTGATGGCTGGATGGCCTGGGCCTGGGCCTGGGCCTGGAGGCTGTCAGCTCCAGAAATGCCCTTTGGCCTCCTTGCCTACGAGGGAGGAATAGGAGCAGTAGTGAGGTGGGAGGTGGGGGGGAGTCTAGGACACTAGGGGAGGATCAGTGCTTATTTCACACATACATGCATGTGTGCATATATGTGCATGCACCCACCCACACACAGGAATTTTTACCACCAGAGTTTCAAATCAGACTGCCTGAGTACAAATTCCAACTCTGCTTCTTAGAGCTATGGGACTTTGGGCTAATCAGTCATCTACCCTGAGTCTCAGCTCCTCATCTGTAAAATGGGTATAATAATAGAACCTTAAAGTTACTAAGAGGATGAACTAAGGTAATGTCTGGAAAGCACTTTGCACCACGCTTGGTATGTAACAAGAATCCGATGAACATTAGCTGCTATTACTGTCACTGGTGGTGGTGGGAGCTAATTTGTCTATTGAACAAACATTCTCTGAGTACCTCCTAGGTGTCAGCCTAGCGCTGGAGACACAAGACAGGACGAATCCCTTCCCCCGGGAGTTCACAGTCTAGTGCCTTCAAGAAGCGAGATCATTCTCCTGCTTAGTTCCAGTCCCATTTTGTTTGGAAGCCAGGAGGGGACCAAACAATCTGTTGGAGTCTCTCTTCTCCAGCTCTCTCACTCCTGCGTGGAGGCCACAAGACCCAGGGACAAGGATGCAGCCCAGGGAGCCTGGGGCCGGGGGCTGATGCCCCAGCTCTGCCACTCCCGTCTTCTAACCTGGACAAGTGCCTTAACTCTTCTGGGGCTTGCACTCAACTCCCTCTAGACTTCTCTGATGAGGAAAACAAAAAAGGACCTGCTGCCTCCCGACAGGGCCACACCCCATTCCCGTCCTCTCACCAATCTTGCTTGGGACGGGATTCTGCAATCTTATGAACGGGGCTGGGCTAGGAGAGACGCTGGAAAGATGAGAACATAATCGTACTTCCAACAATAACAACTGCGACCATTTACTGGGCTCTCAGCGCACCTGCTGAGATTGACAGAGGCAGGTGTTATGCACCTGAAGCTCCGTGCCCAAAGCCACACCACTGGAACTAGAAGAGCTGGGATTTGATCCGTGCAATCTGATCCAGGAGTGGCCAACCACCGCACAACACAGCTTCTGGGGGAGGAACGGGGCCCCACGGCCACCTGGACAGAGAGAAGCAGAGAGCTGCCCCCAAAAGGTGACAGCAGCACTTCACTCCCTAAACCCAGTTTCTCTACTCAGAGCCTTGCTGGGCTGCAAAGCAGAAAATACCCCAGCTGCCCCGGGGCCCCAAAATGTGCCTCCATCCTCCATGGCTTCTTAAACCTTTCTTTTTTACTAAGTGTGCCTTTTAGCCAGCCTCTCACTTATACATCTTAACCTTCTCTGGGCTATTGATTTCTCATTCTATTAAATCCTCTCTTTAACTCTGGCCCTTAAACTCCAATTCTAAACAGGTGTGTACTCCCCAGCCACTCTCTCGGGCAACTGCCATGACCACACTGTCCTGGGGGGGTTTACAACCCCCCCCCACTGCCTCCTCGGGGGGGTCTTCACGTGATTGTCTCACTGAATAGGGAACTCTGTGAGGTGGAGTTTATTGTACGCCCACGTTAACAGAGAGGAAACTGAGGCAGCAGTAAGTAGCCTGGATTTCCTGTTTCCAACTCAGCTCTCTTCCACTGGTCCACAGCATACCCCTCCCATCCAAAGATGCCCCCTGAGACTCGGTGGACACCCTAGCTTCTCTTTCAGCCTCTCCATGGCCAAAATATCCCACAGCACCCCGAAAAGCAATAACCACCACCACCTGGTTTTCACCGCTTCCTCTGAGCAAACTGTTCCCTGCGAAAAGCTGGAGAGGGAAGGGCCAGGAGCATGGGGGCTGACTTCCAGGTGAGGGGCGGGGCTGACTTCCAGGTGAGGGGGAAGGCTGGCTGACTTCCAGGTGAGTGGTGGGGCTCACAGCAGGTGGGCGGGTGCTGCCTAAGGCCTCCTATAGTGAGTGGAGGGGGGCAGCCTCAAACTCAGGATTGAGTGCCACAGTAAGACCTGTCAGCCTCCCTCCTCTGCCACTCTGGCCCCAGCAGCCTGGGGGAACCGTTGGCTACACAAGCTGCACCGAGTGGGTGGACATAAGGGAGAGGAGAGAGTCACAGAAGCCAGAAACCAGTGCGGTCTTAGGGAGGGGCACGGGGACACCCCATTCCGGAAGCCGAAGGCCCACACAGCCTTCCTCTCCCCTCCTCACTTCCCACGTTCTAGGAATTTGTCTCTGTAACAACAATGGTGAAAATGAATTGAGGCCACTGAAATAAGACAAATATTTATTCAAGCCCTGCTCTGTGCCCGGCACTAGGGATACAACCACGAGCAAAGCAGACCAGCCCCTGTCCTCCTAGAGGGAAGGTCCATCCATTCACAGTCCCCTGAAGGTGGGACACAGACAAGTAACTTCAAGTGCAGAGAGTACCAGGCACAGGGGTCCCGGCGCCACGCGGGGAGGGCAGAGACGGCTCACAGAGGATGGAGAGGTGCACGTCAGGAGTCAGAAATGCCTAGAACCGGCCCCCTTGGCAGCACATGCCCCGAAGCGTGCGCCCTCGCACAAGACTGCTCAGCCGCTGTGCAGGAACTCCCCGGGCCACCCGTGTGTCCCATCGCCTCCTGCACAGCGTGTCTGGGAACAGACTCACCAGCTTTCCCTCAGACCTGCTCCCCTCTGGCTTCCCTGTGTCTGAAAGCGGCATCACCATTCTCCCTCGTCTCCAGGCTAGAAACCTCCAAGTTCTCTCCGACACTTCCCGCTCCCTCATCTGCTGTTCACAATCTGTCCCTACATTCTGCTGCTCCTTGGAAATGTCACTCAAATGCACCCCCCTTCTGCCATCACCCCCCAGGCCCGCGGCCCCTCTTTGGGCACTGCACTCCTCTGCCCAAGGATCCTCAATGGCCCCCCCAAGACCGGAGGCACCCACCTGGACCTCTTCTCTTTGGGTTTCAGGTCCTCTCGAACTGAGTCAGTTCTGCCCGACCCCTGCCCACCCTTACTGCTCGCAGACAGGACCCTTCCTTCACCCGCCCCATCCATTCTGCCCGTCACCCAATCCTCAGACATCCCGTCCCCACTCTGCCTGCCAGGCCCTCCTCCCCGTGAAGCCCTCCCTCCTCGTCTCTGAGCTCCAGCCCATGTGAACGCCTGCTCCGAGGGTGGCCAGCGCACGTCCACGCGCCCCACGTTCCATCGTGCGCTGTGTCCTCCAAACCACAAACCCGCTGAAGGAAGGGCCCTGCTCGCCAGGTGCTCACCACCACCCACCCCCCGCTGGGTTCTACGTAAATGACTCAGGTGTTCAGTTGTTTCAAGAAAACCTCTGACGAATCTTTCTATACAGAGCCTCTTCCTCCCTTTATTAGGCCCAAGTACAGAGGAAGGAACTGGGGCTCTGGAGCGCCCCCTGATCTGTGCCGTGGCCCGGAGCGTCACACTGTAGGGCCCCCTGTAGACCCCCTTTCCGCGTCTGTACAAATGGAGATGCTCACATCTACTCCCCGGGTAGCAGGGTGACTGAGCAAGCAAGCCGAGTGCACAGTCAATACCACGTTAAACTGATTCCCTCTTCCTTCCCATAATTTACCTTGGCTGGTACTGTGGCATAAGAAGTTCCTTCACACTGGATTTCCTCTAAATGTAAGCCATACCCTATTTCATGTGACCAAATGTGATAATCAAGTAACAACTATTTCTTGGGTTCCTACTATGAGCAGGGGCCGATTTACAGGATGTGGAAGGACGGTGCTTGCTTGGTTAGGAGCCGAGGATGGGAAAAGGCACCAGGCTCTTCAAGGTACCTGCCGTCTGGGTGAGAGAGAAACAGGAATAGATAATCATCAACAGCAGGCAGGAGCTGGGAGCTAAACCCACCCATAAGGAGGCAGCATGGGAGGAGCCCACCAGGGATGCTCCCTGGGCACCTACAGGCCGCCCTTCACACTGACAAATCACATTCCCATCCTACTCATGTTCACACCCACAGCAACCCTTTCAGGCACGTGAGATTATCCCCATTTTACAGGTGAGGCAAGTGAGGCTCAGAGAGGTTAAGCGATGTGTTCAAAGTCACTCAGGGAGTGACACCAGGATAGGAACCGGGGTCCACCCGACACAGCAGCTAAAGCTGCCACCGCTTCCTGCTGGGACGGAAGGGCTGGAGGAGGAGGGCTTCCCAGGCTTCCTTGTGTGGCTCCAGCTGCACCTTGAAGGCTGGGAAAGGTGTGGGTGGGCAGAAAAGAGGAGGAGAGGAAGGGGCCAGGTTGAGATGTGAGGTGCCTGGTGTGAAGGTGGGCAGACATGGGGCAGAGGATCACGTCCAGAGGCATAAAGCTGGGGCCAGCGTGTGGGGCCTTAAACTCCAGGGTATCACACAGGAACTCTATCCAGGAGCCCAAGGGGCCACCGAGGCTCTGGAGACCGGGTCACATGGCACAGATACCATCCTTTGTAGGAAGGCAGCTGTGGCAGCAGGTAGCCAGAAGCAGAGCCTGTAGGCTGCCCAGGGAGGAGGCTGTTACTGGCACCCAGGGGTGAGCCCTTAAAGCCCCCAGTGGGACAATGGCAGTGGAAAAGGGAAGGTCAGACTGGGTGCAAAAGTGCCAAAAGAACTGAGAGGGCTGAAGCCATAGAGCACAGGAGAGTGGGCCAGGGGCGGCAGAAGAAGAGCCAAAGGGTCCAAGGGGCCCAGGCCACATGCCTGGGAGAACCTAGAGCTCTCGCCACAGGAGGGAGTCAAGAGGAAGCGCTGGCCCGGGGTGGGGGTGGTGGGACATCCAGGGTGCTGGGGCAGCCAGTCTACTGGCTGAGAGAACGCAGAGCCAAGAATCAGTCAGACTCCAGACCCAGGTGGGGGTGGGGAGACAACCCGTCAGCCCCACAGGGAGGAGAAAGTGTCGAGCTGACACTGGAGAGCATGAAGATAAACTGAGGCATGGGATGGGGAGGGGAGGGCTGAACAGCTTAGGAGCAACAAGTAGTAGCGCAAGAGCACTGGGCTGCGAGTCCAGAGGCCTCGGCTGTGGCTGCAGAGCCTTGGACAAGTCATTACACCTCTCCTAGCCTCAGTTTCTGGGGATCGATAATCCCTCCCTACAGGGCGGTAGTGCAGATCAAACGCTGTAGGGCCCTAGGAGAGATGAAATGAAGTGTTTTCTAAAAAGCACTTGGAGAACTGCAGAACTCAGTCCACACGGAAGGGATTCGTAGTGTACAGAAGTAACAAGAGACGCTCTCTGCCCACACACACTCACGGCCACTGCCACCCCCACCAGCCGCACAACCACCGGCTCCTCGTTTTCCGAGGTTTTTCTCCCTCACCCGAGATGAGTCTCTCTGCCCTGCTTCCTTCCATCTTGGCGGGACTGAGACACCAGGGGCAGCCGAGGCCCACTCTCCAGCAGCCCCCGCGTCCCGGCAGCTGGGAGCTTCTCCCTAGAGTCTCCACTTCTCTCCCACTACGCAGAAGTTCCCTCTCCATCCTCAGGGAAAACCCAACGGGAAAACCAGACCCAGGGGCAGACTGGGGGTCTCTGGGAAGAACTTTCGGTGTTGGGGGGGGAATGTCAGCCAATTATCAAGATGCCTGGGGAATGGAAGGGGACATAGAAAACCAGAACCTCCTCCCAACCCCTCTCCATAATCCTGCCTTTTCCCCACCTCCCCAGAGCTCCCCGGACCAGCCTTGCCTCTGGCTTCAGAGGCAGGTCCAGAGGAGGACTGGGAATGGAGCTGGTGAGGCAGGCGGAGGGCGGTGGGCAAGCCCGGGCCGCAGCTCCCCCAGAAGGCTTACTCCACAAGACATGGGCAAAATATGGAAAATTAAACAAACCCAAACACTGTAATGTGTGCATATTAGATTAACTCTCCAAAGGGTCGCGACCTTGAGGAACACATCCAGCCAGTGAAGAAAATAATAAACCTGATTAATGATGAGGCATGAGCTGCAGCTTCAGCAAATACAATCGGCCTAGTGATGCCCAATGTAGTTCCAGGGTCTTTCTTCCTGGGACACAGTTGACCTCTCCAGGCCCCTCGCGCCCCATCACTAGAGCACAGACACACAGGGAGTAAAGCGGGACCAGATTTCTCTCTCAGCTGCCCACTGCCCACCTATACAGCCTCTATCCCAGGGGATACCACACCAGCTGCTTGCAGGTGCTCCTGGAACCGTCACTGCCACCCAGGTGACCCACAGGGAAAGTACAGGCAGTTGTCTTCATTACTGGCAGGGCTCAGTGGTCTTGGCCAGTCCTAGAGCCTCTTGTTTCGGTCTTTACAGATGCCCAATGCCTGGCAAAGGGGCCCGGTGGAGCCCAGAGCTCCCTCTCCTCTTTCCAGACAACCCAGTCCCTTGGAAGACATGCCCAGGAGAGCCACTGGAGGGAGGCAGGGAGGTGGCACCGCGTGGCATCACCAGACAACAGCACCAGGAGGAAGATGGCAGCATGAACTAGAGATGCCAAGAGCTGTGCAGGCAAAGGTCCGGCGGGGGAGAAGCTTGGCCGCATTGCCCCGCCACTGCCAGGCAGGCCGGCCAGAAGCCCAGTCCCAGCCCCCCACTGCTGCCTCCCCCACCCCAAAGGCCCTCTGCCAACTCTCCCAGGGCTCGAACTCCTTCTCTTTCACTTTCTTCAGCTCAGGGGAGCCAGAGAAAGAGACACAGGTGCGCTCAGCGCCTTGAAACCCCTGTCCCAGCTGTCGCAAGCTGGCCCTCCACCCTGGCCAGGTCTGAGCAGCTCACGGTTCTGCCAGTCCTCACTGGAGAGAATCTCAATCAGCTCCCCTCCCCCTCTCCTCCCCAGCCCCCTCCCCCATCATACGCCCAAATGCAGGTCTCCAGAGTTTCTCCTTCACTTCCCACTCGGGGGAACTAGAGTGGGATGGGTGGGAACCTCGTTGGTCCAGGGAAAGAGGGTCATTTCTGATAGGACTCTGATCCCCCCAAAGCGAGACGGTGTGTAGGGTGGGGGGTGTGGTGGTGGCCCGAGTCCAGTGCAGGGGCAGGGGGCAGTCGAGGCAGATGGCAGTGAGGAAAGGGGGAAGGGGCTTCGTGGGATCCAGAGCTGCGCTGGGACGGGGGACTGCAGCCGGGGAACCGGGAATGGGGCGATCGGAGAAGCGGAGGGTGACGGACGCGGTGTGGGGGAGCAGCGCCAGTGTTCGGAAGGGGCCGTCATCCCTGCAGGGGGCAGAGGCAGGGCTGGGAGTTGCACAGGGAAGGAGGAGGACCAGAGCGGGAGGACCGCGAGCCCGGGGAAGAGATGCGGAGGGGGGAGATGGGGATGGAGACTGGAGGAACTACGGGAGCAGAGCGGTGGGGTTCAGAGCCCAGTCGGGAGACACGGGCATCGGAGTGCAGGGGACAGGCTGGCTGAAGGCGGGAGAGGGGTGGAAGGGCGCCGGGGAGGGGGCGGGGGCGGAGGCGGGGGGCAGGGGAAGGGTGCGGGCAGCGGCCCCGGAGGGGAGGACGGGCGGAGACGTCAGAAGTAGGCATGTGGTCGCAGCGAGGGGCGCGCGCAAGGGGCCCGCGCGGATGGGACGCGGGGGGCGCAGGGGGCAGCGCGAGGTGCGGGCTGGGGGCGCCGCGGGGCCCTGCTCTTACCTGGGCGGCTCCGCGCTCCGGGGCTGAGCTGGGGCCGGGCGCTGCTCCGCCGGCCGCCGGGCCGTTGTTTTCCTTTTTCCCTTCTTCCGCAGCAGCCGCGGCGGCTCCAGCGCGATCCGCCGGCAGCTGAAGGCAGAGTCTGTGTCCGGCCGCTCGCGAGCGGGGAGCGGGCAGCGCGGGAGGAGCGCGGCCGAGGCGCGGGGCGCCGCCCGGCGGGCAGCGCGGGAACAGCGGCGGGGCTCGCCGGCCGGGGGGGCGCCCCTTCGGGGCCGGCACAGCCGCGCAGCCCGCACGCCCTCGGCGCCCGCTCGGTCCTTGCCCCGCGCGCCCCGAGGCGAGACGCCAGAGGAGCGGGGCGGCGGCGGGGCCGAGCGGCCGGGGGCAAACTTGCCGCCGCCCCGGGGGCTGCGGCCGAGCGGCAGGCGCGGGGCTGGGGAGGCGGCGCCGGGCAGGGGCGCGAGGGGCCGCGGGAAGAGGTGCGGGCGCTGCAGTGTGTGGACCTCAGGGGGACCCGGCGCAGCCCTCACCCTGCACCGCCCTGCGCAAAGGGGCAGCCCAGCCCGGCCCGAGGAGGGACAGCCCGGCCGGCTTCGGCGGACAAAGGGCGCCTCCTGGTGGGGTTTTGGGGAAGAGCGCGAGGGCCGAGCGTGCCCTGTTACTAGACTGCGGCCTCGGTGGTGGCGAAGACAGAGAGCCAAAGGTTTCACGCAGAGAGAAAAGGCCAAACTGTTCCAGGAGGCTGAAGAGAAACGCCTACATTTAGTAGTTCCAGGGCACTATTTTGTGACTATAAACGTCTTGGGAGGAGCTGTTATCCTCTTGTCTCAGATGAGGACCATGCGTCTAGGAGAGGCGAAGGGACCAGCCCAGGAGCCCAGGGCTCCCAAAGAACACGGTAGCGAGTGGCAGGACCAGGAGGGCAGCCACGCTTTCTGACACGCGGTCAGTGCCCATATTTACACCACAGCGGCCCTCAGGAGGAGGCTGGGGAACGGGGTTGCTGGGGAAGGAGGCCCAAGGACACGTGACCTCCTCAGACATTAGTTCCTGTTTTCCAACGCACACGGTCTCTGTCCTGGGCAGACGATGGACTGATCACGGAGCCCTCCCACCTTCAACACCCGACCATCCGCACGCCCACACCCTCACCAGATCCTCTGTGAAGGGTTTGTCCCCCGAAATACTCGGTGGGTCTTGGGCATGAGAGGAGGGTCTCTGGACTGTAGAATATTCGTGGACACTGCATTCCCCAGGAAGGGTAAGCCACCCGCTCTTCCCACTTCTCTGCAACCCAGGCCGCAGGTAGGCATGTGGGTCACAAGGGTCCTATCTTCCCATCCCCCCTCCACACACTGGGCCTGATAAATGCTCCTCAGGGAATACATTATTTAGCACCGACTGTGTGCCAAGACTATATCACTTACACAAGTGTGTCGTCCAATAACATTCGCATCAACTTTGAAAGGTAGGTGTTGAGGTGACACTAACCCCATGTTCCGGATGAGGAAGTCTGCTAAAGATTTAAAATCACCTGTAAGCCAGCCACACCCTGGAACGAACAGGCTACATGGAACTAATTCCTGATTCCAGCTCTGTCCCCCACGCTGGGCCTCATTTGCAAAATGGACAGAAGGGCAGCAGAGGCCAAGCAGAAAGTACACTGGAGGAGTGGGGGGCGTCCCTGGGACCCTGGGCAAGCGACTCCACGACCCTCCGCTTCAGTTTCCACAGCGCTAAACATGAGGGGAGCAGACTAAATAAGTTCTAAAGTTATTTCAAACTCTGAAGTGCCACGGGTGGACCCCAGGCTCTTTTTATTGGAAGGATGCAAGATCAGCGAGACCACAGAGGCTTAAGTGTTTGGGAGGAAAAATACTATCTAAGTGAAACGCTTCACCTTATTCTTGTGTCTGGTGAGCTCATCCTATTAACAGGGAGGTGGGAAGGAGCTTTGGGCAAAGGTCAGAGGGACTGCTGATGGGTCTGGAGGGAGCCTTGGCAGTGGCCTAATGCAGACCCGTTTCTCCCCTTCCTGCAAGGATGATTCTGACTTTCTTTCCCCAACCAAGGCCTCTGGGCCTAGAAGCAAGGAGCCCTCTATGCGTCAGATTGTGGCAGCAATGCCCGAGAAGCCCGCCTTCAGCCCCAGCCTGGCTGTCCCCGCCCACTTTCCTCTCTCTTCCTTCTGCTACCAGCTGCTGAGTTCTTTGGAGTACTCACTGCTTGCTCTCCACTTTCTTTGCTCTTGAATGTCAGTGCCACTTGTCAATCAAAATTTAATTCCAGGCAAGCTCAACTCCCAGCCTCAGCTGAGTATGGGGATGGGGTGGGGAGGTCAGTCGGATCATATTTGGATTCCACAGCAGGGGTATGTCCGAGGGCATGAGGCTGGCCCAGCTGAACTATCTCTGAGGCTGCTGCCTTGAATGAAAAGGCAGAAGCGTGGGGAAATGGGGCTCTGTCCCCTAGAACCTTTCTGCTGAAGCCCCCCTCACAGCCGGCTGCTGTGCTGTGCTGGACAGACAGAGTTCAGACAGGGTGCTTGGGCACTCTGGTTAGGCCTCGTGGGTCTGAGCTCTTTGGTGGCTGGAGCCCAGAAAAGGGACTTTATTCTCCTGGATTTATTTTTAGTTCTTCCTTCTTTGTATTGCCTCAGGTGCGTCCACAAAGAATACTTGATCTGAAATTTACCTACTATGTCTTTTCCAAAGGTCTTTTTGAAGGTTCATCACAAGTTCATAATGAACCCACTGCATAAATGGGGCCAACTGAGGCACACAGTGACTGGGTGACTTGTCCTCACTTCGCTTAGTGGCACATGCCATCATGTCACTGTCTCTTAGAAACTATTGCAACAGTCTTCTAACTGATCTCCCTGCCTGTAGGTTGGCTTCCTCCAACACATCCACAAACGGCTGTCAGAGTGATGGACCTAAAACAAGCTTTACAACTTCAAGCCCTCGCTTAAAACCCTTTCACAACTGCATGTGGCCTATAAGGTAAAATGGAGTCCAAAACTCCTTAGCACAGCATATAAGCTCCCTGGTTACTTCTCCTGCCTCACCGCCCTCTTCTCCTACTGCCCATCTCATACTCCATCAACACCAAACTGCCTACCATCAGTTCTCTGGTCCTCTGATTTTATGCTCTGTGCCTTTAACACACTGAATCCTGCCTGGAATCCCCCCTCCCACTCACATGCACCCACCCACAGGTACACAAGTTCATATTTACCTTTCAAAACTCGGTTTAGGAATCTCCTCCTACTAGAAGTTCCCCCCCCCCCCCACCCCGCTATCTGGTCCTTTCCCAACAGAATTACTACTCCCGTCTCTAGAATTCCCTTGCACTTATTAGAGCTTATGGTCACTTGTTTCATGTCTGCTTTCACTAGCAGACTGCGAACTTGTTCTCCTGGGTTTATTTTTAGCTTCTCCCCTCTTTGTAGTTGCCTCAGGTGTATCCATGAAGCAGAATACTTGCTTTTTTTTTTTTGGTGAGGAAGATCAGCCCTGAGCTAACATCCATGCTAATCCTCTTTTTGCTGAGGAAGACTGGCTCTGAGCTAACATCTATTGCCAATCCTCCTTTTTTCACCCCCCCGCAAAGCCCCAGTAGATAGTTGTATGTCATAGTTGCACATCCTTCTAGTTGCTGTATGTGGGACGCGGCCTCAGCATGGCCGGAGAAGCGGTGCGTCGGTGCGCGCCCGGGATCTGAACCCGGGCCGCCAGTCGCAGAGCGCACGCACCTAACCGCTAAGCCACGGGGCCAGCCCAGAATACTTGCTCTTAAATTTACCCAGCGTCTCTCTTCCAATGGTCCCTTTGAAGGTTCATCACAAGTTCATAATGAGAGTATGGACTTGAAAAAAGTTCTATACTAACAGCACCGTGCGTGGTCTAGTAGGTGCTCAGTAATGTGTTGAATGAATGAACCAGCGTGGAGTAGGGTTAGTGGGGTCTGCGTTCTGGCAAATCACATTTGCTCCTGTCGTTGGCCCACGTGAGTCAGGTGGAACTGCCCACCCGGCACCGTGAAACCATTGGTCCCGCTGAGCTTGAAGCCTTACAGTCCTAAGCTGCAGCTGGGGTTCACATTCGAGGGACTGAGGTTGAAGGAAGCAAGAGCCTGACTGAATGTCCTTATCGCCCCACAGTGTTAACAAGCAGCAAGCCTGCCAGAGGACTACACTCAGATCCACATTAAATGAAAATAATTCTCTCTGTCCTTCTTGCCACCTGTTTGGGGGATAAATGGTTCATTCCTAAAGGAGGACGTCTAGCAGAGCCAGTTTAGAAGCAGAATTGAACTTAGAAAGGGAACTGGTACGCAGCAGGCCACGAAGACACGCGCGCCCTCACTCCTTCCTCTTTCTCGACTCCATCTTCGCGGTAGCAGCAGCGGTGGCCGCGATTCAGTCGCCAACATGCAGCTCTTTGCGCCCAGAAGCTACACACCCTCGGGGTGACCGGCCAGGAGACGGTCACCCAGATCAAGGCTCAGGTAGCCTCATTGGAGCCAGATCGCTCCAGAAGACCAAGTCGTGCTCCTGGCAGGCGCGCCCCTAGAGGGTGAGGCTACCCTGGGCCAGTACTGGGTGGAGGCTCCGACCACTCTGGAAGTAGCCAGCCCCATGCCTGGAGGTCAAGTCCGTGGTTCCCTGGCCCGTGCTGGGGAAGTAAGAGGTCAGACTCCGAAGGTGGCAGAACAGGAGAAAAAGAAGAAGACAGGCCGGGCCAAGCGGCGGATGCAGTAGAACCGGCACTTTGTCAATGTTGTGCCCACCTTTGGCGAGAAGACGGGCCCCAATGCCAACTCTTAAGTTCTTTGTAATCCTGGCTTTCTGTAATACAGCCACTCACTCCAGTCAAAAAAAAAAAAAAAAAAAAAAAGGGAACTGTTCCCTGATTTTTACTCCTGCCTTAAAGGATGCAATAGGCAGTAGTTTTGCCTAATGCCATTGTGGCCAAGTTTTAGCAGAGAGCAAATACATATGCATGTGGGTTTAGATGTACATGGTCTCGACGCCTCTTAACAGCATATTGCTCAGCCTTGCTGGCTGCAAAGACTATATCTCATGTTAAGAAGCCCACCTCCACTGAACAACTCTGTTATAACACAGCCCACTCCCCCCAACACCTATCTCCATTTTATCAGCCTAGGCATAAAGAATACCACTCACACTGAAATGAGAATGAGAACTGAGATCATCGTTGTTTAAAAATACAACCTGCCTCGGGCTGCCCACTCTCACCACTCCTGTCAACATAGTACTGGAGGTTTTGGCCAGAGCAATTAGGCAAGAAAAAGGAATAAAAGGAATCCAAATAGGTAACGAAGAAGTGAAACTCTCACTATTTGCAGATGACATGATTGTATATATAGAAAACCCTAAAGAATCTGTTGGAAAACTATTAGAAACAATCAACAACTACAGCAAAGTTGCAGGGTACAAAATCAATCTACAAAAATCAGTTGCATTTCTATATGCTAATAATGAACTAACAGAAAGAGAGCTCAAAAAGATAATACCATTTACAATTGCATCAAAAAGAATAAAATACCTAGGAATAAATCTTACCAAGGAGGTGAAGGACCTATACAATGAGAACTACAAGACATTATTGAGGGAAATCCATGATGACATAAAGAAATGGAAAGATATCCCATGCACGTGGATTGGAAGAATAAACATAGTTAAAATGTCTATATTACCTAAAGCAATCTACAGATTCAATGCAATCCCAATCAGAATCCCAATGACATTCTTCACAGAAATAGAAAAAAGAATACTAAAATTTATATGGGGCAACAAAAGACCCCGAATAGCTAAAGAAATCCTAAAGAAAAAGAACAAAGCAGGAGGCATCACAATTCCTGACTTCAAAACATACTACAAAGCAATAGTAATCAAAACAGCATGGTACTGGTACAAAAACAGACACACAGATCAATGGAACAGAATTGAAAGCCCAGAAATAAAACCACACATATACGGACAGCTAATTTTCGACAAAGGTGCTAAGAACATACAATGGAGAAAGGAAAGTCTCTTCAATAAATGGTGTTGGGAAAACTGGACAGCCACATGCAAAAGAATGAAAGTGGACCATGTGCTATCGCCATTCACAAAAATTAACTCAAAATGGATCAAAGACCTGAAGGTGAGACCTGAAACTATAAAACTCATAGAAGAAAATATAGGCAACACACTATTTGACATTGGTTTTACAGGAATCTTTTCGGATGACATGCCTACCCAGACTAGGGAAACTAAAGAAAAAATAAACAAGTGGGACTTTATCAGATTAAAGAGCTTTTATAAGACAAATGAAACCAGAATCAAGATGAACAAACAACCAACTAGCTGGGAGAGAATATTTGCAAAACATACATCTGACAAGGGGTTGATCTCCATAATATATAAAGAACTCACACAATTGAACAACAAAAAAACAAAGAACCCGATCAAAAAATGGGCAGAGGAAATGAACAGACACTTCTCCAAGGAAGATATACAGATGGCCAATAGGCACATGAAAAGATGCTCAACATCACTAATCATCAGGGAAATGCAAATCAAAACAACACTAAGATACCACCTCACGCCTGTTAGAATGGCTATAATCACCAAGACAAAAAACAACAAATGTTGGAGAGGATGTGGAGAAATAGGAACCCTCATACACAGCTGGTGGGAATGCAAATTGGTGCAGCCTCTATGGAAAACGGTATGGAGATTCCTCAAAGAATTAAAAATAGAGATGCCCTCTGATCCAGCCATCCCACTACTGGGAATCTATCCAACGCACCTGAAATCAACAATCCAAAGAGGCTTATGCACCCCTATGTTCATTGCAGCATTATTCACCATAGCCAAGAAGTGGAAGCAACCTAAGTGTCCCTCGACTGACGATTGGATTAAGAAAATGTGGTATATATATACAATGGAATACTACTCAGCCATAAAAAAGACAAAATCGTCCCATTTGCAACAACATGGATGGGCCTGGAGCATATTATGTTAAGTGAAATAAGCCAGAAAGAGAAAGACAAACACTGTATGATCTCACTCATATGTGGAATATAAACCAACACATGGACAGAGAAAACTGGACTGTGGTTACCAGGGCAGTGGGGCTGGGGGTGGGGGGTGGGCACAAGGGGTGAAGGGAGTCATATATGTGGTGATGGACAAACAAAAATGTACAACCCAAAATTTCACAATGTTAGAAACCATTAAAACATCAATAAAAAAAAAAAATACAACCTGCCTCTAATTCTGCAGCCCTGCTCTCATTCCTGACGTGAGAACCTAATTCATTCCCAACACTTGTCTGGTTTCCATTTACTACTTTGCAGATGGGATAAGCCGCCATGGCAATTAGTTCTTCTTCAAGAAATCTTTGGTGCCTATTATGTGCCAGGCACTGGAGACAGAATAGAAAGCAGGACGGATCCTGGGCTTGGCCTCCTGGAGTCCACAGTCAAGTAAAAGATATCACAGAGATAGTGCATTCTCCTTCTAATAGTTTGGTTCCATCTAAGATCGGGTATTTTCTGTATGATATTTCACATACAATTAACTCCGTTACATGGTCACAGTCTAGGCTGGCAGACTGGGTCAGGGTGGGTGGCAGACTTCAGGGGCATGTGGTTTATGCAATTCTAGAGTTGGGCCCGAGGGCCTTGAGCACTCACTGGCGTGGGTACACACCCAGAATTCTCAGTCTAGATCTTCTACAGGCCTACACGTAGTGGGAGGCCTGCCACTCTGGCTGCACCTGTGTGGGAATGGGGGGCATTGGCATTCACCCGCACAAGTAAAGGCTTGCAGCCGGTACCAAGATAGTAGGGGGACCACGCTCCCTTCTAAAGCAGCATTTTACTAGTGATGGGCTCTAGGCGTCCATTCCGCCAGTCCTCACCTGATCTCACAGTTAGTCTGTGAGGTTCCATGGCACCATGTTATAGAAACAAGCCACTCAGGAAGGAAGTAGCAAAGCTGGGTTAAAACTCGGGGCTCCTGGCTCCAGGAGGGAAGCACGCTGTGTGAAGGATGCTGGTCAAAGATCACTGTGGGGAGGGGGTAAACTCGTTTAGGTCAAATTGGGTAAAATGTGAAGCAAGGAGTAAAGAAGTTGCATTTTTTCACCCTTTCACTGTTTCCTTCTCAATCTCCAATAACAAGAACAACCAAAGAAGCAACACAATTGAACAGGAGGAAGAGGTAGGAAGATGAGGAATAGGACTGCATATTCCACCTGGGAGCAAGCATAATCACTTTGGCAATGGAAGGGAAGTAGAGAAGGGTCTGCCTCCTCCACACAACCACCTCAGGAGATCAAAATAAGAGGATGCCATTCATGTTACCCAGGTGTTTGCAATTTGTAATTTATCAAAAGAACAGTTTTGTTTGAACAGTAGCATTAAGGCTTCCTATGAATCATTATGAAATGACTCCAGGATATTATAAAGGTATTTGAAGGTAAAAAAAAAAGTATATGCATATGTACGTGTATGTACGTGTATATATGTGTGTGTGTCTCTATATATATACATACACACGTGTGTTTGTGTGTGCACGCACACATTCACAAATACATATATATTTCAACACAATGTTGGGGCAGTTCTCTTTTTCAGCTCAACAGAACAATAACTCATCGAGCAGCTTCCATCTGCCAGGTAGGATATTAGGCACTATAGAGGGCAGAAAGAAAAATTGGACATAACTTCTACTTTCAAAAAGTTTATATTCTGGTGCATTGAATTTTCCCTTCTAAAGGAAAACGTTTAAATTTTATCTCATAGCAACTTTTAGGAGCTTGTGCCCTCTCAAGGAATTCAGAATAGCAAAAGGAATAGGATAGCAGGATTTCTATTCACCCAGGACAGATTTCTTACTATTCCTAGCTAAATGAGGATGGGTTACACTCAAGAACTGTACTCCGCAGGGGGCTATGTCCAAGTTTGAAAAACCAGAAGAGATGCTTACTTGCTAGCTTCAATGGTAACAAAAGTTTTGTATTGAGTATTGCATGGTTTAACACTCAGTCGTTTCCATTCTTGTTCTTCCAGGTTCCAGGGAAAAGTCTTAATTTAGAAGAATTAAGTTATCTTAATTTGGAAAAGACTAAAGAAAGATGTGGTAGCTGTCTTCAAATGCTTAAGATCTTTCCTATGTTGCTCCACAACCAGGATCAATGGATAGAAGTTACAGGCTGATTTTAGCTCAAATAAGAAGGAATTTATAAGTTGCCTCAGGAGATAATGAGCTCCCCAGCACTGGAAGTATGCAAGCAGATGGATGGCCATCTGCCAGGACTGTCATAGAAGGTGTTCCAGCATTGGATTAGGAGGTTGAATGAGGTACCTTCCATCTCCAAATTCTTGGATTCTCAGTCTGTCTCCTGGGCCTAGGGCTAAAAGGAAATTTCAATCTTTGGAGAAATGTAACACTTACTGTTGAAAGTAAAAACGTGCCTTATGTATTTGGGCCTTTCTCTTTAGATGCATGAACACTTTTCTTTAAGCAGTGAAGATACTTAATACTAGGAAATGCAATAGTTACTTAAGTGCTCTATTGACAAAGGTAATATTATTGACACACTCAAGTGTTACTAGGTAAATAGCATTAATGGCCTTGTCAAGAAAGGGAATCTATTTACATGAAAGGACAATAGTTCCAAAATAAGACCCGTCAGAATAGATGAGCATCGTGCTTGTTTTTTAAATGACTTCTTACAATACAAACACAGGCATATACATTCAGGAATGAAAGCAGTGAGTGGAGTAAAAATGAAAAGTATCTCAATATATCTACTGCTTTTAGGCCTGGGAGTCACACTGCACTCCTGCTGAGGAAGCATGGTGTTCTTCCTACATTTTCCAGCAGTATGCACTTGGGTGAGCTCAGCACAGACAATAACACCTTGTTCTTGGGAACACAAACTGACTCCAGTCACCCTCCCCCAGTCCGATGGATGAACTGCTCTTCAAATGCAGTTAATAAGGCCCACTGTAGAGGCGATGTGGTTGACTTAAAAAACTTGGCGGGGAAAGAGGAATAGAGAAACTAAATTGAGAAAAAAGCAACAGTAGACCCAAGCAAAAATACCTACACATAAATACTTAGACATTTAATAACCAAAATAGAAAGTAAGTTCTCTCTCTCCCAACCTCCAAAGACAAGTTTTTTATTTTTCAGTAGTGTCATAAGGATCTGCTTTATGTATAGTTGGATAAAGAAGTGGATGAAGGCAGGGAGGAGAAAGTTTATTAATAATAGAAGTTACTTCTGAGGCTGTGTTTTCCATCTTCAGCTGGGTTTAGTGAACAATCGCTCAGTGGCTCCCAGGTGCCGGGCCCTGTCCTGGATGCTGGGGGTGCACCTGTGAGCAGACGTGGCCCCTGCCCTCGGGACCTCCCTCACCCCTACGAGGCATGGAGAGGCACTCCAGTAGGAGTCAACTCAGTAGCTTCAGTCCTCAGCTCAACCCTGCTGCCCTGCAGTTTACTCGTTAAAAACAGAATAAATCTGAACGCGTGGAGCCAATACAGTAGGATCCATATCTTACATATAAATATACACAAATGGCAGTAAGAGTTCTCAGGATAAACACTGCTCAGTTCTGTCATCGTGTAGCTGGTAGTCCGTTTCACCACCACTCTTCATAACAGCTAACATTTGTGCAGCACTCCACAGTTTACCAAGTGCTGTCACAGCCACGGCCATATTTGTTCCTCATCACAGCCCAGGGAGTTGTGTTAGCCTCATTTCAAAGATAGGAAAGTAACCCATGCAGTAGTAAATTACGAGCCTTCAAGTTGTATTTTCTGATTTTAAACCAGAAATTCCCCTTCCACTCCTGTTATATTTTACCCACCACCGGCCACCGTGATGTAACACGTACAGATCCTGAGGTACAAAGAGCTGACCTAAACAAAGTTATGCCACTTCTTGGTTAAGTGATCTACAACCCAAACTCGGGCTTCTTCAAGCTCCAGGCTTTTCCTCTTAGCTGAGCCAAGCCACCAATTCTGCCTTGAGCCAAATGAAAAGATCAAAACGTTCTTTGTGGAATGAAAAACGTAGATGAGACCAAACTAGCTGGAAAATTCAACCTATCACTTGAAATAAGAGCAAAAATTAAATCTTATTTTTAAATCAATCTTACCTTTAAAATAAGTTCCAGTGTATTCCATTTCTCTCTTTCTTATTTTGTGCCTTGTTTTCTATGTGTCTCCCCCAGGGGCAGGGCTAATGTTGATTAATAGAAAATATTTGGAAAACCTCCCCTAGGATGACATACACTGTCCCTTGTACATTTTTTTCAGTCACTAGGGCTGAAACCAAACTCCACAAGCATTCTAGATTCTGAATCAAGTCAGAACCACGCTATTCTCTGTAACAGAGCACACAGCTGACATTTAATAAATGTTAGATAATAAAAATAGAAGCAGTACTTCAAAGTCACAATATCTGAGGAATCCCGTTCGGCATAAAGTAAGGTAAACAAGCTGCCATCACCCATCCGGATTTGCGCAGATAGGCACCCACCCCGTGGCTGTTACAGAAGACAGGTCCAGCTGGTTTCCCACTGGACACACTGGACAGCATCTTCCACCCAACACCAAGAGAGAGAAAAACAGGCTCTTCTGCTCAGCTCTCTTCTCTAATTATACTTTGGATCTAAATGAAGAAAATACAGCACACATGATCAGAAATAATTTAGATGTAAATGAAAAGCAACAGAGTGGAGGGTTTCATCACATTATCAGTGGCAGGGTCAGAGGAAATGGACAGATGGGAGCACCAAATTATCTACGATGGCATGAAACAGAGAAAGAGATTCAGAACCAGAGATGAGTCAAGAAATTAAGCTTGGTTTCCATGTTAATTCAAAACTGTTTGTTTGGGGGCTGAAGGAAGGAAGAGGCAATGATAACTCCCGCAGGGAAACTGCTCATTAATATCCCAGCAAAACAATAACCTCAGATAATAGGAAATATTATGATGTCTCCCGAGAACAGAGAGAAATTCAGATTTACTCTCCCATCCATGGAGTTCAGTTTAATAGAGTATATTCAACAGAGCTGAATTAATATCAACAAGACTAAACCATTAATTAGGGGAAATGCTTCACACTACTGACATCTGAAAACCAACCAACCAGTTACAAAAGCAGGTGGAGAGATTTAGGTGGTCTTATTCCTCTGCAAGTTACACTGGTGGTTTGTGGTTCCACCTGCCCAGTGGGGGGAATGAGTTAGGAGGTGGGGACTAGGAAGCAGAGGGAATGCGAGGTGGGTGGGGATGCTCCCTTGATGTAAAGCTATCGAAGGCTGCTGTTGGGTTTATTACAGTGTTTTATGAAGCAATACAAGAGATTACCCAGACCTCTTCAACTAACGCCAGGATTGCACTAGACATATAAGATAACAAATAGTTTGTAAAAGGTTACCAAATCTTCTAGATGACTGAACCTAAATAAATGGTCTCCTGTCTAGGATTTGGTGCCCTATCATTTCATAGTACTGGTCTAACCTGAGCCAACACATCGATAAAAAGCATGAGGTTAGGACTAGAATCTAGGAAACTCCTCGTTACTTTCACACACTTTACAAACTGTCTTTCTATCTTTTAGTTACCAAAGAGCACAGGGATATTATGAAGGTTTGGGTCAGCTACCTTGTGCTAAATAAGACTGCTCTCCACTCTCTTAATATTACTGGACCTTTGGCAGAGGGGGAGAAACATCGAAACTCAACACACAGCTCCCGGCATCTTGCTGGGCCCTCATGCAGCTGTGAGATGCTGAAGCACCTCAGGTCTCGGGCCTCACTGGGCACATGCCTCATGAAGGGAAAAACAAGACCGCTGCCAAACTGACCTCGCTGACAGTAAGAGCATCAGTAGATCCTACCAAGATTCTTAAAAAATGCAGCCACCAACAAACCCTATGTTTTCACAGCATGTTCCAACAATGTCATTGCCCAGTGTTCCTCAACTTGGTGCTGCAGACTTTCTGGGCTGTTGACAACCCAAACACCAAGTGTAGTAATGAGCTCTCACTAGGTGTTTGGTGCTGCCCCTAAGGGCAAGTGAGAAGTAACAACCGGCTAATTGTTATCATTTATCAGGTGTTGACTATGTGCCAGGCACTACACTCTCCAGGCATTGTGTCATTGTAGTCAGTACAACCCTATGAGGTGGTACTATTATTATCCCCACTTTGTAGATGATGAAACTGAGCCTTAGAGAAATTAACCAACCTGCCCAATGTCATATAAGTTAGTAAGTGGCAGAGCCAGGACTGTCTAATGTCCAAAGTCCGTGTTCTTGATCCACTCTGCCACATATACCAATTAGAGATCCAAAAACATGGACTGGCTTACTGTGTGCGAGTCCTTATGACAGGAGATGTGTGAGCATCTCCAGTGTAAGCAGAGGATGGATGAAGGCACTGAACCACTCGGATGGGGACAGGGTAGGTAATCTCTGAGGTAATTCACATGCCATGAAATTCACCATTTTAAAGTGTACAATTCAATGAGTTTTAGTATATTTGCAAGGTTGTATATCTATCACCACTACCCAATTCCAGAACATTTTCATCACCACCAAAAAATTCCAGAATATTTTATTCACTCCATACCCACTAGCATTCTCCCCTCTTCCCAGTGTCTGGCAACCAGTAATCTACTTTCGGTCTCTTTGGACTTACCTCTTCTAGACATTTCATATAAATGAATCATACAATATGTGGTCTTTTGTAACTGGCTTCTTCACTTAACATCAAGTTTTCAAGGTCCACCATATTGTAGCAGGTATCAGTACTTCATTCCTTTTTATGGTCAAATAATATTCCACTGTATGGACATGCCACACTTTGTTTATCCATTGATCAGTAGATGGATTCTAAAAGTACTTTCAACTCTGAGATTTTCTGAACACAAAGCTCCTGTCCTTAATCCAGCTGGGACAACTTACACACATCTGCACTCCAGGACTGTATCTGCAACTTCTTGGTGGACATTCCTAAGTGGATATACTGCTGCCTAAAACAGCACAGCCAAATTAAGCTAATTTTTCCCTCAAAGCCTCTTTCTCCTGCATGCTTCCCCACTTCTGTTAATGGTAATACAATCTCTCTTAGGTTCTTTTTTTTACCACTCCCTCTCCTGTATGTTGCATATTAACTTACATGCCAACGTCTGCAAATTCCACCTTAACTATAGCCTTTTCCCTGTTCTGTGACTTCACCAGTTAGAGCCTCTTGGTGGATGTCACAGCACCTTCCACTCATCTCTCCACCTCGTAACTCACCGTGGTCTACTCTACCCCCCCCCAGTGCAGTTCAGTGGCTGAATTAATCTCTTCCATATTCAGCTATGTCCAAACCACTCCCAAGATCGAACCCCTTAGTCCAGCGTAAGTTATCTGCAATTGAGTAAGTGAGAAAGGCAGAAAAGTGATGTTCATGTACTTGTCTTCACTGTTGGGATTGTGAACACTCTTAAGGGCAGAAGCTATTTCCACAGGGGGGTAATCAAGACGAGGCTTTGGTGGAAGACAGACCTTGTCTTGAATCTTGAACCCTGTCTTGACCTCGTTCCTGTTCCACTAGGAACATCCTAATCACCACTAGCTTCAGTCACCTCATCTGTGAAAAAGGAGAAAACCACTTACCTCTCGGGATGCTTGTGAAGACGAGAGGTAATGTAGTAAAGTGTACAGCACTTGACATGTACCCTGACATGTTCCTACTCAACAAACTGTAGCTACTACTTTTCATACTCATCGTTGAATCCTCTGCAAGATGGGGCACACTACTCTGCACAGAGTGGGCACTCGAAAACGCTTGTACTACTAAGTGGAAATGCGGGGGTCAGGTGGGCCACAAGGAAAACCACAACTGTAAGAAGAATCAGGCAAAGAGAACAGTGACCAGCGGCTGCAGGCAACGAGAAGGGTGAGTTTGGAAAGATGAGCAGGACATGGATAGAGAGAGGAGGAGGTGCATTTTAGACCGACATAAAAGCCCAGGTTGAGGCAGGACCTGGAACACCAGGTGAGGGAGACAGGGAGGAGGCTAAGTCTTACTAGGAGAGGGCTCATGATGGGTAGTAATAGGAAACAAAATTGGCCGGATAAATTATGAACATCTCAGAAACTGAGCAGAATTTAATCTTGATACAGCAGTAACCATAAAGCCATCGTAGGTTCTTAGGCAGGCAAGTAACATGAGGAAAGTGATGTTTTTCAGAAAACTGGATGGGTAGCCACGTGCACGACAGACGGAAGAGCTGGAGGCAGCAGTTCCCAAGGGAGTTTTAGATGCCCACACGCGCGGCAAAATGACCAGCTGACAGTGGGACTAGAGCAAGGGGCACATCAGAAAGGCACTGAAAGAAAAAACATGACAGGCCCTAGTCACAAATACTGTAAATGATCCCAACCTTCACCCTCCTTTCCCTAAGGCCTACATTTTAGTGTTTTCCTCAAACCAACTTCAAACACCCTGCTCCTCCAAGTCTTTGTTTTCTGAAACAAAGCTGGGAATCAGTTAACCAATTAATCAATCAACTCTTTAGTCACAGCTGCCACGCTGTTCTGGCCCAAGATAGAAAGATTCCTGCGTACTCTAATCTGCCCAGGTGTGCCCAGTCTTAACTGCAGTTCAGCTCAGAACTTCTCTGGAGAAAGAGGAAGAGTTGAGAACATTAAGTTAATCAATCGCAACTCATGTTTAAAGATCCAAAACCTTCCCACAAACTCCTATTAGAGTGCAAATACCTCCACGGGAAGCAAACATCAGGCTCCATATGTATTGCAGCTAAACGTCACTGACTGCCCAATCAGGTTAGAATTTATCCTGAAAAGGCCAATTTCTAAAAAAGAAAAAAGTCGAGAATATTTGGGTTTTTCTTTCGGTAGGTGGCAAGGCAAAGGCACTGTTTTGTCCCACCTCTCTTCCTTTCACTTGAGCTGTTAGTTATAAATATCTGATTGCACGAAAGCTTCCAAGATCTCCAGGACCTATTCCTGCTGGCTGGACCAGTTTTTCTGATGGTACATTTGCTTGCTAAATAATCGACCCAGCTAGCTCATGTTCCGAGCACCCAACTTCTGTGAATTCTCTAAATTTCATAAACTTTTCAGAACAGGCCATCACTCAGGGCATGAGCAGGAACTGAGATAAGACCTGTCAGTCACCCCTCAGCCAATGCTCAAAAAGTCTCCTCTGAACCAAGAATGTCAGATCTTCTTCTACAAAAGCCCCCCAAGTTTCCTATAAACTGGCAGTGAGATCAGGACAAAAGAAAAAAATGAAAATGATGCTTCATCAGACTGTAGGTAATACTGAACCAGAGGAACCTATCCCAAGGGTAGATATTCCAAGGAATAGGAGATAAAGAGATTTCCAGAGATAGACTTCAGTGATATTAAAATTATACTATTATTTGGAGCAACACGTGAGGTCAGGAAAGGATAGAGCTTACCTGAGACTACCCAGCGAGCCAGAGGTAAACTGTCTACGTTCCTGTGTTATCAATTTTACAGACTGTCAGAGTTGGAGAGCCCTCGGAGAGAATCATCACCCAACCTCCTCAGTGTAAGATGAGAAAACAGAGGCCCAGATAAGGTAAACGACTTGTTCTAGCTTACACAACCAGCTAATATTAGAACAGAGAGTACAAGGAGCTCAACTTTGGTGTGGTCTTGCTTCCTTGGTCCTACGAATGGCCCTCTCCCTATGGACAGGAGGGGAAGGCAGAGAGAAATCCCAGAAACCCTGACATACACTGGACTTTGGGCCATGATGTCTCGGCTAAGAGTTCGAGTTCTCCAGAAAAGGTGTCAAAGTACTACTATGATTTGCATATGAAAATCGCTTATGCTCTTCAGTGCAGCAGACATGGCAATCAATGCATTTTTAGGAAGATAAAACACAAACTCTCAATAAATAACTACAATACAACTCAGTCTCCCATTAATTAAAAAGTATGTAAGCAACTCATATATTTTAAGAGAATAAAGATGTTTCGGGGCCAGCCAGTTGGCATAGCGGTTAAGTTTGTGCACCCTGCTTCAGTGGCTGGGGTTCACAGGTTTGGATCCCAGACACAGACCTATGCACTGCTCATCAAGCCATGCTGTGGCAGCATCCCACATACAAAATGGAGGAAGATGGGCACAGATGTTAGCTCAGCAACAATTCTCCTCAAGCAAAAAGAAGATTGGCAACAGATGTTAGCTCAGGGCCAATCTTCCTCACCAAAAAAAAAAAAAAACCCCAAAAACCAAAAAAGAGAATAAAGATGTTTCAAAACTACCAAGATCTAGCTTTAACTGGAAGATAAACCCAAGTAATATTAGCACATTGCATACAGAAGGGGCAAGATGAAAACCACTGATTACACGTGATTACTGAAGTTTCTGGAACATCTACTACCACCACACTCCACCCCCTTATAATAGTAGCACCAAAACAGCTCAAGTCCAATAAAAACCGAGGTACTTACTAAATCACAAAGTTTTTTTTCTTTCTTTTTTTACATTTAAGAGAACAGTTAGGTTAAACAAGTATATTATTATAGGAGTCAACAAATTTTTAAAAAATGAACATACATCACACACACACATAACTAAGGGCATAGGGTTTAGACACACAAAACCATTGTAAGACATGAAATATGGCTATATTAGTAACAGAGATTTACATATTCTACATTCATTAATCATTTTTCGCCTTTCCTGCTTTAAATACTCAGATCCTAGAATGAAAAAAAGAAAACAACTTTGGCGAGACAACAATCACACTTTGGGTAATTTCTCTTTACTCCTCACAATTCTGCTAGGTGAAGTATTATTTACCCCAACTTACAGATGAGAAAATGGAAACCGAGAGGGTAACCTGCTCAAGGCAACACAGCAAGTGAAGAGCTGGAACTGAATCCAGACCGTCCAGGTTCAGGCTCTTTCCACTACACAACAGTTCTCCAGGTGTGGTCTCCAACACTCTTCCCGGGGACCTAGAGAGTCACAACTATTCTCATAAAACTATTCAGACATCATTTGCCTTTTCCCCATGTTAACACCTGCACTGATGGCGCAAAAGCAATGGAGGTGGAGCTGCTGGCAGCCCGGCCTGAAGGGAGGCAGCGACCCCCGATTTCACCCAGTCACTGCGTTCTTCACTGCCACTCACTCACAATACAGACACTGCCAGCTTCACTTCACAATGCCCTTGGTGGAGCAGTAAAAATTAATAATTTTATTCAACCTCAACTCGTGAGTTCACATCTTTTTACTATCCTGTGAGGAAATGGGCAGTATGCACGCAGCAGCTCTGCCCCACCAGAGCTGCGGGGCCGTGTCTGCAGGACAAGCGCTCACGCAATGGTCTGGGCTGAGGGCTAAACCAGCCACTTTTTCTTTCAAACAGTAGACCATTTGATCTCGAAAGACTGGTAACCAATGGCTATTCATACTTGAGTATCTGGCAGATATTTTCTCAAAAATGAAAAAAGTGAGCCTATCATTTGAAGGGAAACAACTGTATTTGTTGCCAATAACAAAATTTGAGCTTTCAAGCAAAAATTAGAAGTTTTTGAAAGTTGTATCCCCCACCATGAGACTTTTCTGATGAGTTGATATTAATGAATGTGATTTGTGATATTATATAAAGAAATGTGCCAATATTTGAAGACTTGCATAATTCAGTAAAGTAATATTTTCCAAATGACCAATACAGGACATTACAAAATCATGCATGGGTAGACTATTTCATTTTTCACATATTTAAAGTATAAACTGGACTGATGGATTTTAGTGTAACAAAGTATAAAAATTTCATTGATATGGCTTCAGATTCCACATTGCTATCTTTTAGCAAACTACTACTTGTCAAGTTTCAGTGTAGTATCAGAGGAATATCCACAATCATCTGAAAAGGCTATTAAAATATTTTCCCCTTTTAAAAATATATGTCTGTGTGAGGATGGATTTTCTTCATATACGTCAACCAAAACAACGTATCACACCAGATTGCACACAGAAGTAGACACGAGAATCCAGTTTTCTTCTATTATGCCAGACATTAGAAAACCTATAAAACACTCTTTTCAATAGTTTTATTGTGTAAAATATAGTAACTTTTCATAAAAACGTGTAATGGATTTACCATTATTTTTAAATGAATTAATGTTTTTAATTTTCTCATTTTAATTATTTCTAATAAAGTAAATATCAGTAGATACAATCCATGTGAACATAAGCTCCTCCATAAGGTCCTTAATAATTTTTAAGAGTATAAAGCAGTACTGAGATCAAAGATTGAGAACTACTACACTGTATCACGCTACCTGCCTTTAATACTTAAAATAATAGACAGCAGAAAAAAAATTCTCTGTACAGATACTTCTCCAAAAACTTAAAAAAGATTACCAAGATGTACCCTAATTACTGTTATTGATCAGAATGGGTTCAGGGCCCAACCCTGTGGTCACATGGACAAAGAAAGGGAGTCCCTGAAATAAAGTGCTATAAAGGAAGACTTCAATTATAGGTAGGCCCCAAAGCCCCTGAATCAAATGAGGGGAAAAGACTAGACTAGACTAGAAAGAGAGCACTACCCACCTTAAATGAGTTCAAACCAAGGCCTCGGCCAACGCTCAGGGAGTGACAATGTCTCACTAGTAATAACAGGTGGCAAAACAAACATATTCCCTGACAGCTAAACTCCAGGAAGTGTTTTCAATTAGTAACAAGAATTAGACTTGACATTACAGAAAAAATGGGAAACACCTACATCCAGCTATTTATCTGTGATGTTTTATGACATTCATCATAGCAAGAAGATAACAAGTTCAAGTGAAAAGCAACTTTTTCATCAGAGTAGATTCTCTTATCTTTCAAGTCGGTATTAAACTTTTGGTATTAAATGGAACCAGTCATTTGGCTTGAAATAAAACAGCAAAAAGTGGAAGTAACTGCTCACATGCAGAGACGGAGTTTTACTTTCTCCATTCCTATTAGAAGATGGCCATCTAGGAGCAAGTAGGAATGGTATGAGTATTTATTTGTTCTACCAGTTTATAAACAGAGCTAAGAGTACAAACAGGTTAATTTCTGCAAAGTACATTTGATTATCCTTAATTTTTAAAAGGTTTAACAAAAAAATCCTACAAAATACTAAGCATTTTTTGTTATGCTTATTAGATCAGCCATATGTGCCTCCAAATAACTAAAAACTAAAATATCGTCCTAAGAATAAATCAAATTACACCTCTATGTCAAAACAAACATGCAAAAAAGCCCAAAACTCAGCGAGCCTTCTGAGTTGAAATGATGGTACTCGAGAAGTCCAGCATTGGGGATAAGAATGGTAATAAAGACACCATCTTTTCATTTAGGGAGCATTAAACCAAAGAAGTTACCTTCAAGTGAGCCCCAAAAGCTGCCCCATTAATCCCACTCAATTGTACACTTAAAAATGGTTATAATGACAAATTTTGTTATATATATTTTACCACAATTTAAAAAATAATATACCAAAAATCATTGAGTCATACACTTTAAATGAGTGAATTGTGTGATATGTGAATTACATCTCAATAAAGCTGTTAAAAAACCACCACAAAGCTGCCCCAGATGCTGGGGCAATCCAGCTGCTAGTGTCCTCATGGAAGTTTATACATTACAGAGATCAACTGGCTAGTCTCACTAGGAAAGATGCTCTCATAAGCAGGAAGATGTTTGACAGTCACTGCCAATAAGATTAAGGCCTCCCAGGCACCTAAACTTTTCTAATATAACTTGTATAAGACAAATAAACAAAATACAAATAAAAAGTCAGATACTTGGTTCCTTTAAGCATATTTAATATTTGAACTCTCATTTTCTATTTTCCCAGACCCCAGAAAACAGAAAGTTTTTAGATGACCAATATTTTGTTCCAGAAACATACAGCCTTATCAGCTAATTCATAAAAGAGCTATTTTACAAAGGTACATCTGGATAATTAGAACAATAAAGTCTTTTAGGCTTTTCAAAATGTGATCAGTAAAAATACATGATTATTAATAAAGATTTTTTAGATAGTTCCAGATTTTTTTAAAAGAAATTTCTGTTAAAAAGTACATGATTGTATGGTGAACAAGGAAAATAAAATGTTCTAGTAGGAAGAGGCTTATTAAAAATACCCCACAGTGTGCACTTTACAGTTATCATTTTTGCAGTACATCTGCTTAGCTGTCGGCACCTGGAAATGGTGGACAGGGCTTCCTTCTAGGAGGTACATTTTTTTCTACCAATTTATTATCAAAACCATCAGTACCAGTAGGGAAGGCATAAGGAATGAGGCAAAAGCGACTCTTTTCTTGAGGAAAGATCAATTTTGCAGATCACTTTGAAAAGGGGTAGAAAAGTCAGAAAAAGCATAATTTACAAAACAAAAGTTACAATTCTAGGGGGAAAACAATTCACCAGCACAAAGATGACTAGAAGGTCCTGCTAATTTTCTACTTTGAGGTCCTCTGTACACAGTTCTCAAGGGTGCCCTCTGTGACATATAGGGGAGGAAATACTGACCAAAGCTCTAGTAGCTCAAAATAACAACCTACACCACCTTCAGAGAAGACAGCAGCCAGTTTGAAACAGGGTAGCTCCACGTAATACACCGAATTTACCAACATCAAAAAAAAGTATTCAAGTGAAAGACAACTTACAGGAAGCATAATCATTTACTTCAGCCTCTAAAAGTAAGAAAAAATGGACTTTTATCCTCTCCTATCACGTTAGCTCCCCCCCCCAAAAACAAATAAACAAAAAAACTTTTTTAAAGGGAGTCATACTTTCTAACAGTTATGTTAGAAGTTGTTTTAGGAAAAAGAAAGCCAAAAAGCTTAAGAAATAGACCTTCTGTGCAGTATAATACAATAAATAGTTACAGTTTAGCCAAGATAACTCAGTCTAAGTTAGCTGGTTTTAATATATGCAAAATATATGGCTTCTAGGGCAGTAATTGTGATTTTAAATTATAGCACTTTGGGGGCCTGCTGATTTGCCTTGATTAACTTGGTTCTCCGAAAAGGAAAGAGACACTCCAAATGTAATTTGGCACTTAATAGCAAAGGAGCCATTAGGCCCACCAACAGGAGAGAGCACAGGGTCACGGCAGGTCACTTCAATAGATAAACCCCAGCTCTCCTGCTCTGGGAAGGCTGCTTTGTCCACCACCCTTGGATCCTTCCACATGGAAGTAGATTCCAACTTCTAGTCACATAACTTGGAGAAAACAGCTTTGATGATAACTAGTCTCACTCAAAGACAGGATCTAATTCCATCATCCTGAAAGGCAGATATAGTATCAAAGTAAAATGGATGTGATTACAATGGTCAAAATAGAAGGTGTTGGGAAGCCTGGCTGGGAGGGAGGGAAAAATTTAGGCTGGTAAGATAAAAAGAACAGTCAAAATGGTGGGATCTTTTCAGAATTAGACTTCGTTTGAAAACCTAGATATGAATTTATTTGGAAGTACTAGAGCTATGGTCAAAGTATTTTTCCAGTTAGCCTGCTTTTGTTCCAAGGAGAGGTTAAACTGCAGGAAAAGAAAAGCAAATAGTCGCTAAGGACAAGATATTGGCTGAGCTAAAAGAGAAACCAAAACATTTCTAACCTACAAAGCTTCTCAAATGAGTGCTAGAGAATTCTGTAATTACCCTGTACTGTCTGCAGTTAAGATGAAAGTTCTATTTATATTTACCTTTCTCCTAATTGCCCGCTGATGGTATTAGTGTCAAGTGGCCACAGGTGTAACCCTTTTACTTGGGAATGACTACATTATTTCCAGCAGCACGATGTAACCATTTGGTTTCTACTTGTTTCTCTTAACAGATACAGGAAGTTCAAGTTCTAAGCTTCACTTATATATTAGCTTCTGCTTCTAAAATTTTTAATCCCATTCTGATTTAATTTATACTTGGTCTACAACTCAAAATATAATTCTAATTTATAGATGAGGTCCAATGATGTAAGTTGGTCTACTTAAAAATAGATCAGTTTTGAAAAGACAGAAACAGGAATCGGGACATAAATAAGCTTGTTAAGTTGTAGTGGTGTTTATAAAAGTAGTTGGGAATCCTTACCACTTATGATGAGGGGGAAAGAAAAAAATATATAAATACATATTGGACTGCAGGGAAGAATAAAACTACATCCTGACTCCCCACAGAGTTCAGAGGGCACTACTGAAAGACATGAGCAGTGGATGAACTCTCTGCATATTAACAGAATTTTAAGTTTGACAAATGATTTAGTTTTAGTTGGCAAAAATACTCCAAAACATATAGACCTGATGCACAAAGAAAACCACAGAAAGCCAATATAATTGAAGATGTTCTCAAGTTACAATTCCAAACCACTTATCCTCTGTTGGGTGCTGCCAATACTACTATTCATTCTAGAGCACGCAGTTACCAACAGCTTGCCTGCAGTGTCCAGTGTATGTTCTGGTCTGCAATTTTTCAGGTCAGTCACCCACCAGTGTGGAGAAAGCTCCAGCAGTGAAGTCAGAGGAAGTGCTCTGGAGCTGGTTTGAGCAGCTCTGCCTTCTCCACCACTTCTCCACTCCACTCTTGGCTCTCCTTTTAACTCAAAGAGCCCTTTGGCACCATCAGTGCAAAAATTAGAGTCAAACCTCCAGGTACTAAAATTTTACTGGCCTTATAATCAGCAGTACCCGTGGCTAATGATAGCCATTGTTCAACTCAGTAGTGATTCAGTTAGATAACCTTCCTGAACTCTTTCACCCACTCCCATCCCACCCTTCCTCAGCAACCCCCACCCCTACCACCATCTGAAGCATCTCCATTTGTTTGTTTTTACTTCCTGCTTAATCTGCAGGGATAATTTTACACAAGTGCCGAAGTCTAATGTATAATTATAAAAATGAAACAATACCAAGAATAACAAATTTATAGTCAAGAAAATAAAATTTGCTTTCCTCTCCCTCCCAAATCCCAACCCTCAATAGAAAAGAAGACAACAGAAGAAAACATACCCATTTTCAAGTGCCTGCTATTTAGTACATTGAGGATTCCTGTTAATTGGGGGTGGATCCCAGCTACAGAGAAGAGGTGCTTGCCTCAGGCTGGAGGAAGCCCACCAACTCTCTGCCCACCTGGGTAGCACACAGCTCAGTCCTCTGCACATAGGAGCCACCGGCATACTCCGCCATTGAGATGACCCTCAGGGAAGCAGCCCACTGGACAGCAGAGGGCATGTAACACAGTTTAGTGAAGGCTAGATGCTCCTCCCTCCTCCTCCTTACTTCCTCCTCTTCTTCACCTCTCTATCCAACCTCCTCATACCCCATCCTGAACTCTTTGCTTCAGGAGCAATTGATCCTTGGGTGTACTAAATACAAAGGGCTAAAAATCTCACTACTCAATTAAAACAAAACATGGCAAAATAAAAATTTAAATGTGCTTTCAAATACGGAATGAAGTCAAATAAATACATCTGATTTTCTTTCTTAAGTCTAAGTAAAATTTCATATCCTACACCCAAAGCTCTATACATTTGGTTTTTGTTCTGAATCAAAATGAATTTCTGATAGTGAGGAGAGCAGAGTGAGAGAATGGCTATTCCCTCACTGACAGACTAGTGCAGCTGCCAGACTGTGAAGAACTAGTCTTGCTCTGGGCACCCTGGGAATGGCGAACCCCAGGGGGTTCACAGGCAGATCCTCTGTCACACACACTCTCTGTGTCCACACTGGAGCCAAGATGTGGTGATACAAGGCCGATGCTCAAAATCCAACAACCTTCAGTCACCTCCAGGACACGCAGCTCTAACTTTTATCTGGGAAGAATAAGATATGTGGAGATCAAATTAAGAAAAAAGAACAAATTAACACTTAGAGAATACCTATGAAATCTGTGGGCATGGTTATATCTTTGTTCTGGATCAGAACAGCCTCATCCCAAAGCATGTAAGCAAATGAGTACAAATCGCTGCGCTGAACACAGATCCATTTGTAGTCGGAGGACACTGCTCTCACTGTCAGGAGAGATACAAAAGTACAGCAAGACCTGAGGAGGACCAAGCCTCCACCACTAGGGAGTCACATAGCACTGGCAAATGTCCTACAGAATCTAGGATTTAGCAGGCTGACCACTGCTCTGCCTTTCTGCTTTTGCAAAGGGGAAGAAAGACAGAGAAGGGGGCGGGCATGGGAACTGACAACAGCAGTTCCTCTTAGAAAAGGAAGAGCCGAGTCAGCAGACCACAGCCTCTGCTTGATACATGATGTTTGGAAACCAGCAGGGTTTTAAAGACAGAAAAGAAATGGAATCTCAGAAGGTTTCCACTTTAAAGAATAATAAATCATTTCATTCAACGTACTGTTCAGGCAGGATGATTCTAGAGTCTGGAATCCACAATTTTCACATACCTGAGTGCTTATCTGTGAGAGCTGATCCAGCCAGCCTTTGGCGAAGAACGGTATAACTTTCCTCCACCTTCTGTAAAATAAAACCCATAGGTTTTTCATTTGAACATCATAATTTTTTTTTGAAAATAGGGAAGAAGGATTTTTTCTGTATTACAGGTACATGCTTCCAAATTTCAACATTAACATTGTTAAAAATTTTGTTAAAGGGGAAAAACTAAATTTCATTCCTTTTACCTGTTTCTCCCTTGAGTGAATAACTTAAAACATGCCCATGTAAAAAGAAAGTAGAGGGCCAGCCCAGTGGCTTAGCGGTTAAGTGCGCACGCTCCGCTACTGGCGGCCCAGGTTCAGATCCCGGGCACTCACCGACGCACCGCTTCTCCGGCCATGCTGAGGCTGCGACCCACACACAGCAACTAGAAAGATGTGCAACTATGACATACGACTATCTACTGGGGCTTTGGGGAAAAAAAGGAGGAGGATTGGCAATAGATGTTATAGCTCAGAGCCAGTCTTTCTCAGCAAAAAGAGGAGGATTAGCATGGATGTTAGCTCAGGGCTGATCTTCCCCACAAAAAAAAAAAAAATAGAGGAGAGGGCAACCAGTAAAGGTGATTCTCCTACCTCCTAGGAGTCACCCTGAAAATGACCCTGATGTGGCATGAACCACCAGAGCCAACCTGCCCCCAGTGGCCTTTGAGACCTCTCATCTCATCAGGCACAGGAGGACACCACATCTACGCATACCAAGAAGGGAAAACCCATTATATGAAGTGAAAAGAAACACTAAGGGAGATCAGTCTTTAGTTAAAAGGCTAAGAACACTGTTAACTCTGTCCCTAAAGCCTCTAACTAAACATGAAAAAACATTTGGGCTGTAGCAGCTGTGTCTACTGATGGCAAACTTTAAGATAAAGTCCTTTTCTTGGAAATGACCACACAAGTCAGTTATGAAACAGTGGCTAATACAGTGACATCTTCAATTACCAATTTACAAAAATCCCATTCATGCCCAGGTTTTTAGATTACGGGAGCCACTGGAGCCAATTTCTATCTGTCATAGCACCTGGGAAACTACTAACATCATCTAACAATTCATAGATAATTAATAGGTTACAGCAAATTAAAGCATTTCCCAGCCCAGATTCATAACTACACACACCCCACCTACCTCAGCTTATTGTTCCTGTTTTCTCATGGAGGCCAGCCAATCATCCCAAACGTATTTAGCTTCTTAAAGTCAGAAACCCATACAAACATGCAGTTTATAGAGCTACAATTTTTTCTGTTCTTGCGATTTGTAACCAGATAAACAATGCTGATCTCAGCTTTTTGTCTGGGTCTATTCATGGATAATGGTGAAAGAAAACATACAAATCTAGAACCTAAACAAGTTTATCAACATCAGCATTTCAATCATTCTATACTTCCTCTCTGTTAAATGTGTTTCTAATAACCAAGTCCTAAGGATGTGGAAATCGGAGGTACCTTTAGGTGTTCAAGGTCAGCCTCTATCTTACGAATGTACTCCATGATCTGGCTTTGTGAATCTGCATAAGGTGGGGGACTCTGGATCTCAAAACAGGAATCCTCCATAGCTCCCCAGCGCTGCTGGACCAGGAATTCTGGGGTGAACGGTGAAACTGCCCCCTCAGAATTAGCATTCTGCGGAGAATGTTGCTGCTGGTGAGTAGAGTCCATAGAAGGGATGCCTGTTATGGGTTGCAAGGGAAGCGAGGAAGCAACCTCCTCATCTGTAGAGCTCTCCTGCACTGTTTCATAGCCATCAAGGATCAAATATTTTCCTGTTGACAGGGAGAACAGTTTGACGAGATTAGTACTGCCATCATCCCATCAGAAAACAGAGATGGGGGGATATGCTGACAACTTTCAAAGCTATTAAAGAGGGAAAAAAGTCATTAATTTCCAAATTCCCAAGTTGAGTTTTAAGTACATCAGAATTTTCTCGCTTCTGGTTAAAGTTACACTTAGCAAACTTTCATGGTAATTTACGAATAACTTCATATTAGTTAGCGTTTTCAAAGTTAAAAGTTGAAAACTACAAAGTCCCTATATGATCTTGCCACCACTTCCCCTGCTAAATGCCTCTCTTGCCTCATCTCCTACCATCTTCTCCCTCACCCTGCATTCCTTAACCACAAAAAACTTGCTCTTGCTTTGCAGCCTGTCCACTATTCTCTGCTGGAACACTCCGCTTCCAGGTCTCCACATAGCTTCTTCCCTCACTCCCCTTGGGTCTCTGCTCAAATGCTTCCTCATAAGAGGCCCTCTTCCCCGATCACCTTGTCTGCTCCATTACTCTCTGCCCCTTAGTCTGATTTATTTTTCTTTCTAATTCTTCCTACTACCTGACATCTATTTATCTGTTTACTTATTTACTGTTACTCTTTCCCCTGCTAGTACTTAAGTTGCACAAGAATAGTGGATTTTTCTGTGTTTTATTCAATGCTGTATCTCCCAGCACCTAGGATGGGGTCCAGCATAGAGTAGATTCAGCAGTTACTTACTGCATGAAAGAATAAATACTACACACACACACACACACAATGCTTGGCTACCTGAACAACATCCATTCTAGCACAAAGGACATTAACACGATCAAAATCAAAGTTTAAATATGAAAGGAACTTGCCTGAGATGCGTGAATTAACATCCTTCTCTTCCTTTTTAACTGGTCCATCACCTTCTGATGGATTATCATCACTATGTGCTTCACGGGCATCAAAAAAGTGCTCTCCACTCTCATCAAGACCCCCTTCTGGCTCTGCAGGAGGCATCTCTGGGGTCATAATCATGTGGTCCATTACTAAAATGTCACTTGCCTGGCTATCTTGGAATGCCAGTACCACTGAATCTTGTGGAGCAGAAGATTCAGCTGAAGTCCGTGGACTGTAACAAGATGAAATGTCACCAGTTCCAGTTCTAAAGGGCATCTGTCCTTCCCCAGGATGATAGGCCTTGAGAGTTTCAGAGTTCCGGGTTCCACTGTCTGCCTGCATCCCCGGAGAGGCTGTCCTGTATCTTGGGAAATGTGGCCAGTCTTCCTGAGTGCTCTTCTCAGTCAAACCCAGCTGTTGCACCAGCAACTGCTTCAAAAAACCCACTAAAGGATTCAGGAAGGGGAAAAAAAAAACACACATTCACAACTATACCCGCAGACTGCCAGAATTAAGTCAGTCAGTGGAATTATCAATTATGTCTAAAAGTAAGTACCTATTTAGTAGCATAAAGTCAAAATATTAATTTCACATTACCACTTTTTCTTTTGTCTTAAAAAATGATATAAAGCACCATCTAGAGATTTAATATTAAACTAGACCTGATACCATTTTTTCTTTTGTCTTAAAAAACGAAATAAAGCATCATCTAGAGATTTAATATTAAACTAGACCTGAAAAGATCTAAGCATTCTTAATGGGGAGGTACTCCTATTTAGATCTGGTAAATAACCAATAGCATGCCTGCCTATATTTTTTATTCCATATAACTGGAATAATACCCTAAAGGTACTTCGTAAAACGATGTTGAAAAGCTGTGTTAAGTTAGACAAAAAAATATGAAAGTTCTGCCTTTTCCAGAAGCAGACACTATAGACATAGGCATTATTTTTTCTAATTTTATTAGACACAGAAAATTTGTCATTTATAATAACCCAAAGTATCTCCTTAAATGGTGAAGAAGAAAATAAAACTGCCTTGTAATAAAGCTTAATTCCAATAACCTGGTACCATGTACAATTTCAAAAGCTAAGGAAACATTTATTAGTTTATAAAAAATGACCACACTAGTGGCACAGCTTCCTTAGGTTGTTGAAAATAGAACCAACTTAATTTTTATTTTTTTTGTGAGGAGATCAGCCCTGTGCTAACATCTGCCAATCCTCCTCTTTTTTTTCTGCTGAGGACTGGCCCTGGGCTAACAACCGTGCCCATCTTCCTCCACTTTATATGGGACACTGCCACAGCATGGCTTGCCAAGCAGTGCGTCGGTGAGCACCTGGGATCCGAACCGGCGAACCCCGCCGGGCCGCCACAGTGGAGCGCGCGCACCCAACCTCTTGCGCCACCGGGCCTGCCCCAGAACCAACTTAATTTTAAATGGGCAAGCGTACTCTATAAGGTCATTCACACAATGATAGAGTTACTGGGACAACGTTAGTCAACTATCAGAAATCATCATGACTATTAATTCGGGAGAATCTAGAATAAATTGGATTTTAAAGAACTTGACCAATTCCTTACTTTCAACTCTGGCTGAACTTCTATGTTCTGTTTCTTTAGGCAAACAGTCTCCATGTAGGTCTGAGTCTCTGCCCTCTATCTTTCTGCTCTACATCGATTTCCTAAGAGATGCTATGAATTCTCATGGCTTTGACACTCAAATCCATCTCTCTCTCTAATCTCTCTCTAAAGTTCCAGTCTTAAAACTCCAACTTCCTGCTCATCACTTCTCTTAAATGGCTTGCCATTCATGATCTTAATCTCAATATGTTTTAAAATTGAGCCCATAATCTCTTGCAAATAAAAAAAGGAAAAAATCAAGTGTGGTATGGATAGTGGTGGTCCTTTCTGACTTTTATTTCTTACAAGAATATTGAAATTACCTCTAAATATTGCTTTTCCTTTGCACTCATATCCAAACAGTCAATTGTTTTAAGTGTTTGTTGACTCCTCACTTTTTTATTCCTCTGACGCCATTCTAGTCCAAACCCTTTCAGCCTCAAGCCCAGACAACAATAGCTTAATAGTAACTGCATCACTCCAAACCTCTTTCCATTCAAATCCTTTCACAATTCTCAGCCACGTTAATCTTTTTTCATTAGTCATACTCTAGCTTAAAAACTTCAAATGGTTCTCTACAGCTAGAACAATCGTTCTCAGCCTTTTCCCACCTCCAACACACCTGAGAGACATGATACACTCCCATTTGTAAGAGTGATTCTCAGCCAGGCTGGAGAGGGAGGGGGCAGCTAACAGACTGACAAGGACCACCCATTCTCGTGTGTGTGTGTGCGTGTGTGTGCGCGCACGCGTGCTCGTGCGTGCGTGCATGAAGCATGGGCCAGGGTGGAGAATGCTACAGTCTTCACAAAAAAAATCAAAAAAATATCTGTAATTTGAAAAAGACCTCAAAACACTGTGATGTGCCATCCTTAAATCTCGGCGGACTCAATCTGGTATTCAAGGTTCACAATAGCTGGGCTCAACAACACGTCTTCTAGCTTTTCAACCTTATCTGCCATGACTCCTTTAACTTATATGGCCTATCCCGGGCCAACTGGTCTTCTCACTGCTCTCTGAACATCCTCAGAGTTTTCTGCCTCTGTACTTTGGTCCTACCATTATTCTTGTCTGAATGACTTCTATTCTTCTGCATGCCTATCTGAATCGTATCCATTCTTCGAGACGCTAATCACATCTCTCTTGTTTTCTGATACCTCCCTTCCCTGGTCCCCTCCACCAGATCAATTTTGACATACCTGTACTGTTTGTTTACTTTAAAAGGTGGAGGTAGGTTTTCCAACTATATTGTAAAATTCTTGAAGGGAAAAGTCATAGTTTATACTTCTTTGGATTCTCCCCAAATGGCTACATAGTACATTTACAATTCTGATACTTAATAAGTAAGTATCTGTGTTAACTTATGAATAAAACTTACAATTCCTTAGTGCATCCACTGCCCACCGTTCTTCTGAGACAGGCAAGTGTGACTCTGGGATTGCGATTTGATAATTTACTCCAACTTCCTTTAGCACTCCATCTGCATGTTGCTCCTTTGCAAACTGTCTCTCTGCCACAAAGAGATCCTCTACCTCCGATTTCCCAGAGGTACCCAGTGAATGAGATTGAGGTTTTGACGATATTAAGGGAGACTCTAATTCCAAATCTCTGTCTGTTCAATGGAATGGAAAAAGCAGAATATATCTTAAACAAAACTTTTAACTTTATTGTGAAGCATTCAGGAAATACTTGGAAAAAATAACACATAAGCTACAGAGATCATCTGCTAAGTAAAACACCCAGCACTTAGAGTAGTGTTATATGGTACACAGAAGGCTCATAAGCAAAGTCTGTTAAAGGGAATAGCTGATGCCAGAACCTACATAAAGCAAGAGTTAAAGTTTCTTTGTATTTTACTAAGTAATATATAGACTACATTCTTCCAGGTAAACTTAGATCCGTTTACCTGGACTCTGCAGACCAGTGACAGAAATGCCATGATGCTCCACTTTTAATTTTGGAGGTTCTTCTTCATCATTGTCTCCTCTATAGAAGAGAGAAAACAAGCTTTCAGCTTCATGAGGTGCCTAAACATCATTGCAACAAAATGGAAGAATTATCCGTTCCCTTTCTGACCAAAAACACAAAGTCAGTCCCAATACAATGCAAAGGCACACTCACTCGCAAGGAGGGGACTCGGGCAGTGGAATTGGCCTTGTGGATTGCTCCTTCACTGATGCAGCCATCCGACAGATTAGGTCCTGCCAGCTGCAGGAATTTTGAAAAGAATCCAAAATACAAAAGGGAAAGGAAAGAGAAATGCCCTTTAAATACACTCAGAAAGTAAAAATAAAAGCAAAATGGAAACCAAACAAACAAAAAACCCTACCAGATATAATCTTTACTTTGGCAACACACTATTAAGTAGAGATTATAAAAATTCCATACCTTAAAGAAAAACCTAACAATATTACGGATATACCACCCATTAAAAAGCTTCACCTGACACTTCTGAGAATTTTTTCCCTAGAAAAAATACTTTCAATAGAACAGAATCAAAATTAGAGACATCAATCTAGAAAGGAACAAGTTCTTAGAAGAATATCTCTAAAACAATAAAGGAGAAGTGCTTGTTTCCATAGAGTTTTTGGTTTTCAAAGCCTATTACAAAAACAAAGTTTGTGTAATATTACATTCAGAGTAACAAAAAATATTAGAGTAAGGCAGCTAATACATACACAGTCTTTTCAGAAACTGTCTGTGCCACCAGTTCATAAATTTGGGCTCCGTTATCTGACATGGAGATGACGAATAAAGCTTTGTTATCTGGAAAAAACAAGACAAAAATTACTCTAACAATATGACCTACAGAGGCCATGAAGGATGTTTCTAGGGTCCTGGTATTATTCTGCATCTTAATCTAAGTACAGGTCACATGTGTTCACTTTGTAAAAAGTTCATCAAGCTATACACTTAAAATCTGTGCAACTTATTGTACGTTATACTATATATATTATACTTCAATAAAACAAAGATTATAAAAACTAGTACTGATTCCTCAGTAATTTATTAGAAACAAGGTGTTGATGTATCTAAGTTACTGAATACTATGACTCTTGCATTTATTTTGAATTACCCTTTTGATAAATGGTTAGTTAATAATATTCAGTGGGAACTGGAGAAAAGAGGTCATAAATTTATCTTGCCATCATGGAATTAACAAGTTTTAAAAAGGATATATCAGTATAGTTAATATATAACTGTATTATATTACCATTCTAATCAAAGTCTTTTCATTTGGAATACCTCCCAATTCACTATCTTCATTGGTGTCTATCAATGATTTGAACGTGGAATGAAGATCAAAATAATATGCAGAAAATTTTCAAATGCAGAAAATTACTCAGAGAATCCAGGCATTCTAAATAATTTGGGGTTATAAATTCTCAATTTACTTTCTAAGCAGTAAATAAATTTCATTTAATTTGTATAAGAATATAAAAGGAACAAAACTCTACACCAGTTGTGCTACTTAAACAACACTGAATATCTTATGCAACTTATGATGAACCTGGAGGTTAGCGTCATTCAGTGGACATACTCGCCTGTTGCCACTTGTCGAACCAACACTGTATTCAACTTAATGACAGGGCTAAATGTGTGTTTGCTATCAGCTGTAGATGCCAGAATCTTACTATGACACCTTAACACCAGTCTATCATCCTGCTTTTGTAACAGTACAAGAATGTCGTCCAGCAGCAATGTGTACAGATCTAGAAATAAAAAAGTAGGAAAGGTGATTAGCACAGAAGTTGAGATGTGTTTTATAAACTTCATAACAATTCGACAGAGAAAATTTATTTCTGTTAAATCTAGTAAATTTTAAAAATTGACTTGCTATTGTCTTTTTTAATTTCATTTTTTAATAATTCATTCTTATTGTATTACACTAAAGTGTCAGTCTGTGATGGACAAGAAATAAAAAACAATAGTTCCTCACCACAGACATTTTGAGTCATAGTAGTTTAAAGAAAGCCTAGACTCACTAGAATACTAAATTGATGGAGATAGGACCAAATCATGACCAAGTTTCCTGCTTCATTCCTAAATGAATATTTAACACACTTCACAAATAACAAAATAACATAAGCAAATCTTCTGTAAACGCGTAAATAACATAAAATAGCACTGCTAACTACTGCAACTGAAAATTGTGAATGGTTCTCTCTTCTCTTTAGCATAAAGAAACTTTCCCACTCTCTCCAAAATTGACAAACATTAGACCTACCAATAGTTTTATCTCTATTCACCTTCCAAACCAATGGCCCTTCATGAATCATCTTCCTTTTTGTTAAATCCAAATTCTGCCAAAATAAAGAGAATTACACACAAATTATTTCTAAGCACTTAGTGAGATGATATTCCATACAGTTTCTTTTTAAGAAATTCTTAATATAAAAGATACCCTTTGCATTTACTGTCATTATTGATATCTGTCAACTACTGAAAATGGAATACAGACCAAGTTAAATTTAAAGCAAGCTGCATAAAACTTTCTAAAAGGGAAAAGGTATCTTGCAGAAAAACATTCAGGAGTATTGTCTTCTAAATCTCACTCTAAACAGACGATAGTAGCTTATGAAAATGAAGCTGCACACGTAGCCACTAGATTCTCAACCCATCCCTTAATTTTTTAATGAATAACTAGACACAGCTTATGATGTGCACAGCTTATCTATAAGAGGCCTCTGAGTTCTAGGCTCTAGCTCCACAGAAAGTTTTAAGGAAGAGCAGTCATGGAAAGTCCAAGAAGTGGGGGCCGGCCTGGTGGCGCAAGCAGTTAAGTGCGTGCGCTCTGCTTCGGCAGCCCGGGGTTCGCAGGTTCGGATCCCGGGCGCGCACCGACGCACCACTTGTTAAGCCATGCTGTGGCGGCGTCCCATATAAAAAGTAGAAGAAGATGGGCACAGATGTTAGCCCAGGGCCAATCTTCCCTTCCTCAAGTAAAAAGGGGAGGATTGGCATCGGATGTTAGCTCAGGGCTAGTCCTCCTCACAAAAACAAAAAAAAGTCCAGGTAGTACTGAGACTTGCTCTAAATAATAATAACAAGAGAATCATCTTTTAGTATAAGTAGTTCCAGAAAAATTTCATTCTCTGGAAGTTAAGGGGCTAAGCATATGATAGCATGCTTTTTCATAAGCTGCTCTATATGATGTAAAAGTCTATTTTAACAGCCACCAAATAAATCTGCCAAAACCACCACCTAGTGAAACAGTACAAGAAAAACTTAAAATCCTAATAAGTTACTTAATACAAAAGCTCCATGTGCTAGAAGTGGCAATTAATAAATATTTTACTATCATTCCTATCATGGTTTCTACTTTTATGCTTTTGAAGAGCTTCATGGAAAAATAAGTTATCTTGTTTTACTCAATAATCTGGAAAGTTCCCCATGGTAAACAGCCCTACTCTTATTCAAACTATAGAACGCAATAAAATCAAATTTAATAATAAGTAATGTTCTTTAGTATCTTGCAAATTCCTGTCACAAAAAGTTACAGTTTCTCACAAAATATTCTAATGAAAGACTAAAGTAACCCTCACACAGACCAGACATTTAAAAGAAAGAACAGAATCATAAATACAGACAATCTATGATAAAAGAACTCCTTCAGGTGATGTATGTTCCCACTGAGATGTTAATTACCTGCCAGGTCTTTAGTACATTTTATTTTATTTTTTTAATTATGATTAGACCATCTCTCACCCTGAGCTCTTCAACATTTGGGTACTCTGACAACTTCAGATTGGAGGTATCAAGGCGACGCTGATAATCTTCTAAGCGCTGAAAATTAGACAGGATAGAGCCAAGGTTACTGCTTTGCCTATCAAAGACCTCCCTGTTCCTAAAGCTAATGGACATTTTTACCTGCATTTTACTGAGCTCTCTGCAACATCAGACATAACTGACAACTCCCTCTTTCTTAGAACACCCCCTTCCCTCGGCTTTGGTGATATTACCCTCTCCTAGTTTTCCTCCAATCTGTTTGGCTGTTCTTTCTCAATCTTCTTTTCAAACTCACCAGCCTCTAACTAGCTTATAGTTATTTTCTGAATATGTAAATTATGTACATGGTACAAAATTCAAAAGGTAACATAAGCCACACAAGAAAAAGTAAGTATCTCTCTAACCCTGTCTTCTTGCCTCCTTACCCCTAATTTTCACTGAAGAAGCCATCACTAATACCCATTTCTTGGGTAGCCTATAAGAAAAAGTCTAGTAGCAAATAGAATATATGTGTATATAAGTATGCTTGTCTCTGTGCATGTTGTGTGTATATATCGTTTTTTAAAAAAAGATATGGTAGCATAATATACTCATATATGTATTACTCATTCAAATGATAACATAATATATTCATATACACATTTCTGTGTGTGTCTATCACCCACCAATACATCTTGGAGATTGCTCCACATTAGCACATATAGAGAGAGCTATCTCATCCTTTTAATGGCTGATGGTATTCAACTCTGTGAATGAACTATGGTTTATTTAACTATACCTTACTGATGGACAGGTAGGTTACTTCCAACCTTCTCCTATAACAAACGATGCTATAGTAAAATGGCCTTACACATATGCTTTTGTACACATATGCAGATATATTTATAGGATAAATTTCTAGAGGAAGAACTTTTAGATCAAAAGGTATACACATTTTTTTCCCAAGATTATAAAAATTTCCAAATACACACAAAAGTTTGAATGTGTACATTGAACACCCATATACCCACTACCTACATTCCACAATTAACATCTGCTATATTTTTTTATCATATATCTATCCGTCTATTCATCCCTCTATTTATCCATTAATCCAACTTATATTTTGGATGCATTTAAAAATAAGTTACATATAGAAGCACACTTTAAATATTTTAGCATGCATATCATTGACAAGAGTTTAATATTTGTTTATAGTTCTTCTTTTGAAGTAAAATTTACCTACAGTGAAATGCACACATTTTAAGTGTACCTTTCCAGGAATTTTTACAAATGCATACACCTGTGCAAACTCCTATCAAGACAGGAAATATCACCATCACCTCAGAAAGTTCCTTCATGCTTCTTCCTAGTTAATCTGTCTCCATATCCTCAGTGACAACCTCTACTCTGATTTTTTTTTCCACCATAGATTAGATTTGCCTGTCCTAGAAGTTATATGAATAGAATTACATGTATGCACTCTTTTGTGTCTGGTTTCTTTCAGTCAGCATAATGCTTGTGTGGATCAGTTGTTCATTCCTTTTTATTGCTGGAATTATTCTAGTTTATGACTATACCACATTTGGTTTATGCTATAAACATTCTTGTACAAGTCTGTGGGCATATATCTTCACTTCTCCTGGGTAAATCACTAGTAATGGAATTGCTGGGTCCAATGGTAGATGTAAGAATATGTGCATTTTTAATTTAGGTAAAAATCACCAAACTGCCCTCTGAGGTTTTACCTTTTTACACTCCAAACAACACATTTGAAAGTTCCCGTTTTCCCACAGCCTTACCAACAGAGTTGTCATCATACTCAGTTCCTAAGAAATTACATCCAGGTCCACAGATTCAATCAGCCTCTATATGCTTACAATCTTATATTTTTATCTTCAGCACAGTCCTCTTAGAGGTGGATCCATATAGCCAATTGCTTACTGTATGTCTTCACCTGTATCCCAAACTAGACTCATCATCTTCCCCACAATCTGGGGCTTCTCCACTCATCCTGTCCATCCAAATGTGCAGGCTAGAGACCTGAGATTTATTCTTGACATCACCTCTCTTCAAATACTTCTCTAATCAGTCACCAAGTCCCGTCAATTTTACCTGCTAAATACTTTCTCCATTCTTGCACTTCTCTAGGCCACCAGCACCTATCCTGGACTGCTGCAACAGACTACTAACCGAGCTCTTCCATCCACTCTCTCCCCTTCTAGGTACTTTTGCTGTCAGCATCTTTGCCGTAGACATCTTTGCTGCAGACATCTTTGCCACAAGCATTTTCGAGGCCAACGTTTTCAACGTATAACTAATTGGCCGTAAGGCAATTTTGCCATAAAAGATAAAATAACTAGTTGACAGTTTGTGCCACATTTCCCACAAAATTTTAGAATGTCTATCAACAGACATAGGACAATATGCCAAGAACAAACAACAGTGTGGAAGGCTTTTCACAACACAATACAAAGTTCAGTTTCAAATATGCATCCTAGTATTTGGAAACTGATGCCTCTCTTAATGAAGGAAGAAATTTTAGTGAAAAAGAAAAAGTGTCATGGACGCCGAACGAACAGATGAATCAACAAGCGAAAAAAGCTGCATAATACTATGAAAAAAAGACTTCGAACAAAAGTGCTTAGGTACAACCAATCCACAAAATCAGTTTTTGCACAGTATTGTCATGAATCTATACATATTTTAAATGTATTCAAATATTTTGTATTTATTTCACAATAAAGCCTTTTTAATTTTGTTATTCATTTCTCATGTTTCATTGTGTCCTTTATTCAGCAGAAATAAAACCCACAAAATAAAATCAGTTATTTGCGCAGTATTGCTATGAATCTACACACATTTTAAATGTATTCAAATACTTTGTATTCATTTTGCAATAAAATCTTTTTAATTTTGTTATTCATTTTTCACGTTCCATCATGTCCTTTTTAATGTCCCTCTTTTACCTTTCGTTATTTTATCTTTTACAGTAAAATTGCCTTACGGCCAATTTGTTATGCAGCAAAAACGCTTGCGGAAAGATGTCTAAGACAAAGCAGCTTATGCCGAAAATATGAGACAAGCTCTCACTCTCCACTCTCTTCCGTCTTCAACCCGTCCCCCATAGAGCAGGATGAGTGACATTCATAAAGCGAAAAATCTGAACATGCTACTCTCCCTCTTAAATGTCTATAATGAATTCCTACTGCTCTTAGAATAAAAAACAAAATCTTCAACAGTCTACAGGGCCCTATATGATTTGGCCCTGGCCTACTGTGCCTCATTTCAGACCACTCTAATTTTGCTTTTTAGGCACGATCCACACTATTCTAATCTTTCCGTTCCTCAAAGAGACCACGCTTTCTTTTTACCTCAGGACTTTCGCACATGCTGTTCCCTCTACCTAAGGTTGCCCCCTCCCACATTCTTTTGGTACATTTCCACTTATCCTTCAGAGCCTTGGCCTAAATGTCAATTCCTCAAGGAAGCTTTCTCTGATGGCCGCTACCTAACATCCTCAAACTAGGCTAGCCCACCCCCAAGTTATACACTCCTAGCATCCTGAACATCTCCTACATAGCAACTACCATAACTGATATAAAATACTTGCACTAAAATCTGTTCAATGCCTCTGTGTCCTGCTAGAAAACAAGCTCAGTGTGGGCAATTATTGTACTCATCATCTTAACCACTCTTTACCCTACACACAGCATACAGTAGATGCTCTATAAATGTTTGTTGAATGAACAGATGAATGAAAGAGCAAACAAGTGACTAGCAATGCTCAAAGAGGCCAAATACAACTCTGATGTTCTATCACAAATTGATCTGGACCCACCTACTACACAAATAGTTAACAAATGTCCCACCCTTCAATTACGTAATGATAATTTTAATTATTATTTCAGATTCCAGGTAACACTAATTTAATATTTTCACGATGTCATCCTGTAGCTTCTTTCCCGTCTTACCTGCTTGTTTTCTGCCTCCCTGACAGCCTGATTTACATAATTTAAGATCTGACGACAGTGATCTGCAGCTTTCTTCACCTTCTCCCTTTCCACTGGCCATTCTAAATAGGGGAAACAAATCCAAAATGTAAAATGGAGGAAATCAGAAAAGAATATAAATATATAAATAAATGAGACATCATTTTATTTCAACAGGTGTAAGAACTTACTAAGACTCTGAATTATTTTTATACTCAGATAAAATCTATGGCAGAATCTCAATTCAGGTAGTCTTTGCACAGGTGAGACTTCTTATGACAGTACCTTAAAACATAAATACTAATCTTTAAAAATAAACCATAGCATAGAACCCCAAATCCAAGAAGTGATACTCTACATCAACTATCAGGCCCACTATGTTAAACACTCTAGGGAGTGGGTCTCATTTATGTTGTAAGCTACATAAATAGGTCCCTTCTCCCGCTAGAATTTCACAGTGCACAGCCTACATGATTATGTCCAGAGGACCTGTTAAGCAATATTTTTTAATGATAACACAATTTAAAATAACTCCAAAATAAGTTTCTTTGAATTTGAGACTATATTTAAAGAAAGAAAATAGATTATAACATTTGCATCATTAAAAGATGAAATTCACCAAAATGTGTTGAGGTTACATTGAGATCTACAATGTAAAGAATACCGAAATCAGAATATTCAAAATTACAACCCTCCAAGCAATAATCTAACTATACTGAACAGATATAGTAAAGTATAAAAATTAATGTGTATGAGTATTTTCAAATTCTCAGGCATAAGAAACAGGAGTTTGATTGCATAAAATTATTAACGAGAACTAAGTATAAGAGCCTAAAGCTCAATTGAGAAACTCAGATTCACTTCATGTTTCAAAACAGGCGAGTTGGAATTACAACGCGTTGGTTGGGCTTAATGACAGTACATATATAGATACAAAACACCTCTTCAACCCAGTATAAGCCTTCTTCAAAGCAAATATGACATATGCTAGAGGAAGGATTGGAAAACTTTTCCTGTAAAGGGCCAGATAATAAATATTTTATACTTGACAGGCCAAATGGTCTTTGTCACAACTATTCAACTCTGCTGTTGCAGTGCAAAAGTAGTCAGAGACAATATGTCAACAAATGAGCATGACTATGTTCCAATAAAACTTTATTTATAAAAATAGGCAATGAGCCAGATTTGGCCCATGATCCAGAGTTTGCCAAACTTTGTGCTACAGCTACTAACGGAGTACATTAAACCAAATAGCCTGAAGAAGACTGGATTGAATCTTGTCAGAAACTTTTGCCATACTATTTGGAAATCCAACCTCCAGAAACCAGGATGCTGTGAGAGATTATTTAGCAGGACAAGTTTTTTTCTTTGGCTTGGGGGGTGATTGGGGTTTCTAAGCTTTTCAATTTCAGTACGAATGCTGTACCTGTGTATTTGGCAATATTATCCAATAGAAGAGGGTACTTAGTAAGCCTCTGCATTTGAGTGGGAATGATATCCTTCAGCTGTAGACGACGACATAGTGGATTACTCTCAGCATCCTAAAATTAAATAAGTGAATTGGTAATTCTTATTAGGACGTTAATTACCTAACACATGCCATTGATTCATCATACAAACGTCTACAGCATCACAGTTTTGGTTATTAAATCAAGAACTAAAACATGCCAAGACACACCATTGCCACACTATACTTCTGCTTGCTCATTTACCCCCATAATGGAGGAGGGGAGCTTTATCACTAAGCCAATGGATTCTTTGTTATCTGTTTAAGCGAGGACTGAGAATATCCATAATCAACTCTGTTGCTTTCTTGTGGTAAAACACTTCTAACCTCACATATTCAGAAAATCCAGTTACATGTCCCTATGATTGGCATTCCTACCAAAAGTTAGTTGGCTAATTTGCTATCTACCATTCCAAGCAGGCACAATGGATCACCAGTCTGGATATACCGGGAGTCTAGAACATAGTCTACAAGCCTTTCAGTGAAGTGTTAGATAGTAAATATTTTAGGCTTCGTATGCCATACAGTCTCTGTCACAACTACTCAGCTCTGCTGTTTTAGCACAAAAGTTGCCACAGACAATAGGTAAATGAATGAACATGGCTATGTGTGGTAAAGAGTTCTAAGATGGCCTCCAAGATTCTCACTCCCACTCTCCGGCATACAGCCTGTATAATCCCCTCCCCTTGGGTGTGGACAGAACCTGTGAATATGATGGAATATCACTCCTATGATTAGCTACAGTTAACTCCGAGTTAATCAACAAGGATAGTGTCCTAGGTGCGTCTGACTTAATCAGAGGAGCCTTCAAAAGAAAGCTCTGTCAGAGAGACACATTCCTACTGGCCTGGAAGAAAGGCAACAGTCATCTTGTAAACTGCCTACAGGGGCCACAAGGCAAAGAGATATGGGCACTCTCTAGCTGAGAGCAGTTCCTAGCCAACAATAGCAAGAAGGCAGGGATCTCAGTTACACATTTACAAGGAAATAAATTCTGCTAACAACCAGTGAGCTTAGAAGAGGAACCCAAGTCTCAGATGAGAACTGCAGCTCCAGCTGACACCTTGATTTCAGCCTGGAGAAAGCATGAAGAGAGGACTAGCTAAACGACACCTGTACTCCTAAACCACAAAAACTGACATAAATTGCTACATTTGTGGTAATTTGTTATACAGCAATAAAAACTAATACATTGTGTTCCAATAAAACTTTATTTACTAAAACAGGCAAAGAGCTGGATATGGTCTGTGGGATGTAGTTTACTGACCCTTGATCTATACCAATATATACCTCAATAAGTATGATCACTGCTATATTCTTCCTTGGGCTTGATGTAAGCCCAGTCTCATGTTTTGATGATATTATTTTAATAGTGTACATGGGCCATTTCCTGACAATATCTCCACAGCAATGTGGACTTCTATGTCATGCTTATACCCTCCAGTAATTTAACAGATAATGTATGGCTTTAAAAAATGTTAACATAGATAAAAACAACAACAAACAAACAGAGACAGAGATTGGATTGGTGGTTACCAGAGGGGAAGCGGGTAGGGAGGAGGGCGAAAGGGATAATTAGGCACATGTGTGTGGTGATGGGTTGTAATTAGCATATGGGTGATGAACATGAGAACATGATGTAATCTATGCAGAAATAGAAGTATAATGATGTACACCTGAAATTTATACCATGTTATAAACCAATGTTACTGCAATAAAAAAAAAAATTTAAAGAAAAAAAGAAAAAAAGAACAGAGTTGGTATTATAAGGAAATTCAGGTGAGACTACGTCTGTATTATAATAACTTGTTATCATTCCCTATCATTGTCTATTCTATGATATGTAAGGATCCTTCATCACGTGTATAATTAAGTATAATAAAGTAATTCAGAGCCTAAAAAAAAAGTTAACATAGATATAATCCTTGTAAAAAACTTAGCCTTAGTCAGAATTCCCCCAGTTTATTCTACAACTGATAAAAAATTGCATTTTTTTCCCTTACATGACTCACTCAACTCACTTGCACAAAAGTCTGGAACTTAGAATCCTTTTTCTGACGAGACTTGATCATTTCCAGGGCAAAAGGTTGGTTACTGCAAAAGGTAGCAGCAGCATGTTTCAACTTTTCCTCCCCTGGTCCACTGAACTGTGCCAAGAATGCAAAGAACACAACAGAGAATGGGATACTGAGCTTATATAAGGCCAGGCAAAATAAGAGATAAACACAATCCTTTCAATATTCCAATAAGTATTCTCAAGTGACAAGAAACAGAGAACTACATATCTATGTGGAATACCAATGTTTCTCCATTAAAAAGGTCTGACCCTGACACATCCAGATCTTTTCTGATCATATTCTAATGTTTTCCTGCTCGTAGCCTATCACAACTTATTACCTTTTCAGTCTATACCACTTCTAAATTAGATAGAAAGGTTGACACTTGGGGAATATGAGACACAAACACTTAAAGGCTGAGATTAAAATTGCATTTTCTTAGAACCTGATACCTTCACAAAACTTACATTCTTACCGCTCTAGGAAGAAAATCCTTGGAATTCTAGTTTTCTTTCTTACTATGAAACCCAGGGCAGTCATAGCTTTTCCGGGTCACAATAAAATTAAATCATTGCTGTTTCACCTGTGCAGAGGCCAGAGCTCCATGCCTTGAATCTCTCTGAGGGAGATCCATGAGCCTTATGAACCTCTTCTGCTAAAAATTATACTTTTTACTGTTATTTTTTAATTTATAAATTTAAGTTTGACTATGCCATGATTTTAAAGTTTCTTCTAAAACATCTAACAAGTGCTTCACTCATGACAGGTACTCTTATAAGAAAAGGTTGAATAAATTATTTTTTAACCATCTTTATATTTTTAATAATTGCTGTTTGGTTTACAAAGAAGCTTTTCATACAATCTCCCACTTAAAGCCATATTTCCAAAAGTTCGTACATGAAGATATTTTGTGGGAAATCCTTTTGTAGTGCATTTGTACATAGATTCAGAGTATTTTTTCTTCAACTAGGACACATACAAAGTGATATTTTAATAGGATGATCTAGTGTTATATTCTTATTCTATTATAAATATGACACTCAAAACACTTGAAGATGAAACTGGCAGCATTTTTAGTATGTTAGTCAATCAAAGTGCCATGCAAATACTAACAGTAGCTGGGTTTACAAAACATAATGCCTCCAACCTCAAGTAGTTTTACAGTAGTTTTATAAGTGGCTTAAATATACGTAAGGTGATCTCAAGGGACCAATACTGAAAAAGTACTCCTAAAACTATTTTTAAAAATAGAGTAAATCTAAAAGTCTATTTATGATTTTTGCTTTCAGTATTTCTGGCCAATGCTTTGTCCTAAATTAACCTTTTGTACCTAATAATTACTAACCAAACTGATTAGTCCATTCTGCTTTTCCTCAACTTTTTATAGGTACATCACATTGGTCAAGAATACAATTCTTTTTATATGTTCTAAAATAAATATTTTGTCTCACTCGGTTAATAGGTTTCTCCACTTTATTCTATCATGTAGTAGATTTATGCAGTCCAAAGGACTATGATAAGAGGACCAATTGTACTTCTGCACCTTATTAACGATGACTCTCACTTGGCACTTGGTGTTAAATATTTTTTATATGAGATGCAAATGAAACTGCTTCAGAATCAAGATTGGTATCTTAAGTCCATATGACTTGCAACATTTTAATCCAAATTTGACATGAAAATTGATGCTAAACTAGGTCCTGATACACATTTTGTTTCAAGTTGAGAAATGTGCTGCCAAGCCAACAGAACTCAGTTATAACTTTCACTGCTGCACTGCAATCAAGAAACAACACGAGTCACATACCACAGAGCAGCCCTAGAGTAAGCTGAACTATTCAAGGAAGTTGAGTCTCCTTAATAACAATAATGCCAGACTGAGTCTAGGGAGAAAATCTCTGGAGAGAACTTTGGAAAGTTCAACAATGCAAGATGAGACTGGATTGTGATTTCCTGATCTTGTTCCATGAGTCAAGTGGCTAAAAAGGGATCTACTACTGGATTAACAGATTTCAAGCCATGATCTCACCATCAATGAAAGGAGTAAGAGGAAGACTGTTTTAGTCAACTTTCTAGTATTTAACCTTTTAAAAAGCTATCATTGTAGAATTACCAAAATCTTGTGGCATTTCCTCAAGCAGACTACATACTGAAGTAAATTTCTGTGGGCATATCTAAACAGTTCCTGTTCAACCTATGTTAAGATTTTGAGAACTACATCATATACTTTACTAGTATTCACAGGCTTTACTACAGTACTTTCTTTAAAAGTTTGGATCAAACCCCCTTTCCCCTGGAAAGATGTTCTGTATGTTCTACTTTAGGTCTTCCTGTTATATATTTCCATAAAAACCTGTACTCTCCCCTTTCTGTAACACTAATCACACTTGAAATAACTAATGACTATTTTCCCATGGATTAAAAGCTTTACTAGGGCAGGACTGCGTCTGCTTTGATTGCCACTGTATTCTCAGCACCTAGAACAGTGCTTGGCACATAAGTATATATTGTGGCATATAACCTGACAACAAGTCAAACAGAAAGATAAACAGAATTTGACAAACAGCTACTATAGTCTCTGAACTCTTTCCTTATACTGTAAATAAGATTAATTTTCACTTTTATACTTTTGTGATGGTAGTTCTGGATCTACAATTGTCTAATGTTTTACTGTACAATTCTGAGATTTGGACAACAGAAGATAGCTAAAATTCCACATCAGTTAAATTACTTTTATCAAGATTCATTTTACTCCATATTCTTTAAACACAAAGAACTAGTATCTTTAATTCGATGAAAAAAAGAGCACTTAGTTTGACTGAGCACTTATTATCAGAAGACATTAAGCAAGAGAATACATACTTGGACTCTTTCATCTCTACATTATTAGCTTTGCAGAATGGATGAGTTTGCATATTTGGAAAGGTTAGTTATTTAACCTTCAATCTTATCATCAAGTGTCTATAAAAATAATAAAATGAAATAGCAAATTTCTTTACCCAGGTCAGCAAATCTTCCCCAATCTGATCAATAACAGAAGTCTCATTCCTCTTTCGAACAGCCTTCATTTGCTCGTTCAACCCAACTAAGGGGGGAAAAAAACAACAGAAAAAATTAAGTATACACTCATTTCAGGCTGAGTTACTGACAGTACCAAGAAACTAAGTGTTCAAAAAAAGGATTTTCAGAGTAGTATAACTGCTTCTAATATCTCCTTAAATATAAATCTGGACACAATTCTTATACATCTAGCTATTTGTGAGCCCTCTCTGAAAAACAGGTGCCAAAGCACAAAACAGTGTGAAAACTAGTACATTACATACAGTATAGGGCTACCAAATATGCATTTAATGTCAAGACTCCACTATAACCATGCTCATAAGGAATTTAAATTTAAATAGTACAGGTGATTCTGCCCACTGTTCCTCTGAAAATGTGTTCACAGGCAATGGATATCATCAAGCAAGAACGTGTCAATGCATGCTGGTGAAATCTAAAACCACCTACAAAGAAGTAAAAGGCATCAATTTGGTGGGTAGGTGTTGATGATGGCACCCTTCATGCAAGAAAGGTTGAAAATTAAGAGTCACAGAGAAACAGTGACTTACAAAAAGAGGAACTGATACTACTGTCTACAAAAGTCCAAAATTCCTTCCTAGAAAGCCAGCAATGTAGTATTTTTACATATTACTCAAGTGTTTCAAGCAAAATAACAATAAAATAATTCCTGAAATCTATCCCACCATGGGATTACATACTATATATTACTATTTATATATTTACACATTTATTATTATATGGGATATATATTTTTAAAAACATATATACTGTAATTGATAGGAAATTTCCAAGGGTAACTTTAACTATTCATGTTTTTCAACTTAGACATTGAATTCAGACCTTAAATCCTGTGTTAATACTCTGTATACAACAGGCTGATGGCAGGGACGGGGGAGAAGATATTCAGGATCCAACATGTCTTTATTTATGTTATGTGCTCACATATAATTATGTAATTTCAGGAATGCTAACATGGATACAGTTACAAGATTTTACTGTATGGTTCCTATACATACATACTCACAATCTTTTATCTATTAGAAACGTTAAGGACAAAGATCAGAGTCAATTTCTCTTACTGTGAAGCTGAAGAATATCTTCCAAGTTTGAAAAAATTTTCCGTAGTTCTGAAGGTGACAGAATTCCTTCTCTGGACACTCGCTGATAGAATACTTGATCAAGAACCTTCAGTGTTCGAACATGAGCTCTTTCAGTGTAGAACAATTCTAAGCAGAAAAAAGGAAACATGAAATGTTACCTTACTTAGAATAATTCCATGGGACCAAACATAGATGTCAGCTGGAATTAAGTAGCAAATGAGTTATATAGTAATTATTGATAGTTTTGAAAGGATGTAGTATCTCTGAAGTCACTTTCTTGATTCCATGAACCTCTCCTACAAACTGCCTCTAAGAGTTGAATACTGGCAAATGAAAAATATCATTCAAAACTATTTTGTACTTAAAAGTTAACAATGTACTCCAAAATCCATCTGTCTTTTTACAATAGTACCCATCAATCACAACTACAACATTAGAAAGCTGTAAGCCAAAACATCTTATAGCCTTTAAATTGAGCCCTCTTCAGAAAAAACAGTACTTTTGGTTATCTAATTTGCCAATAAACTCTTATTTCTGAGGCCAGACTTGAAATTTCACTATGTCTCAATGTTATCAGAGACAAGAAGGATAATTATTCAAATCACATTCTAAAGATGGTAAAGGGTATAGCATCCATGTCACATCTCTGTCACATATATGCTAGCATAAAATAAAGAACACTGCACTAGAACAAAGGAAGACCTGGATCCTAGTTTTATCCCTACCACTCATCAGCTGTATGATCTTGATTAATTCAACAATCACCCTGAGCCTTAGCTGCTTCATTTATAATCTACACACAAAAATAACTTAGCCTGAAAATAAAGTGAGGGGACAAATGGTGCCTCAATGATTTTTCGAGTTTAAGACCTATAACACTATGAATCTTAAATATCCTGAAGGCTAACCACCTTTTCCTTTTAAATTATCAATAAGAATCACAGAACCACTTGCATTTTTTGAGTTGTAAGATTCAAGGATCATCTCTCTAGTTTAATTTCCTCTTTGTTTAAAACAAAAGGCTAGCAGAAGCTCTAAAGCAAACTCCAAGGCTCAGGGCTTTGTTTTACTCTAATAAAACTCAATATATGTGAACAACAATAACAACAGCTAATTAAACTCACCATTAATTACTTCCTGTCTTTTGATCTCACAAGGCTTTAGTCCCAATAACACTTCTCGACTAACAAGCTGTTGCCAGTTGGGTGGATCTGTTTCTAAGTCATTTTCAAACTGTTCATCCTCACTTTGACTTTCTCCAAAAGCTACGCTGTCAAACCTAATGAAGAAAAAATGATGAATTCTATTTGAGGACATCAGGTGAACAACGGGAAATAACACAAGTCTTTACATTAATCAGTCAGATTTCTGAAGTATTGCTTAGCACAGAGCCTGAAACATCACCCTTGCCTACAAAATGCCTTACATATGTTAAATACATACACCTCTATAAATACCTTTCGAATGATTTGTGTTTATCAAAAACTTTCTTTTATGCTAACAGATTTGTGTACAGGGTTTCTTTTCCTTTAAAACTAGGACTTTAGGGGGCTGGCCTGGCGGCATAGTGGTTAAGTTCGCGGGCTCCGCTTCAGCAGGCCAGGGTTTGCGGGTTCGGATCCCGGGTGCGGACTTACACACCGCTCATCAAGCCATGCTGTGGCGGCATTCCGTGTATAAAACAGAGGAAGATTGGCACAGATGTTAGCTCAGAGCCAATCTCCTCCAAGCAAAAAGAGGAAGACAGGCACAGATGTTAGCTCAGGGCCAATCTTCCTCACCAAAAAACAAAACAAAACAAAACAAAACAAAAAACCTAGGACTTTAGGGAAAAAAGATATATTTCGTAAAATATGCCTCTATTGAAAGCTACTTTAGGATTACTTACTTTCGAAAGGGCTTTGGTGTCCCATGTTCAGTCATCCTAAAACAATAGAGAATAAAGAGTCAACATGAAAACAAAATGGTAATCAAGAAATTTATGCCAAAGATACTCAAAACTGGTTAAATTACAGTGGCTAATAAATAATTCTTCTGGATATTATAATAATTTCATATCAAAGAAACTGAAAAACATTTCCATACCTATCTAATATTTACCACCAATAAGTTCTAGTTCTTTCCCCAAAAAACGCATATGCAAAAAAATGCTACAAAGTATAGCAATACTATACAACCAAAAACTTGAAGCCATGTCCTAACCTCGCGCTAAGAAATGACTGAATTACCTTTCTACTTCCCATTCCTCCTCTTGTACTTGGTCTAATGGAGGAGGTGGGAAATCAAAGATGGTATTGGAAGTACGAGGTGTGCCATCTAAGGAGTCTCCGGATGCTGGTGTTTCTCCAACTTGCTTTGATCCTGAAAAGACAGAAGTCAGACATTCAGATGGTGTTAATACTTAATAAAGACGATTACAAAAGAAATTAGTCCCCAAAAGAGCTTCAACCTAATCCATAGCCACATTCTTATTTAAACAATTGCATGTTAGCTAGAACCAGAATTCTAATATGTAAAAATTTTAAATGCACTAAAAATAAACAGGAAAATCACTTTTAAGCAGCTTTTTAAAAAATCAACATAACACATGGTGACCACTCAGAAGAGCATGTGATGAGGAGACACATTCTCTTACCTTCTCATTTTCTACTCCAGTGCCAACCTTTTTCATTCAAATTTTAGTTACTACGGCAGTCCACCTCCAAATATTAACCTCATACTTCTTTGTCTTGACTTATTATCTTTAGGTAATATCTATTTATTCCTCCTCTGAGGATTTTGCTCACTTATACTTCCCACCTTCACTTTCCCCCTCATTTCTTCCCAATGTTTAATAATTATATTATTATTACTGTTGCGTTACTGGTTATTACCTAAGTTTAAATGATAGCATTATATCTATATTTTTGTTCTAAAAAGGAGTTACTATCTTAACTCTCTTCTATGTCAAACTAGGTATTTAGTGTCCATATCCTTCACTTTAACTGTCTTTCTTTCCTTCTACCTTTCGTTTCTTTCAACTACATTTTTACTTGTATCATTAACAGGATTTTTTATATTTCCATTTCTGATCTACAGCTACAACTAAATATTCTGTCCTTTGCCTGTTAGGTTGACTCTAGAAGTCTGAAAACCAATAGAGGGCTTACATTACTATGACAATACACATATTGTCATATACAACATACATACACATATTATTCCCACCAGGTTAAGAGGTATGTTAGTTGGGATTATGTTTTCTTTTATATTGGTCCAATGATGCAACTCCTACGCCACTTAAAATAGAAGGTTTATTGCATTCAAGTCATATACTCCGTCAATTACTTTATCAAGTCTCAAATTTTTTCATCTGCTGCTTAAAATCGCCCTTTTTCTTACCTGCTATGTTCCTGGTCTCCAATCTGGAGCAGCTGCTCCCTTGGCCTGTGACACAACTATCTTCCTAGAACTGCCCTTCACCACTTTCCTGGGTTGTTTCCACTGTTTCCTGGATCCCATGACATTTTCTTTTTTAATTTTTCCTCTCATTTTGCTGGAGTGTGTATTTTCAAATAATGTTCAAGGAAAAGGTACGTTTCAGTTAAATTTTGAATCCTGGCATATCTGAAAATATCTTCACATCTTTCTTCATGTTTGATGGATAGTTTGGCTGGATATAGAATTCTAAGTTCAATACCATTTTCTTTCAGCAGTTAAAGGCATTGCTCCTTTGTCTTCTAGCACCTACTATTATGATGAGAAATGGGATGCAGCATAAGCCCTGTTTTCTTTCTCTTAAAAGCTTTAAGGATTCTTTTTCTTTATCTCTGCTGCACTGAAATTTCCAAAGACATTTTAGGTATAGATCTTTTATTATTGTTATTATTATTATTATTCATCGTGGTTGGTTCCCAGTGAGCCCTTTCTCTCTGAAGACACGTATTCTTTTTCAACTCTGGGAAGCTTTCTTCTGCTGTTTCTCTAACTGCCTCTCCTCCATTTCCTCTACAGATGTTTTGTGAAAGAGATAGATGTTGGACCTCTGTAGTGGTTCTCTACATGATTCTTTTCTCTCCAATTTCTAGCTCCTGATATTTCTGATATACGTTCTGAAATATTTCCTTGACTTTATTTTTAGGGACTACTTGTTTTTTTTGTTTTTTTTACTGGTAGCTGTGGTAGTTTGAAAATATGTCCACAAACCCTTTGATACTCCTCCCTTCAGGGGTGAGCCTAATTCTTCTCCCTTTGAGTGTGGGCGAGATTTAGTGACTTGCTTCTAACTGGCTGAAGTGACAGTGTGCACCCACAGTGACTAAGTCATAAAAGACACTGGGGCTTCTTTCTTGCTCTCTTTTGGATCACTGGGGAAAGGCAGCTACCATGTCATGGACACTCAAGCAGTTCTATGGAGAAGCCCATGTGGTGAGGAGCTGAGGCCTCCAGGAAGGAGCTGAGTCCTCCTGCCACCAGCCACTTATGTGAGCACAGAAGCCAGTCTCCTAGCCTCAGCTAAGCTTTCAGATGACTGGCTGACATCTTGACTGCAACTTATGAGAGACACCAAGCCAGAAATGCCCAGCTAAGCTGCTCTTGAGTTCCTCGCCCACCAAAAAATGTGAGATAATGTTTTTTGTGTTAAGCCATTAAGTTTTAGGGTAATTTATCACAAAGTAATTGATAACTAATACAACAGTCATTGTATTGTATGTAATAGTTATATTAAAACTTTTTTTGGTCTCTGAATGCCCCTTTTTCATAAGCATCCTATTCTTGTTTTATAATAACTGCTTTAATTTCCCCAAGTATGCTATCTAATTTAGAGGTATTTTTTAAGGTTCTTGTCTATTATTTAAATTACTGTTTTCTGCTAGGGGAAGTTTTTCTGTTTATTATATATTCTCTTTTTTATGCCACTAATATGTTTAGCCTTGTGCATTACCTTGGGTGTTGACTAACAAGCAAATTTTGCCAAGGGTGAGTAATGCTGTTCATATTTAAGAATGCAAGGCTGGGTAGCTGATTTGGCTTTCTTTTGCTGCCCTATGGAAGCAGGTCCATTTCAGTTGGGAGCTCTCTGAGCAGGGTGAGGCCCTGGCACGCCTACTGTCAGGCTTTAGGCCCCCAAATGTTAGAACTCCAGGGCACTAATACTGTGGAGGACTTAACTCTCCCTACACAACTCATTCCACTTCTCTAAAAAAAGGGCACACTCGTTTTCTTCTGGTACACAAATGACAGACTGCTTATATTCCACAATGCAAGGATCAGAAGATATTGACTAACTGTTTTGATTACAGACCCTCAATTCATAATTTCAGCTTTATTTCTTATCCATATACTCCATAACACAGGCCAATTCTGAGCCCAGTCTCTCCAGAGTTCTAATGAGCAGACTGTCTCCCACCTTGGACTTCTTAAACAAACTATGGGCTCCAGCTTCCTTTACTGTTTTAACCATCAAACCATTATTGTCCACTCTCAATCTTCCAAAAATTTGTTGAAATCTCTTATTTAAACATCTTCTCTTCTTCTACTTCCTTTCTCTTTATGGTTTTTGTTTATTTATTACCTACCACGTTTTTATTTCAATGAGACATGGGAGCCATGAATCAACGCATGTACCCAATCCAACATCTTCAGAATTCCATGTAAGACAAAATCTCCAGACTTTTCTACAAATGTCACCCCTACTTCTTTGTCCTAAATAAAAACCTGCCTATCCTTGGTTACCTCTTCTGCTACAGCCCTCTTAAACAGAAACTGATCTTTCTGTCATACACTTTGTACTTCAGGGTGGAGATGACATGCATATCCTTCTTGTTCTTCAAGACTACTTTTAGATCATTATCTTTTCTTCTTATAAAAATCCCTTGCTCCATTGAGGCTCTCACTCTCTGGGTACTATCGCATGTTCTCCCTCCTCACAACAATCATCTAGCAACACTGAGCCTTTCGCTGCTGGCTCAGTTTTCCTCTCCATGCTAATGTCACATGAGGTGACCTCAAAACCCACGTAAGTTAAAGTATTAAAACTCCTGGCCCCTTGGTTCCTCACTTTCTTCATCTCTAGTAACCTCCTCTATGCCACCTCAGTGACCACTCCCACAGCTTTATCCTTGACCTTTTCACGTCAGAAATTGAAGTGCTTCCAAAATCATCAATATAGACATTCCCCGCTCCAAATAGAGTCTCCTATTCTCCCAGTTCAGTTGCTTAAGAAACCCATTATAACAAATATGAAGAAATATGGCAATAATCTCTTTTCCCAATTATCTACAATTACTTCATATCTTTCTTTACTCTTCAAATCTCCTTGCCCTTCTCATTAAACCCTCACTCTCAGCTAATAACCTTGCCCTTCACAGACACTCGGCATCTCATCTCCTCTCTCCTTCTCAAAACTTTGTTCTATTGGTTATACTGTCTAGCTCCTGCATCTTCAACCTCTTCCTCTCAACTGGCTTCTCCTTAGTATTTAAAAGAAATCTCAAGTGTCTCAGAGTTTTTAAAAAATGTCTTCTTTAGACCCCCCACATCTGCCTCTAACTACTGACCAGTCCCCTCAACACTCCTTTTACTCTTCCTCTATTGGACTCAGCACAATTTGAATTTTTCATTTGTGTGACTATCTCCCCATGAGACTGAGCTGCATGGAGCAAGAATCTATATATAATTATTGCATGCTAACATCTGGTACAAAGCTTAATGCCTGACAGAGAGCTCAATACATATTTTCTGAATGGACGAGAACTCAAAATTATCATTCAGCATAGATTTGTCAGTGGTTGTAGAATAATAAAATGTTAAAACTAAATTAAACTGGGATTCAGTCTGGATTAAAATAATCTATCTCTATATTTCTAGTTAGTGTGATTATTTTAAAATCTTGATACTTAGTTAGCATTAGCTCACCCATATCATTTTCTTTCCCTCCTTCCTGGGAAAGAGTGGTCCCTGAAACCACAGGGGACATGCAATTGGCTGGCAGGTATCCAATGTCTGTTCCTTCACTTGCTAACCCACTCTGGCGCAACTTAGCAGAGTCCTGAGGTTCAGGACTCACAGATGAGGGTGTGGATAAGTGCTTAGGGTGGCGTTGTTTCTGTAGTTCCATGGCTCTGCCAACTGAACAGAGAGAAATGGTTAATAATTTGTGTTGCAAAACAGCTAAAAAAAAAAAAAGATGATGTAAGCATCTGGAAAAATGTCTGAAATATGGTGGGCCCTAAAAAAATGTAAGATGAATTATTACACAAAGTGAGGAACAGACAGAGAGAGAGAAAGAAAGGGGGGGGGCAGAAGGAAGGAAGGGAGAAGAGGGAGAGAGGACGAAAGAGAGAGAGAAAGGCAGAGGAAGATGGAGGAAGGACGAAGAGAAAAGGGAGAGAGATGGTGGAAAATGAAGGGAGAGAAGAGGTAGAGAAAGAAGGGTCATGAGAGACGATGAGGAGAGCAATGGTGGGCGGTGAAGAGGGAATGCTGAGAGACAGAGATAAGTACTTATGGAGCTGGATTCATTTGTAACAGTGAAGATGAAGCCTTTTAGCTCCATGAGCTCTTAACAAGTCCCTACCCCACTTCTCCCCAACATTCACAACTTCATCATTACAATATGCCTCAGAGACTCTCCAGACTAATCCCTATCCTGCTCATTACCCCTGTTCACATTAGTCACCACGAGAAGCTCAAGACCCTCAGGTCATTCCCCATAGCATCGCACATCCTCACACAGCTTTGTACATCCCTAATCCTAAAATTCTTCTTTCCTTAATTCCTAAAATTCTTCTTCTGTATCCTGTGGAACTCATGGTCAGCATCTGTGAAATGCTCTATTCTCCTCAACCCCTTCTCTAAAAATTTCCTTCATCTTCTCAGTGTTTCTCAACAAGCAGCACTACTGTTATTTGAGTAAGAATTCCTCACTGCGTGGGACATTCAGTATCACTGTATCACATCACCACTCCCCCTCCAACCATGTCAATATTTTCAAATGTGGTACTGCCCAAGCTGAGGACCACTACATCACCTAGTTTCCCTCCCCATAGTACCACTATCCTTATTTCTCCTGCAGCACTCTCTAGTAAGCTGATCTCTCCCCATTAGGCCTGAGGGTGGAGGGAGATCAGGAAATAAAGCACAATGGAGAGGTGGAGAAATTGTAGAAATATGGAGATAGTGAGTAACATATGTATAAAAAGATTAAACAAAGTATGGTGGAGAAATCCATGCATATTTTGTTTTTTTAATTTAACAATAAGAACCTGAATGCTAACAAAATCAGAATAGGTAAGGAAGCCATGTTATAGACAACTGATAGAATTCTCTACTGCCATTAAAGAAGATGTTTATGACAATTACGCAGCCACATGGGGGTATTTAGTTCAGAAATAATACTGAATGGAAACAAGGCACATTGGAAGTTCAGTGGAATCATTTCAAGAACATCTTTCTCCAGAAATTCATTCTAGCTAAATGAGACTCCGATGTATAAGACGGCATGGAATGGTGGGAACGCATTTCAAACCTCAACCTACTTGCACTGTTGTCATGACGGCTTGGTCTCCTTGGAGGCCCCAGGATGCTGGGGAAGCCTCTTCGCTTCCCTTTTTCTTCGCCTTCCCTATCTTTCTTCATACTTTGCTAGAGTTGAGGGACAATCAAAGAGATAAGAGATACATAACAGAGCAGATTTCTTTTGTTTCTTTCAAACATAGAAATGCAATTCTAATGGTCAGCTGTAGGACATTGGTTAAGTGTAAATGAAAGACACACACATACATGGTACTCATTTGAGGCTGGCGCATAGCACCATGTACACATCAAATTCAATGTCTTTTCAAACCCTTTAGAGCTGACAATTTTGGAAAATAAACAGGGAGTTTCATAACACATTTACTAGGAGCTTGTCCTAAGCAATTCATTCATCTGTTGAACAAATATTTACTAAGCTTATAATGAGTGAAGGCACTATGCTAAAAGCTGGGGATACAATGATGAAGGAGGTCCTCGCCCTCATAGAGCTTCACAATCTAACAAAAATTAAACAAAAACAAATAATTACCAACCATGACAGGTACCATAAAAAAAAGTACGAGGACATCACAGAGTCAGAGATGGAATCTGTGTAAAGCGCTATTTTCACTTCTTACATTGTCTAATAATTAGTTTATACATCTGGATTTCTCACTAGATTTTCAGTTTCTTGAGAACAGGGAAGCATATACTAAGAAGAAGGAAAGCACTGCAGCCAAATGTAAAGAAGCACAGATACCTGCACCCACCATTGTTATTCCAGTCCTACCTTGATTTTTGGAAGGAAACCAATCCGACCCCGTTTGTGCTCCAAATTTCGAGGTTCTTTCACTTTTACTCCCAAATGCTTCATGTACATGAGAATAACATACTGCACTGTCGAACTGAAGGAGAAAGGATTAAGTAAAATAAGACTTCTGAGAAGGGAGGGTGGGTGGAATCAAGATATCAAATGACTTCCAAAACTCCAATGCTGGAATTCTTAGAATTATAATTCATCAAGTAAAAAAGAAGGAACTATCTATTCACTGCAAACAGAAAAGGATTCTACTCAAGACACTAGAATATTAGTCAAACAAAATACAGGCCACCAGAGGGAGACAGTCTATATTTTTAAGTTAAAAGAAAGAAAGAAATAATTTAGGGCTGACAGGAGAAAATATAGTTTTTTTCTTAAAATTCTAGGAAAAAACATTTATTTTACCTCTTATCTTCTTCTACAGCCTGAGCAGTCATCCTAAAAATAAAAACATTTAAAAATGAAATATTGAAGTTGAATAAAAGAGTTGCTATTAAACTTGGATACCTGAAACAACAGAACAGAACCAAATGCTTTGGACCCCATCCTAAATCACTGTCACGTGGAATAAAATAGCAAAAAACCTCTAATCCCCAAAGGAACTACATGCTTTTCACACTCATGTCATCACCTGCAAATGTTTTATAGCAAGAAATATTTTCAAAGCCTGTGAACCGAAACTAAAGTATTCAACCTGTTTTTGATCAATTAGAAATTTTATAGTCATTTATTTTACCAATATCCAGAAAAAGAAACACAAGAACTTTATCTAAAATATCAGCAAAAATAAAAAATTCCAGTTTCTCAAGTATTATGACAAAATAAACAGCTCCACATACACAATCTGACACCCCTTCTAAATTTGATCAAAGTGTACTTTAAGCATAACTAACATCTCAGTAGAGAAGGCATTTCTACATATACTTCTATTACTTACAACACTTCTTCAATTTTGGCAACAATCTGCTCTGCACATGCCCGTTCCTTCTCCCAAGTTACCCGATCCTTGTCTCGCTCTGCATCAAGTTTAGTGAGTTCACTTTCGGCCAAGGTCAGCCCCATGCTACGTTTCTGCCTAATGGGAATAGGAGAAATTTCCTGAGGTAGCCTAGAGAAAAACTATCTCCCTCTGGAGATGTTTCATCAGAGTTTCCATAGCTATGAGTTTCTAGCAACAGGCAAAATGTCACAGTTTTCTATTTTGGGACCCATGTCACCTAGGACACCAGAGGAAAAAAATTCTAGAGGCAATCACTCAACAGAACACATATCCTTAGCACAGACATAGTACTGAGCTCAAATCCTGAAAGTGTATGGAATGGGGACTATGGACTCTCTCAGAACCACTCCAGCGCTTTGACTGCAGATGTTCATGACGTTTTAATAAGAGTGATAAAGACTATATGCTAAGCCAAGGATTTAATGTGTAACCTTTTCCTACCCCAAAATAAAATTCATTCAGAATGACCATATCAATGTATATCTACCACCAAGCTTACCGAAAATCTTCCAAGTGCCTCTGAACTTCCGGGTGGACTCTTTCTTGCATAGTTTGGATATAGTGGCGATGTAGATCCTCAGGAATAAGCTCGGGTCTTCTTTTTTCTGCATAAAGAAAAGGAAAGGGATTACCTGATCTAACGGTATATTCTGTGCATTATAACTGGTAACGTATCAATGATATCTGGTGCAAACAACTTGAAGTAAAACAAAGAGAAGTTCTTTAATGCAGTTGATGTATTTCATCTCAGAATTCAGATTTCATTTATCCTTAATGCATTACAGACTCTCTTTCTGTTGTGATTCAGATGACCAACTGGTCACCACGTGACAGATAAAACCTTTAGGGATGAGTTGAGCTACGAATCTAGAGATGTAATTCTCCAGGATATTGGTGCTTCAGACTTACCTAGATCTACCGATATCTCATCAGGAACAGAAACTTTCAGGTGCTAAAACAAAAATGCAAACAAAAAGTGAAACAGCACTAAGGATTTTTTAAGATGTATATAAGTACTGTATAAAGTAAAGAGACACAACGTGGATACCTATTTTTACAAGCATATTCATGTATAAATTCATTTATTGGGTTCCACCCATCCAAATTTCACAGCTCTGGAATGTTCTATTGTTTAAACTTGAAAATAAGGCCTTTTCCCAAGGATCATGCTATAAAGGAAATGGCTACAATCATTTTACTAGATGACTGAATGCTCTGTGCCTGACTTATTCCTGGCTTTGGCTTTCTAGAATGAATGAATATTGGCTTTGGCTTTGTAGAATTACTTGTTAATATAATCAGTTATACATCATTTAAATCAACATAGGTAAAACCTAAACTATGTGTGTATTATCAAATGAAAAACGTACTCAACTATAACCATGATTTTCATCTGCTATATTTGAGATACTCACACTATAGAACATGGTATTCCCAACCATGTTCCTATGTAAAGTGGAAGAACCCTCACAACAGTCACACTCCTGATGAGAAGGTATTGTATGTCAATGTGGAGGCTTTGGAGTCTTAAATCCCCAGTAACTATCTCTAGTTCTTACTATCGAACTAACTAAGGCGACTGTGTCATAATTTACTTCTTCTTAGCTAGGATTTTTCCCATAATAACTACAGTTTCTGGTCCCATTACCAAATAGTTGTGTTTTCCTTCCCGTCAATTTGGGAAATGTCTTGGAAAAAAAATATTATTTTGCATTTAGAGGAAATATCTTAACCTTTGCATGTTTACTTTGTATTGTACACCTACTTAAGTCATATACTTCCAGAATTCAAACAATTATTATAATATCTAAAGTTTTACATTTGAAAATAAGTCAATGCTAAAAATTATGAGATCTCTATTCATTTGAAAGAACAGTGAAATGGATCTTGAAGCTTTCTCTTTAACTGAAGTTGCCACACAGTAGCTCAAATCAACTTTCCTGAAAGTATTTCTAGCACAAATGCAAAAAAGTACACAAAGGTTCACTTCTATATGTAGGTATTTACATGAAATAAATATCACCTGTGACATAAAAGAATAATTAGCAAATCTATCAGGGTTCTTACACTTTTATGTTGATAAACATATAGATTATGAGCAGCAAAATATAAAGTTTTGACTGAGCATGGAGCTCTCTTAAGAATTGTGAAATTCAAACATACTTCAATATACTGTCATTTCTTCATGGAAGCAAATTATCTTAATATCTTTAAACAATTGCAGTATAATCAGAACCCTAACTAATTTATTCAATAAATATCCAACGGCCACTCTGTACCAGGATCTATTTGGTGTTGGAGACACAGGACTGAACAAACGGTACAAGAACATCTGCTCTAATGGAGCTTATGTTTAGAGCAGAAAAGTAGAAATAGGGACAAACAAATAAATAAAATATTAAGTTCTATGAACAAAAATAACACAGGAAAGGTGACAGAAAGTGACAAGGATGAAATTTTAAGTACGTTGGTCAGGGAAGGCCTCATTGAGTAAGTCACTGTATTCTGCGATGTGTAGGTGCGTAGGCAACTTTGTAAAGGAATACAGAGAAAACGGGGCAAGAGCTGGAGGGAGCAGTGAAGCCAGAATGTGCCTGTGTGTGTTTGCTGGTTTTAAAATAGGAGAACTAAGAATGTTTGCATGCTAATATGAATGAGTCTAGAAAACAAAAAGCTGATGCAGGAGAGAAGGGGGATAATTGCTAGAATAACATCTTTGAGGAGGGATGAAGAAATACAATCTGGGGAAACAGGGGAAGAGCTGGCTTCAGATAAAAGCCAGGACAATCCCTCCATAGCATCAAGAGAAAGCGTAGAGCATATGGGACGATGGAGATAGGAGATATATCTGGTAGAAGTTCTCCTCTGTAAATGTTAAATTTCTTAAAGAAACAGCAAGGTCATCAGCTGAGAAAAGGATAGGAGAGGAGGTGACGGAGGTTTTAGAAGAGAGAAGGTGTGAAACAGTCATGTAAGAGAATTGCAAATGTGAACATGCTAGGGATATGCAGCCTGATTACTCAGGAAGCATTCAGGCTCACTGTTATTATTCTATTATAGCAACGCTAATAGCAAAACTTATTAGTTTAAATCCCTTATTAAGATTTCTATTTGTAAAATAAAACACTATTATCGTTTAAGTAAGATCTTTTCCACCACTTTTTTTTATTTATTTATTTATTTATTTATTTATTTATTTATTTATTTATTTATTTATTTATTTATTTTCTGGTGAGGGAGTTAGCCCTGAGCTAATATCTGTGCTAATCCTCCTCTTTTTGCTGAGGAAGACCGGCTCTGAGCTAACATCTATTGCCAATCCTCCTCCTTTTCTTCCTGCCCAAAGCCCCAGTAGATAGTTGTATGTCATAGTTGCACATCCTTCTAGTTGCTGTATGTGGGACACGGCCTCAGCATGGCCAGAGAAGCGGTGCATCGCTGTGCCCCCAGGATCCGAACCCGGGCCGCCAGTAGCGGAGCTCGCGCACTTAACCGCTAAGCCACGGGGCCGGCCCTCCACCACTTTTTAGTTAAACTTGTGCCTCCAAACTTCAAAGAGGCCAACCAGACTTCAATTATGCAAAAGTATTATCCTTTGGATCCTGATTTATATATATATGCATCATTTGTGTTCTCTTTTTCACTCTCTCATCCTAATTACGCACATGCATAAACTCAAATATACACATATATCCCCTAAAACCTACTGTGAGAAGTCATATGCCCACAACTCATTTAAAAATGATAAAAAATAACAGTCAAGAGTAATCAATAATTGAGATATAATATAGATGTCAGAAAGCACGATAAGGTCCAAAAACCTGGGAGGGAAGATTGAAAGCACGAGGCCAATGATTCAATGTACTAAAGCAAAGATTATAATATTAACTTGGTAACTTACAGCAGATCGATCCAGGAAGAACTGATGAAACTCAAGGAAGACGCGACGAGTCTCCTTGGAATTGGTCTGTTTATACAAGTCTGAATAGAGATAACAGAGCTGCAGTAGAGAAGGAAATGGAAAAGATAAGTGAGAAGTCATAAAAAACATAATCTGCTAAATCCTCAGTGAGTAGGAATGTTTGGAACAAGTAGATCACCATAAACAATGTAGTAATTATCATTATATAACCAAGTCTTTAAAAAAATAAATAACATTTTAAATATATTTCATATCTATCCTTACATATTTAGAGAACTGAAAGAAGTCTGTCCATTCAGCTTGCAGAAGTGAAAAGTTTTACAGTATATGAATCAATGTAACAGCTCTGAATTGGCTAAATCGTAAAATACATTACCAGCGTTGCAGGGTCAAACTGTGAAACTACATGGTGTAAGAAAACAGCCAAGTGAGCAGGGCGAGATTTTAGCAGTTCAATGCTCTGGAAACAGCTGCACTGCCCATTGATCTAAAAAAGGAAATAATTATATATCAATAACTCCAATAGAAAAATGCAAAATGTAATGTGAGCTCAATTAAACATAACTATCCAAATTCCACTTTGATTTTATCCTAAAAAAATTTAAGATTTAAAATATTTCACTAGAATTTATTAGCAACAGGCTATGGAAGCTCTTTCTCTGAAAATTAATAATCTCTTGAGGATAGGTTGGAAGAACGACCATCTTGGGAGAATGCAAGTTTAGAAAATGATTATCAAGGAGCTCAGATGTCTAAGGAAGGCTTTTTGCCTCATAATGAAATAGCTGTCTTCCTTTTCTTTCGGGCTAAGTGCAGAAATGGTGGTAGGAAATGGAGTTGTATGATTTTAAGTAAAGCAACTCCTAGAATATTTGTATATTCCCTAACTACATTGAACACAGAAAACAGTAATAGTTAAACTAAGGTAACCTAGAATCACAATTTCCAAATAATCTTTTACACATTTAAATAAAAGTAGAGAAGAAAATTAATCTAAACAAATAACACCAATTCTACACAATCTCTTTCAGAAAATACAAGAGAACACTTCTCAACTCATCCTAAGAGGCCAGCATTATTACTCAACTATCAAAACTAGACAAAGACACTAGAAAAAAAGAAAACTAAAGACCAATATTCCCCATAAACACAGATGTAAAAGTCCTCAGCAAAATAATAGCAAACTGAATTCAAGCAATATATAAAATGGAAAATATATTATGACCAACTGGAGTTTATCCTAGGAATGCAAAGCTGGTTCAACATACTAATATCAATCAATGTAATTTATCATATTAATAAGAGACTAAATTAAAAAAACTATGTGATCATCTCAATTATTCAATAAGATTCACATCCATTCATGATAAAAATTCTCAGCACACTAGGAATATAAAGCAACTTCATTAACCTAATGAAAAGTATCTACAAAAAACCTATGGCTAACATTATACTTAATAACGAAAGACTGAATGCTTTCTCCCTAAGATCAGGAATAAGGCAAGGACGTCCTGTCTCACCAGTCCTTTCAATAACTTGTACTACAAGCCCTAACCAGTGCGATAAAGGTAAGAACAAGAAATAAAAACATGGCTGTCTGTTTAGAAAATCCTAAAAAGTCATTTCAAAAAGTTTCTAGAAGTAGTGAGCTTATTAGCAAGATCATGGGAAACAGGACAAGAATCATGCCAATAATATTCCTATATACCATCAATAAACAACTGCAATTTGAAATTAAAAAAAAGGATTAACAATAACACCTACTTCCCTCTCCAAAAATGAAATACTTAGGTATACATCAATGACTTTTTATCAGCTTTAAAAGCAAAGTCATTTGTATTGTTCAAAGCTAAAACAAGCAATTAATCTAAGCAATTAACCAATTAACCTTAGTTCTAAGATTCAGCTTCAAATCCTTACAAATATAATTTCAATCTCCAGAAAGTGTTCATTTTGTAACAAACCAAACATCTCAGAAAACTAAATTTTTTTTTAGAAAAGAATGTCATCACCTGTTCATGTTCAGTACCAAAATCATCATCCTCTGCTCCAATAATATGAGGTGCTATACGGGTTGAGGGACTCCCGATAAGTGACTGAGTATCCTGGTAACATTCAGAGAAAAGGAACAGAAAAATTATGTGGTGGTCAAATTGGGAGAAAGAATAACGCCAAACCATCAAAAAAGACATAGTTCACTAAACTGACTGGATTTCTTTTTATTTACTTTCTTTTAAGCAGTACTTTATTTTCAAAGTGGTTCTCAAATTTTCAAGGCCATGAACCATTTTGGCAAAGAAAACGACAACAGTATTGATTGTTTCTTGGGAGGAAAAAAACATTTCCCCTGGAAAGAACAAACACCCTTTGCTCACTATACCCTTGGTTATCTGATTCTAATCACTCTCTGTGTACTTCATTTATTATTTCATACATATCCAGATCTTGTTACAGAAAGAAATAAAGTTGCCTTACATAAACAGTTACAATTTTAAAAAGTTAGATATTAAAAAGTGAATGAAGGCAACAGGACAAAGGAAAAACAAGAATAGAAATGATAAGACAAAGCAAAGAGGCTAATACAACGATTTCTATTAATATAACATAACTGAAAGCTGTCACCAAACCCTATTTTTTCATTTTTAATTCATTTTCATAAGTGCATAACGCAGGGTTTTTCAACCCTGGCACTGTTGACATTTTGGGCCAGATAATTCTTTGTTGTGGGGGATGTCCTGTGAATTGTAAGATGTTTAGCAGCATCCTTAGCCTCCACCCACCCGCTAGATGCCAGTAGCAGCCTCCCTGTCATGACAATCAAAAATGTTTCCAGACACTGTCAAAGGTCCCCTGAGAGACAAAAGCACTCCTGGTTGAAAATCATTGGCACAATGCAATAAAACTTTCAAGTAATCACACAAACATTGCTAAAGAAACAAGGATAAAATTGAAAAATACATTGTACAATGGCAGATCTCACTCCCATGTAACAGTTCATCCATTTGTCAACTCTCAAAGTTGGATTTAGTATGAAAAAGGCAGTGTAGAGGCATTAATGTATAATGTAAAATATATAGGATGCTTGAAGACCACAAATACTAGAATCAAAGATCATATAGAATTAAGAGAAATAAAACTTTGGGAAGAAATAGGAAAAGAATAAGTTGGGCTTAAATCTGACAGCAGTTGAAGACACAGGGTCTGGAGTTAAGCAAAGAGAGTGGGGCTATATAACAACGTGGGAGTCATCTGCGTAGCAGTTACAGTTGAAACCATGTACAAAGATCCACAAGTTATAAACTAAGTGAATAATATATAGCTGTAGTTTTTCCTCCTTAAGTGTATTGCAACGCGATGTATTTGCACCTCCTAAACTTGATTCTGCCTTTTTTACTACTTATTTTTAAAACTCAAGGTTTTAATAATTAAAAAAAAATCAGGTGAAACAACAGAAATTTGTTTAGAGTAGTAGGCAACTTTTGATTTTACAGGTGATTCAATATCTCTGATTTTTCAATAGTCCTACTTGCTAATAATGGATGCATCACAATATGCTGTTAAATCTTTTACTATAAAACCGTATACAAGTCTAATTAAAAAATAAAATCAGGGGCTGGCCCCATGGCTTAGTGGTCGGGTGCGCGCGCTCCTCCACTGGCAGCCCAGGTTCGGATCCCAGGCGTGCGCTGACGCAACTGCTTTTCCGGCCACGCTGAGGCGGCGTCCCACATACAGCAACTAGAAGGATGTGCAACTGTGACATACCGCTATGTGCTGGGGCTTTGGGGAGAAAAAGGGAAAGAAAGGAGGAGGCTTGGCGACAGATGTTAGCTCAGGGCCGGTCTTCCTCAGCAAAAAGAGGAGGATTGGCATGGATGTTAGCTCAGGGCTGATCTTCCTCACAAAAAAATAAGTCAATACAGTGGAATCTATTAAAAATAAATAAATAAATAAATAAAATCAGATTGCTAAAAGTATTCAAGTAAAAATACGCAAGATCCAGTAGTTCTACTTCTGAGTATATACCCAAAGAATTGAAAGGAACAACTTGAACAGATATTTGTACACTCATGTTCATAGCAGCATCATCCACAATACCTAAAAGGTGGAAACAACCCGAGTGTTCACTGACGGACGAACGGATAAACAAAATGTGGTATATACATACAATGGATTATTATTCAGTCTTAAAAGGGAAGGGAATTCTGACACAAGCTACAACATGGATCAACCTTGAAGACATTATGCTAAGTGACATAAGCTGGTCACAAAAGCACAAATATTGTATGATTCTACTTATATGAGGTTCTTTGAGTAGTCAAATTCATAGAGACAGAAAGTAGTATGGTGGTTGCCAGGGGCTTGGGGGAGAGGATAATGGGGAGTTAGTGTTTAATGGGTGCTGAGTTTCAGTTTGAGAAGATGAATTCTAGAGATGGATGTGGTGATGGTTGCACTACAATGTGAATGTAACTTAATGGCAATGAACTGTATACTTAAAAATGGTTAAAATGGTAAATTTTATGTTATGTATATTTTACTACAATAAAAAAATAACATTAAACCACCTAATAATAATAACTAAATATGGAGTAGCTCTCCATTCATCAAATCTTTATTAAGTTTCTTTAATCAGTTTAAGCTTTTTCTCAAAAAAAAAAAAAAAAAAAAAGAATATATAAATATCAGAATATGCCTGTCACTTAAGAATAAGGAAAGCTAAAGAAAGCACTATCATTTCTTGGATTTCATACTCACAGTGTCCTGATTTACTTCACTTTTCTCTAGGTTTTCCTCTAGATAAATCCTCTCTTTCAGGCCACTCTTGGGACTCTAAGGAAAAAAGACATCCAGTTCATTTCAATAAGTTCACCAAAAGGAGATCCATTCAGAATAATTTCTGAATTTCATACTTGTATTTGAAACTACTAAACATCTCTCATATAATACCTGGCTCTGCTACTTTTTTCCTGACCTTGACAAGTCACAGCTTTTTAGTTTTATGTTGCTAAAACAACATAGAACCAACAGAACAGTTTTACTTCATCTCTAGGCCTGAGGGCTAATTTCTACTAAATAACTCTAACTAGATATATTACATATCTCAAACTCATTACGTCAAAATCAAACTATATCTTTATCCATCTCCTCTAATCCCCTCTGTCCCAAACTATTCTTTCTATCCAAGTTAAAAGCATTTTGGCCTATTTATATGAATGAAATTAAGCTTCTATTTTTCTGTTACTACCTCATGTGAAACTAACATATGCATTTATATAAAATTTACATGGTATGTTTGGGATGACCTAGTAAAAATACAAAGTATACGATATGCAGAAATTTGGAAGAATAAGGAACACTCCAAAGCAATGGGAGCCATTCTTCAGAGCAGCTGAAAATGAGGTACAAAATATTTTTATGTGAACGCCAATAGGAAAGATACATACTATCTATACATATACCAAGATACCACAAGACAGAGAAAACAGCAGTTTCAAATACAAGCCCCACCTTGGAGAAATGGATGACTCTGGGTCTTGGACAAGAGAGAGAGAAGATAAAGCTAGAATAATCCTGTCACACCAAAGAGCAAGAAAGCTATCAAAGTTACTGGGGAGCCATGTCAAAAGAACACAGAAGACAACTTGAGGGGCCTCCCATTGGCTAAAAAAGGGACAATTTAAGCATTAAAAAGAATAACAACTGCAACAGACTCAAACATAATAAGCAAATATATTAAAATATATGAATTCAAAATATTACACACACATTCCCACATTGGTGACCCTTGGAGTTGGTTAGGGTATCAACTCTTCTGATTACAGAACTCTTCTGATACATGAAGGAAAAGAATCAAGTATTTATTCTGCATTTCTTATATAGGCTATATTTTAGGGTAACCTAAAAGCTAGTAAGGGAAAAATTCTTCTTTATAAAATAATTCCATCTAATACAGAAGGACTGACAAAATTATAATATCATCCTTTGAAACTGCTCATTAAATAATGGATGCAAGCATTTTGATCATCAGTGGCAGGTAAAAACATTAGATAAATCCTTAATGGAGAACTTTATAATGAAGAAATCATACTGACATCATCTGAACACCTTAAACAAATTTACAGTCATAAAAAGACAACCAGACATTCACCTCCTAATGTGATGTAATAGGATATACACAGTGCCACCCATGAATTGTTCTTGCCAAAAAACAACTCTCAAGCCTTAATCTGATCAAGACTCTAGATCTCACTATCAGTTTTCAGGAAATATACATAGAGGAATATGTTAAACAACATCATGAAAATATAATTAGAATATAGGTTGTTTTATTGGAAATATGACCCATTTTCTTTAACAAAAAAATGGGAAAATAAAAAAAGAGGAGAGAACTACTATATATTAAGAGATTTATTAACTAAAGGCTGAAGACCTTGACTGGATCCTGATTCAAATAAACCAAATGCAAAAATATCATTATAAGACAATTAGGGTGATCAAATTGCATATTAAGAAAATATTAGTTCTTAATATTTGATAATGGTATTATGGCTATATTTTTTTAAGTCTTCTTTTCTGTTATAGATGCATATTATTGAAATAATGTCTTGGATTTACTTTAAGATCATCCAGTATTCGGAGGGTGTGAGGAATGGGGGATATAGACAAAACAAGTTTGAGCACTTGTTGATGACTGCTGAGGCTGCATGATAAGGTACATGGGGGGATGGGGGGATCATTATGCTAGTCTATTTTTGAATAGGTTTAAAAATTTTCCAAATAATTTTTAAAAAATATCAGCCACAAACTGAAAATCAGAGAGGCAGATGTTCTGAATTTTAGATGATGATTTGTGGTCAGGTTGCTTCTCTTGTGAGAACTGAGTATGTAGGTATTCTTTAAAGCCTTCTCTGAGGTGAGAAAAAGCAGGGAATTTTACAATGATAATGATACCAGAAACACCACAAGGAGATTACTTTATAAAAATGAGCAGAAAATGGAAAAAAAATTAAAAGTATTGATTCAAAAGATTAAAAGACTGACTGGTTCCTACAAGCTTAATACAGTACAATTGAAACAAACATGGAAATCCATAAGCTAAAAGCAGCCCATCTTTAGCTTCAGACAGACACTTGTAGGAATTAAACTAGTTTGTTACGTGTTCAGTAAATATCCTAGTCTGCAATATATCATCTCTCACCTGGATTTCCACAATATCCATCTATTTACTTGGCCTTAGTTTCCTCATCTATAAAATGGTGACACTGTTTCTTCAAAATTATTACAAGAGTTAAAATGAGTATCTGTAAAGCATTAGGTACAACTGCTGACACAAAGTAGGTGTTCAATAAATAGTAACTATTTATTAGCCAATCAACACACATTTGTTAAGTTCCTATTAAGCCAGGCAATCTTCCTTCCTCACAGATCTCCCTCTCTCTTTACTCCAATTCGTTTTCCACACTGACATGTTTCTGATTGTGCCTCTCTTCTGCATTTAAGATAAAGCCCAAACTCCTTAGTCATTCATCTTTTGCTTCTTCAAATACTTATTAAACACCAATTATGTGTCAAACAGTCTTAATTCATTGGAATGCCTGTTTCTATGCTTGCCAATTCACTCTGTATTTTATAAAGTTATATTTCTAAACCATAGATTTTACTGTACCATTCTTCTAAATATAAGATAAAAAATTCAAATTTTTCATTCGAATTACTTGTTCTGAATTTGTACAATCTGCTAGGCTTTGGAGACATAAAGTCCGATAAGATGGTCCCTGTGCTCTCAAGAAACTTTCCATCTAATGGTAGAGACAAGCCATGAAAACAGAGAGGAGAAGCAGCACTAAATCAACAAGGAGAATATGAGAAGGATTCCCAAAGCAGTACTGCTAGAACAAGTTGAAGCCCTTTATAACCTGGACTCAAGACTTTGTTTCTAAGATACACTCTAGCCGTGTCATCCATAACCCTAATATACCAGTAAAATTTTCACCACTTTCCCCAAATGTTATGCATTTTCATACCTCAATGCCTTTGTTTATATTTAGAGTACTGGTACTCTGGAGCTAGGTAGAGGCAGATCACTTATTATCCTGGTAAGTTTGGCAAGTTAGTTAACTCCCTTTGGCCTCAGTTTTTTCTTTTGTAAAGTTATGATAACAATAATAGTACTACTGTTTTCACAATTAATTAAGATAAGGAATATAAAGCACTTATTACAGCATATAGTAAGTATGCCCAATAAATATTAGCTATTATAATTTTTTTGAGTCAAAATTGAAATTTTTCATTAAAACCTTTAGCCTATCCAATCATAAGCCTCCTACTACCACCTTTCAAAGAAAAAAAAAAAATCCTTATATTTTCCACATAAGGAACTGAGTCATTGGGCCTAAGCGTCAAAAGGTGGCCTGAATGATGGCTTAAACCAGTGGCTTTCAATTATTTTTTACCGCAACCTTCAATAAAAGAGACATTTTACATTGTTAACCAGCACACACACATATATACATGTGCATATACACACAGCAAAAGTCACATGAAGTAAACACCTCTTCTACATGCAAAGCACTCTTATTTTCTATTCTATTCTTTTTTTTAACGCTAGTCCCAACTCACTAAATTGACTTCATGACCCACAGTTTTAAAAACACTGGTTTAGACTACTTTCTTCATCACTTTTAAAGAGGGTAATCTATCTTTAAGTCATTATTCTTATCATTGCATACTACTTACAAAGTATTGCTGAGTAAATAACACTGAACTTAGTTTTTAAGTATTCATATGACTATGGTGCTACATCATATTCAACTTAAAATATTTTTTTATCATCTCCTTAAATAATATCCATGTTTATATGGCAATTTCTGAGTTAATCAAGAAAGTGTTACTCAAAATGGGCTATTAACTGAAGTCTATCTAACAGGACTAAGGCTTTTCCTCTTTGTAATGGCAAAGTGCCCCATGATTCAAGACTGAGTCACTCTGACCACAAATGGAATATTAACACGCTCTTAAAGATATCAACAGTTGGCCTCTCGGTTCAGTAAGAAAGCACTGGCATTATTAACTTCTCTATCCACAAACAAGATGCCTGCTGGGAAATTCCATCTCCTCAAAAGAAACATTTGGCAATGGGTGTCCAAAGGAAAAAGTGAACTCTGGAATTAAAAGCTCATATACAACAGTGCCCAGAATTTCTGTTCATCAAATTGCTATATTAAGGATGGTGGTGATAAAAAGTAAGTAATAAGAGAACACCTCTAATTCACATAACTTAAGATCGAATCTAGAAAGGGGCTGTAAAGAAGGACACAGAAGATAAAGATGTAGAACACTTACATCTGCATTGTCACTGCCGTGCCGAGAAACATCTCCACTGCTATAGTCAATTCTGCCTAGTCCATCACCAGGATCTGCTTCTAACTCACTGACTGTTAGCGCGTCACCTAAAGGCTTGGAGGATGTAACTATAGCTCCATCCTAAAACAGATTAAACACACACACACAAACATATAAAGAGAAAACTCTCATTATTGACTGCATAAATAAATAGAGTCACACTGCAATCTAAATGGAGACTGTTAAAAGTTGGCCAGTTTGATGTGATCAAGAACGCTTACAGCTCTAAAAGTTAAAAGCATAAATAACTACTAATTCTGTGGTTCTAAAATGGCATGACCTTAAAGACCAGGAAAATAATATTTTAGTAAAGACAATAAAAGTTCAAACTTCCAAAGAGAGCAAAAAGATAAAATAGTTTGTTAAATTATATAATTTACATTCCCTGCCCATTAGTAAAGATTATTACACTGTATATAACTTTGAGCAAACTGCCTTCCAACACTTTAGAATTTCAATAAACTGCCAATTCTGGGACACAATGCCATTAACATAAATTATTATAAGCTTTTAGATCAGGAACCACATTTTTAATGTTTAGAGTAAGAATGTTGTCTTTGCTCAGTAATAACAACAACATAAAACTGTCAACATTCCTGAAGCATAATACTCAAAACTTCATATACCTAATGAGATTGAAAGTAATGAAAAAATAAATAACCTGTAACAGAATGTACACTAAACCAAAAAGTCAGGAGGCTTTACAACTGTGTGACCTTGTGTAAGTCATTTAACCAGTTTAGGCCCTAATTTTCTCAACTATAGCGTGATTTTTTAACTTTAAACTGAGCATACTAGGCTAGATGATCTCAAAGAATCCTTTTAGTTCTATGAATCTGTGGCTTTCACTTACAGACCTAACTCAGGAAGAATAATAAATCAACAGCTTTCACTCATTTTAAATGGTACAGGTAATTTGCCCATTTTGCTTTAAGATGAAGTATTAAGAAGTTTTTCATCTCCCAAATCTGAATATTATAGAATATAAATTTAGTTGACATACAAATGCTGGGCTATTTTTTCTGAGACCATCATCTCTATAACTTATACCCACATAGCAAATTCCATTGAAATCTGTTTTTAAATTACAACAAAAATACAGTCATTAAGAATAAGAATGTGCTTTGAATTCATCAGACTAGGTTTAAGTTCTAGTCCCACTGCTTTTGAGTTACATGACCTCAGACAAGTTATTTAATCTCTCTGAGTTTCTCTAAGTGTATATGTAAAATGGTGAAAAAACAACAGTAATATCTAATCTCAGAGGGCTGTTGTGCAGATTAAATAAGAAAATGCTTGGCCATGTATTTAGCACAATGCCTATCATTTTGTAAAATTTTATGTCACTACTTAAAAACATAGCCATTCTGTTTCAAAATGGCAGAATGAACCTCAAAAATGTAAATATATCTAAACATGTTTTAGTAGTTTGTCACATCATAGCAAAAGCACTCAATTCTTTTTAAAATTATTATGGAATAAATAAACATGATATTATGAGCAAGCAAACAATCAAAAGCCTATATTTTTTCAGTTAATCATTATTTCTGTAACATCCTACACAGGACATCCTGTTGGCCTATGCTAGAAAAAATAACTTTCAAAAAAGGCAACTGCAACATTCTCTGACACATTCCCAGAAGAAAATTCTCCTGCAAAGAGTTGGGTAGCACTTTTAATAGTGATGCTACCTGAGCAGAGCCTGTGGCTTTGGATAACTGCTCTTGCAGCTGAGGAATGTGTTTCTTGGCCTCTTGGATCTCTTTTAGCAATCTTTGGGTAGGTGTTCGGTTGTAATCTTCCTGCAATAACTGAAAAGTTATAAAAATATTTTGAGAATTAATTACTTATGTCAAGAAAATATAGAAAAAGTCCATTCTTAATAAAATAGCTGATGGCACTCATTACAACACTGCTTGTGATTATGATAAATATCAACTCAACTATGCCCACTCACGTTTTTATTGGCCTGTAAACAGCCCAATTTCTAATTTAGTACCTGTAGCCGTTCCTGTTCTTTCTGTAACATTTTTCTCAGAATTTCTACTTTCTGGTTATGAACCACATTGTTTTCCTCCTAGAAAAAGATAAAAAACAAACAAACAAACAAAAAAGAACCAATACAGAGAAAGTGAAGCTATAATAAATAGCAAAACGAGACACAATATTATGTCTCAGCTGCAATTTTCAATCCTTATTAGGATTTTCTTTATTTCCAGCAGTTATGAGGACAGGCTTTTAGACGTGACACTTATAGATAAAAGGCTACAGGGAAATTTCAGCCCTGCTATTTCACTTTTACTAAACCAGGTTCAAGAGAACATTAAATATTGATAATAGTTGGAGAAATGAAGTTGCCTTAAGTATGAGAATAATATCTTATACTTTCCCTCCTTTGGATCTTTACTATCAACCCCCATGCATGACTCAAATTCCCAGTACTTCCTACCTGAAATATTAAAACAGTTCCCTAACTCATCTCCCGCTCTCTCCTTGTTTCACAATCCTGTAATATTTTATCAAATTAGTCTTCCTAAAATCCTGTTATAACCACATTACTCTCTTGCTCAAAAAAATTTTAATGGATTCTTACTGCCTATCCAGTTACATGTAAACTAGCCTGGTAGTTCTGATTTTTCAAAATAAATATCTTACTTTTTTCAAGATCATTTTCCATTACACTATCCTTAACAGGCACCAGCCAAACAAGAGGCCTGGCTACTTCCCCAAAACACTTGGTGCTTTCTCGGCTCTTTACCTCTGTTTATTCTGCTTTCTCTACCTGGGTTGCCTTCTTCCCCATTGCCACCACTTAAAAGTTACCTGTTTCTCAAGGCTCAATGCAAATAATAGCTTTCCTTAAATTCCCTCTCTATCACAACTGGATGTGCTTTCTCCCTCCTTTGAATCCTCACAGAACTTAATATTTTCCCCTTCATAACGTCTACATTCTGCCTTTGTATAATTACTTGTATACTCTTGATTCAATCTCAAACAATAAAAGTTTATTAAGCACCTACTATATGCCAAGCAATATTTCAGGCCCTGGGAATACAACAATAAACACAATAAACAAAAAAACCCTGTCCTCTTAAAGTATATACTCTAAGATAACTAAGGAACATAAGATATCTGAAGTATATTTTTGTGGGCAGCACATTCCAAATTATTACATAATTTTTATATTAGGAAGTTATTTTCTAGAATTTTGAACTTATTTATCAGCTCAATACTTCAACACTCTTAACATAAAGCAAAGGTATCATACAACTGAGCATTTATAAAGAAGTTTTCCCACTCTTACCCCCACGAGCACAGGACTAGTAATTCTCTCCATATTCCCAGATGCTCCAGGTGAATGAGGGGATGTCATGATAGGAGACATATGTCCAATGACTGATGGCTCTACTTCAGAATCAGTGAGTGGAATCTGGGGTGACCCGGGTGGGCGTCCCTGAACAGTGAGAGCTACATAGGAACCAGCTTGGGGTAGGGAGAAGAAAGAAAGGGGAAAGAAGGGAAAATAACATTGTTAAAAAAAATTTTTATAGCATTTCACTACTTAATCTTTGACAACTCTAAAAGATTGAGTTAAGTAAGAAAGTTTCATCATCTGCTAACCATTTCCCCATAGAAAAAGAATCTAATTTGTCATTTCTCTTTTATGATTCCCTAAAAATCTAAAAGAACAATGCCATTTTTCAGATAGCAAATTACTATTCACAACGATCACATGTTACTTAAAAGCAAATAAAATTAATCCCAAGAATTTTTTTTAATTTAGAGAAGAATAAATTAATACCAACCATCTACTAATGACTATGTTCAATTAATTTCTTAAATGTAAATTTTAAAAATCATTACATTTTAAGATGATACTAATTAGGCAGGATTTAACTAATTTTCTAGAATATAATGATGCAATTTTAAATTAACTGTAAAAAGTGAGTATGACAAAAAATATCCCACAAAAACTGGGGGAAAAAACCTACCATAAATAAGTAGTAAGATTTAATTTTTAAAATTTGGAGAAGACAGAAACTCACTTAAGCATATTACAGGAAAAAAACACTACAGAAAGCAAAATTAACCATAACCAGAAAGACTCAACACCAGACATTCATTATTTATCTAGTATCAAGAAGAAATGAGACTGTCCAAACAAATGACTTTTCCATATAACTGACCTTTTAAACGGCAAAGTCTTTCTCTTAGACTTTCAAATAGAACTTTTAAATGTATTTCACACTTTTCTCCCAATTTAATCCTTCCATGGAACTCACTGTCAATTATTTCACACTGTTTGGAGTTCTAAAAACTATTTTCTTTCATTTTATGGTCACAAATGTTATGATTCAGGGGGATTTTAGGTATATACACTTTTTAAGGTTTTTCAGTCTTATTTCTCTCTGTCAGAAATTCATCTATTATATCTATCTACTTATTCATGTGCTTGCCTCCTTGAGCTTCCTAGATCTTCCCTTCCCTTCTTTAGCAATTTTTAAACTGCTTTGATTTAAAATCACTTTTATTATGTCTAGAACATGCATTAAAGAGTAGGACATGAGGGAGCTCTACTACAAGTATAGTATATAGGTTTTAGGCATTTAAAATTTCTATCTGTTTTGGATACTCAGAGTGTTTTATGCTTACTTTAAGTTTTTAGCTCGGTTCTCATTATTGGATAAGTAATCTATTGCTATAGGCCTAGGATTTAGTTTTTTAAGAAAAATTTATATTGGAATGAGTAAAATATATAACCTAAAAAGCTAAAGAAATAATCTTATTTTTAATACTCTGTAATAGTTATCAGGCACATATTTACTATAAACCATCATATATATGTAGCACATAAAAATTTATAAATCACCATCTCATTAAATAAGTACTCAAATTTATTCAAGTATAGGGATCTCATGGTGATCATCACATTTCTTTCTAAAATGCACTGAGGTTCAGAACTGTGAACAAAGTGACCATTAGAGCACTGGTACTCTGATGAAAAGGTAAAGGAATTCATGAGTTGCTTTACGTAAGTAATAAGAAGGCCAAGACAGAATTCAGTTTACTGAGTTTATTCTAAAGATGTCCACTCAATGAAAAGAAATAGGAATAAATAAAACAGTAGTATTTCTGCTTGGCCATAAATAACTATCTCTTATTTGTAGTCTACTTTATTGTGGAATAGTCCGATGAAAAAGATTATAAATTCTTAACCCTGGCGATTTCCAAAAGAAGATCACTACTCTGGGTTATTTAATCATTTACTTATCTGAGGGAAAGTGATTATGCTAGAAGATTTTTAAAGTTCCATTTCAGCTCATCCAGGCCATTGTGTCTGATTTCTCAACCTCTTCCCTCTGAGGTGACTCATGCATTTCTTTCAAATACATGCTTTCAGCATTACCAAGGATGACAAGGATATTATAATCAACCACATATATGAAGTGGATGGGAGATATTTATTAGTAAGTTAAAAATTTTCACCTCAGATTTTCCTTTAATGCAGGGGTCAGCAAACTCCAGCCAAACGGCTAAATCCAGCCCACAGATTGTTTTGGAAAATAAAGTTTTACTGAAACACAACCACACTCATTCATTTACACATCATCTATGACTGCTTTTGTGCTACAATGACATAGTCAAGTAGTAGACCATATGGCCCACAAAGCCTAAAATATTTACTATCTGGCCTATTACAGAAAATGTTTGTTTATCCTCACTTGAGAGTTTGAGAAAACAATTAACATTGAGAATAACATTCACCTACATTTGATTAGCTTCACCACTTCCAAATGGTTTGAATGAGTCACCAGAGTTCCATTCACCTGTAAGAAAATGAAAGTAGTGTATGTCAGATACATTCTACTGAGACCAAGGATAAATTTATTTCAGGAATTATTATACATAATACAACCAATTATGATATAATATAGCACACAGGGCTATATTAAAATATGAATATATTTAGTTCAATATTAACTTTTATCACTATTCTGTAAGGTATACTTAGCAACAAAATGAACTTGAACACAAAACAAGGCCTTGATTTAAATACCTTATTCACCATAAAAAATGACAAAATATACCATGCAACAGACTTACAAATCTTTCACAGCGAAGGGCTCTTGCAAATAGAAAAGATCTCTTTGCTTTTATATTTTTTATTTTTTGTGAGGAGGATTAGTCCTGGGCTAACATCTGTGCCCATCTTCCTCTACTTTATACGGGACACCGCCACAACATGGCTTGACAGGCGGTGCCGTGGGTCCGTGCCCAGGATCCGAACCTGGGAACCCCGGGCCACCGAATCAGAGCGTGTGAACTTAACCGCTATGCCACCGGGCCGGCCCCAAGATCTCTTTGCTTTTAATTACAAATTCAATTATTTGTCAAAATCATAATAAATTTTTTAAAAGATGAAAAAATAAGCATTATTTCCACAATAATACTCAATTTACTTTCAGTTTTCCAATCATGACCTAATGTTTACAAAGAAAATTAATTTTCAGACAGGCTAAATGCAGGAAATGTTATCCAAAGTCTCCACTAAACCAAACAAATTAAAGTAAAAATATCAAACATGGATCTAACATTAATATTATTTTTTCTGATGCAAGTAATATTAATTTTTACAAGTTCAAATATATCAGTGTATAAAAGAGAAGTAAAAGTATACTCATTATGCCCATAAGAGATGATCACTGATAACCATGATGTTTAACCTTTGAGACACTATTCTAGCATACACACATACAGATACACAGACACATACACATATATATATAATAACCACATTTTTCCTGCAAATAAATACTTTTTTATTGTATTGTGGATATTTTTCAATACAGGTACACATAGACCTAATCCATTGTTTTTAAAAGCTGCAGATGAAATGCAATTTATTTATTTAGCCCTCAGTTTACGAATATTTAGACTGTTTACAAGTTTTCAATATGATAAAGCTGAAATGAATTTCCCTGTACACATACCACCTAACATTTGTACATTTATTTCCTTAGATAAGTTCCTAAAAGCAAAGTTGCTGGTCAAAGGTTATATACATTCTTAAAGTATAAAACTTTTGATACATATTCACAAATTTCCATTAAAACAGATTTTACCTAATTTATACTCACAACAAGCTTATGAGAGCAGCCATTATACCATACCCAACTACACCAAATGTGTATTATTAATCTTTAAAATTTCTGACAACCAAATATATTGTCACCTATCATTTTAATTTCTACTTCTTTGTTATTAATGAGGTTGGACATATCCTCATTAATATATTATTTATTTCAATTGCTATGGGGACTTGCCTGATAAAATTCTTTGCTCATTTTTCTATTAGACTACTTTTTCTCTTCTTAGTAATTTAAAAGTGCTCTTTACAAATAAGGATATCATACTCTGTAATATGTTTCAAATATTTTTTTCTAGATAGTTCTTTGTTTGTAAATATGTTCATGGTGACTTCACCTGTATAGTAATTTGATTTTACCAAATCAGATTAGTCAATTGTCTCAAGAGTCATTACCGTCTAATCCATTCTTTCTCTACTGATCAGAATTCAAGGCCTGTTTCTAGATTCTCTATTGTGTTCCACTGATAGGTCTATATCTAGACTAGTCATTTGCTTTAAATTAATCCATACCATCTCACCTCACACATACCCATATACATAAAACATTTTTTTCTTTAGCTATTCTTATACCTTCGTAAAGTTCATTTGGAAGAATAATCAGTTTGACAAGTAACGACACACTTTCCCAATTCTACTAGTATATTTTGATGAGAATTTCCTGCCCACAGATTAATCTGGAGAGAAATGATCTTTACAACAATGAGTTACTCTCCTATCCAAGAACATATATAACTCCATTTATTCCAGCCTTTTATTATGCCCGCCAGTAAAGGGCATAATATTAATTTTTAAATAAATAAGTTTTTATAGTCAACAAATCCATCATATATAATGCACTGCTTTTTATAAAAATCCAAGTGAAAAAAAATCAAAACATGGCTAATATAGGCTGTTTTTGAATTCTACCATAAATTCCATAATAATCTTTTCCTTACCTTGATGATTCGATCACCTGTCTGTACTCCAGCCCGCATGGCTGCTCCATCTGTAAGAGAAACTAATTACTTAAAATGTAATTCATTAGTATTCACTGATAATCTTCTTGAAAGAGAGGCAGTGTAACAAAGTGGTTAAAAACATGCGCTGTAAAGTCAGACAAACTGAAGTTCAAATCCTGCCTCTGCCACTCACTAGCTGTGTGATGATGGACTGATTTTATGTTTGTTTTTTTTTTAACTCTAAGCTTCAATATCACCTATAAAATGAGGAATAAAAATACCTACCACAAATTATAGCACCCAACATAAAGGAAGTATTCAATATTTGGTAATAGCAGTAGAAGATATTATTATTGTCATTTTGGAAAAGAATGGATATTTTTGAGCTTATAACCATTTCTTTGATCTGTCTCTACCAAGATATCTCTGGTGCCATGAAGAAATAAAATTCCACAAACTTCTATAAGTGATGATGTATAAAATATCATGACCAAGGAGTCATATGATTTCTAAAACTATACAAGAACTGTTTTCTTTCTACAAAGTACAAAGAAAATCAACTGGGGTAAATTAAACTCATGCCTATAACTATGACACTAAAGACAAATCTAGCACAATAGGCCATATGACCTGCAATGTGTGTGATTATTTTATTCTGGGCAATAGACATTATTTAAACTCTTCTATTCTTATTCTGTTTGCTCCCGAGTGACAAGACTGTTTTAAAAAGTGCCTTGCCTTCTTTGACAGACTGCACGAAGACTGGATTGTCTCCACTGACCGTCAGCCCAAATCCATTGTCATCCTTCTGGATGATCACACAACGTTGAACAAGACCTGCACAAGAACCACAGGGTAAAGAGAGAAGGAAGAGAAAACAGAGAGAAGAAAACAAGAATTACATATTAGTAATGAATTCTATCTGTATTCTATCTGGAGAAACACAAGGTAGCACATGAAATCCATATAAAAAATAAGAGGACTACCTCCAAAAACAAAACAAACACAGGAACATCACCAAGAGTCATACATATTGGTTTCTCGCTGGAGAGGTAGAGGAGAATTGCTCCAGGATTAAAAACAGCTATGGCGAACTGGGAAAGATGAGGTAGTAGAGAGGAGACAGAAGGAAAGCCCATTCACGTCTATGCTATTTATTTGTAACATAAAATCCTCCTCCGCTGCCCTGTATTTTTGGTGCTCTAATTGGTGTTTAAACCCAAGAAAATCAAACATTGTGGGAAATCGGGCTAGGAGCATCCCATGGTAAACTCTAGAAAATTCCAATCTCACTCTCAGGAAGATATACTCAGAAAAACAGACTATATAAATAAGGAGGTGTTTGCAGAGCACCTGAAGCTCCTCTCCCGAAAGGGAGAAAGGGAAAATATCAAAGGGAAGAAAGACCTTAGCTCACAGAAAAAATAAACAGAAAGGAGAAAAAAGTAGAAAAGATAAAGAACGAACCTATGAGCTCAACCAATTCTTTCATTTTTCATATACTTACCTGATTTCTACAGGAGAATTTGTTTTCCTTCTAGTTAAATGGTAAAAAAAAAAATTGTCAAGGCAAGGTGAAACAAGGAGACCACAACCAAAGGAACAGGGATGTCCCGTTATAGAACCCCGAGTAGTGCCCAGGGTGGCTTATCAGAGACCAAGATCTGAAGATCCTGAACTCTGTGTTAGCCAAAGATGTAATATATTCTTTCAGTTTTGCAGAATTTAAGCATTTCACCAAAAATCAATATACAAAACATGTAAAACAACACAAGTATAATGATGATTAGAAAAATAAAAAGTTTTTAAAGATTTTTAGCCATTTAAAAGCCATGATCTTTTAAATAAGTCTGATGTACAAATGATATGTCAAAGACTGCATATTTATGAATATATATATTTATATATATCTATATCTATATATATATATACTTCTTGCTGTTAATGAAATGTCACAAGTGTGCGAGCCTACTACAGATGAAAGACTGGAATAACTGGATCTGAGTATGGAAAACATGAACCTCGAACCTTAACTAATAACCCTACACAATTAACTTAAAGTAAATCATGGACCTAAACTTAAAAGCTAAAATTTTTCATAGGAAAATACAGGAGAAAATCTTCAAGACCTTAGGATAGGCAGAGATCTTTTAGAATGCACGAACCATAAAAGAAAAACTGGTAAGTTGGACTCAAAATTTAAAATATCTGCTCTTCTAAAGACACTGATAAGCAAATGAAAAGGCCAGCCACAGACTGAGAGAAAATATTCAATACAAATATCTGATAAAGGACTTGTATCTAGATTATATTTAAAAAAAAAAATAACTCTATAATTCAATAATGGAAGACATTTTAAAAGAGACAAAAGATTTGAATAAACACATCACAAAGAAAGATACATCAATGGCCAATAAGCACATGCAAAAGTGGCTCAACAACTGCAGTCATCAGGAAAACGCAAATTAAAACCACAAAGAGATGCCACTATACACTAACTGGAATGGCTAAAAATAAAAAGACTGATAATACCAAGAGTTGACAAGGATGTGGAGCAATTGGAACTCTCATACATTGCTGGTGGGAGTGTAAAATGGTACAAACACTTTGGAAAACAGTTTGGAAATTTTTTATAAAGGTAAGCATACATTTACAAACGACCCAGCAATTTCAATCCCAAGAGAAATGAAAATTTGTGTCCACATAAAGACTGATACACAAACATTCAGATCAGTTTTGTTCATAAGAGCCAAAAACTAGAAACAACTCAAATATCCATCAACAGATGAATGGATAAACAAATTGTGGTATATCCATTACAATAAAATACTACTTAGCAAGAAAAAAATGGCAACTACTCATACATGCAACAAACATGGACGAATCACAAAAACATCACGCTAAGTGAAAGAAGGCAGATACAAAATAGAGTATGTACTACATGTTTCCAATGTAGAACAGACAAAAATAAACTATAGTAACAAAAAGCAGATTACTGGTGGCCAAGGGGCAGGGTGGGGAGGAGGTGTGAGAAGAACTGCAAAGAAACATGAAGGAACTTTCTGGGGTGATGGAAATGTTCTATATCTTAATCAAGGTAATGATTACATGAGTATATTCATTTGTAAAAACCCATAGAACTGTACACTTAAAACAAGTGCATCTTATTTTATGCAAACTGTACTTTAAGAAAGTCGATTTTCAACATTAAAAAAATGTGTTACCCCTCAATTCTAGAGACTACTAAATACTAAGCAGTATTTGAATTCACAAATTCACCACTCCCACAAAACGGTAAATTGTAATGGGGGCAGAGGAAAGATAACCCATCAGAACTCAACCTTGTTCTTTTGCTTAATGTTGCTGCTTCCTTCAAGCAACTGGGAAAAACTATAAATAGAATGGGTAGGAATACATAAAATCAAGGAAAAAGGCATTCTTTATAAATTTCTAGTACATAATACAATAAATATAAGAATCAGAGAACTTTAAAATATTTTAAGAGCAGTGTTTTACGGGAGTCTTTTAAAATCCATGCCCAGTTTTGGAAATATAAACATCTAATAACCTCCATTACAATTATTTGAAATTTCAAAATAAATTAGATATTGTGACTTTAAAATAAAAATCAAGACAACTGGAACATTGAATATTTTTTTTTTCCATAATATATCCATCCCTCCTAGTTCTCCCACTCCACCTCCCAAGAGCTGAAAATCAGTGAATTAAGGTTTCTAATACTGGTATTTGCTGTGCTACGACACTGGGCTTCTTAAGTAGACTTTTTTTGGGTCCCTGTAGAGAACAGGGTGCTTGTGAAAAATGAGAGCGAGGAGTAGTGGGAGTGAAGAGTTTGGTATGTTTGTGTATTCCACTTGAATATAATGTACATAAAGTGTTTCATTTACTGCCTGACAAATACTAAGGGTTCATAAGTGTTAAGTATTATTCTATTATGATTGGGGGTAAGTCGCCCTTGAATTTTCCTACTCAGAAATATATTACTCATCTACCCATGCCATCAATTAAAAACACTTTTGTGTTAACAAATTCCCATCATTAATGCAAATACTCCTTAAAAGGATCAATCCTCATTTATATCTTTATCCAAATTTTTTGTTTTGTTTTGTTTTAACAGACAAGTAAATCAGTTTTGGATGGGGAAGGAAGAGAGAAGGGAAATTTTACAGAGAAAAGCTTCTTGTGTTGGGTAACTTGAGAAGATGAGAGACCGCAGGAAGGCCTCAAAAAGCAAATTCACCTCCTCTTGTAAGCTTTTCCTAAATATCCAGACTGGGTCAGGTGCCCCCTTATGGTGTCCCACTGAATCCTCTAATTACTCCCATAGTATCAGTATCACTCACAATTGGTTCACATTTGTTTTTATCCTCTCAGTAGATTATATGCTCCAAGAGTGCAGGGGCTCCATCTTGTCTACAATCTTATCTCAGTACTTGGTGTATGTTCTGGCACAGAAAGAAATGTTTAAAACTGCTAATGAATTAATGAAAATCGGAAAAGCAGAGGAGTCTAGAGATGGATAGAAGCTCAGAAAGTGAGGTGATCAGAGAGAAAAAATAAAACCACCACACACAGTCAATTTTAGCAAATATGCCTAGGGTACTAACAGACTGCTAAGGATTGAATAAATATATTAGGATTATCTCAGAATACTGCAAACCTGTTTTCTGCAATTCAAAATTGTTCAGCATAACTTTCCCTTCTAATTCTACAACAAAAGAGATGAGGAACAAAGGATAAAGCAGAAAAGGAGAAAGAGCTATGTGCACATCCTGTTCATCTTTCTCCCTTCCCCAACCCCACCATATTGTCCATTTATTATTGTTCTAAATCTATCTGCTAATCTGAGAAGCTGATGTACTTCAACATAAGCATTACCAAATCAATACAAAAAGAAAACATACCTTACATATACAGCCAGTTCAGAAGCTATGGAATTCAAATTAATGATACTATTCTGTCCTATGAATCTATGCCATTTGCACAAACTTAGATTTGGGGTCATAATTAACTGCAAACTAAGCTGTCATACCATTCAAAATTCAGAAATCCAGTCTCTCAAATGCTTATATCTATTATGTTCCTTCCATTCAAAATCAAATGAAATGTTTTTCTTTTTTCTTGAGAGAGTTCTACTTATTGTAGACCTGAAGCTGTTTTAACCCATCACAGAGGATAAATTCCACCCGTAACACTGAACTCACCAATACTGACTAAATTATCATATCTTCGAAATGTCCTTTTTGACCAAAAAAAAAAAAAATCCACTTCTTTGTTTTAGCAAATTTGTACTGAGCATCTGCCTACTAGGTATTTAACACTGCAGCCTGTAGGTGTGGTGAGGAATACAAAACTACCAGAAGTCTTTGTTCTCAACTTAAAATCTTGGCAGGGAAGAACAGAGAAACAAATAGGGAAACAGTGACAATGTTTAACTAAGAATCTGAGTATGGTACAGATAACAGGCCCTATATGTCACAAAAGAAGGGAAAGATATAAGTGGACTCCTGACTCCAAAATAGCCATTTTCAAATTTCATAAATTTAAAAAAAAAAAAACGCTTTTCATCATTTCACTTTTTCTGGTTTTTACAAACATATATAGTCCATGGTTTGTTTGTTGTTTGTAGGTTTGTTTTGCTAAATCTCTTAATGTCTGGTGTAAAGATTATTAATTATAATGACCATACAAATGTGCTTCTCTCTGAATATGAGTTTTTATAAGGTCACAAAACCACTTTAATAGGAGCTGTACTCAAGCACTTTGTATCAAGACAGGCAAGGAGAGTGTGCAACAAGTAAGATAATGATAAGGCTTAAACTTTCTTAAAACTTAGTTTTGGTAATGCATCTTCATTCTCGTTGTTCTTAGTACCATACGAAGATTTTTTTCCACAACTATCTATTTTTCAAGTGCATATGGAGTATTGGTAAACAAGTGCATATCTCTATTATTGTACTTACCAAAATGTATTACAATTCTTTCTTTTCTACTAGAGTGTGAAATTCTAGAAAGGATGTACAGTCTCCTATTATCTTTGTATCCCTATCTCCTATCATAGTACCTGGCATATAATAGGTGCTCAATGAATACTGATTAAGTAAATTTGAATTTATTTTACATAAAGAGAATTTTAAATAAATCATACTCAATCACTTTTTAAGAAAAAGTAAAATCATAGCCCTGAAAACTATGTAAAGTAGAGAAATATTTCTATAAGAACACTAACCTTCTGCCCTGGCTAAATCTAACTAAAATAATTTAATTCCCCATCTATTCTAAAATAATTCCTCTAGTTACAAATGAATTTTTCTTTATTTCCTGTCTTTTAAGGACTATGATATTTCATAATATATGGAATTGATATAGCAGATATCATGCTTCATATCATCAGTGAAGTAAAGATGTTCTATCAAATTTATGTAAATATTATCTTTTCCTAAATTTTCTCTTTATAACAAAGGACTTTTTTTAATGTTACAACAATGTGGTATTTGAAACCAACATAAAAAGACTGTTTCTTGCTCAAAGATAATTACCAAGGATTGTATTTTGAAAGTGAAAAAAACTAAATCTTTGTAATGCTTTGGAGTGAAGAGGGGAACAAGTCATAAAAAGGTATTCTTAAAGGTGAGGAAAGACTCCCAAGTTTCACTGTAATATATTCCCAGAAAAAAGCAACAACTCTAGTGCCAAAGAGCAAATTAAAGAAAATGGAGTGTTCAATATGTAAGGCAACATGCTAAACCTTCCATACTGCATTTACTTTAGTGAAAGCACATTAGTCTTTCTTCACCTTTGATTTTATTACATGACCAAACTTCTCTAAGTCTCACCTCTTAAGAATTAGCTTCAGGGAAGGGTGTGGAGAAAGACCACGTGCAACCTCATAAAAACAGCTCATTTTTAAACTGCTGCCAGACATACATGTTTTATGAGTAAGACCTCAGATAATCCTTTGATTAAGAAGCTTCTTGATTCTAAATGCACAATGCTGCCAGCAAGAGAAGCCTTAAGTTCCAAGCATGCTGATTTCATTCTTTTAGACTATTACCAGTAATGTCTCTTTTCCAAGTTACATATTCTTTCACCTTAAAATTTTTCAGAAGAGAAGAAAAATGCAATTAAGATGAGTCAACATTATAGTCCATCAATTCTCTTTGCTAAAATACTTCATCCCAATCTCAACAATCACTCATTCAAAACTCAATGAGTGGCTTCCGTGTGTCAGGCATTATGGGAGATGCAAAGATGAATATAAATACAAATAACTGATGCAAGGCAGGATGTCAAAGTTCAGACCAAAAAGTAGCTGGGCAAAATTAGGAAAGCCCTGTGAAGGAGGCAGTTTTTGAATTGGGCTGTGAAGGATGGGGAGAATCCTAACAGGAACTTATAGGAGGTAAACCATTCAAGACAACGGGAATGGTACGAGCAAAGAAGGAATACCAAGTCATATTTGGGAAATGAAAATCTAGAGGACAGTCTGGTACCTTTAGGTGAATAGCAGTAAATTAATGTAGAATGATAAATTGGAAACACATTATGGCATATCTTAATAACTATCTGTACCTTCCTAGCAAGTGAATGACCAAATCCTTACTTTAGTAATACTAATCTAACAGAACACAGTAGAATGGAGAAAAGAAGTGAATAATGTGAGATCAACAAGAAAGAAAGTCATAAGTCTATTAAAATAGTCTAATGACATGATGAAAAAGTGAAAAAAGCAGTGGGGATGGAACCAAAAAGTGAAAGATAAAAAATAACGTGATGATAGAATCAACAGAATCTGGCAAAGAGTTGACTGCAGAGGACAAGGGAGAGAGAGAGAAGTCAAAGATAATTTTAAGAAAATAAGACTAGGTGAATGGAAGAATGACAGTGCCATTAAAAGAATCAGGGAAATCAAGAGGAAGGCTGATTTCTAGCCATAAGGAACAATGATGAATTCCAGATTGATCATTCTGAATTTGAAGGATAGTTAGAGTGATAGTATTCAGCAAATACTTAAAAATATAAGACTGGAGATGGCGAGAAATATCAGGGACAGAAACTTGGGTCACGCCTACATTCATAAGAGGGAAAAAGCAAACAAGTCAAGAAAAGACATTAAATAACAAAAAGAAAAGAAGCACGTAGACGTAATATTATAGAAACTAAAGAAAGGGCATCAGCATTGACAAATGGTTCAGAGGGAAAGTGAGAACTGAAAAAAGTTCATAGATTTTCAAGTAGGATATTTTGGTTCACCTTCCAGATAGTATGTGTTCAGAAGTCAGATTTGAAGAGGTTAAGAAGTGAATGATTTATGAGAACATAGAAGGTTCATACTGTAGAATGTTCTTTGCCAGGCTGAAGAAGAAAACAGAGAGAATAATAACTTGGTGGGAGTTAGAATGAAATCACGGGGCCAGCCTGGTGGTGTAGTGGTTAAGTTCTCGCACTTCGCTTCGACAGCCTGGGGTCTGAGCGTTTGGATCCCGGGCACAGACCTACACACCACTCATCAAGCCACGCTGTGGGAGTGTCCCACATACAAAATAGAGGAAGATTGGCACAGATGTTAACTTAGGGCCAATCTTCCTCACAAAAAAAAAAAAAAAGAATCAAATCAAGAACTTCTCATAAATATGAGAAGCCTGAATAAGAAAAAGACATAAATTTTTTTAAAAATACAGTCTGAGTATCCAAACCAGGATATTTCAAGTACTAACAGTTCACTTCTGCTATGGACTGAATGTTTGTGTCCCCCACAAATTCACATGTTGAACACTAACCCACAATGTGATGGTATTTGGAGATGGGGCCTTTTGGAAGTAATCAGGGTTAGGTGAGGAGGGGGGGCCCTCCTGATGCGATTAGTGTCCTTATAAGAGAAGAGAAACCAGAGACCTTTTCTCTCTCTCTACATGTGCTTGCACCAAGGAAACACCATGTGAGGTGAGCACAAAGCAAGAAGGTGGCAGTCTGCAAGCTAGGAGAAGAGCTCTCACCAGAACACAACCATGCTGGAACCCTGATCTCACACTTCTAGCCTCCAAAACTGCGGGAAAATAAATTTCTGTTGTTTAAGCTGAGTCTCTGGTATTTTGTTATAGCAGCCCCAGTAGACTAAGACAGCTTCAACAAGACATGGCTTATTTTCTTGTACGTAATATTATCAGCTGGAATCTCTTCATGAAACAAGTTAGGAAGAAGCTGTAGTCTAACTCAAAATTCCCTTGCTAAATCTCTCATATCACATAAAACCCTACAAAATTTCTCCATTACAATACAGCATGCACTGTACAACGACGTTTCAGTCAACAATGAACCACATATACGACAGTGGTTCCATGAGATTAGTACCACACAGCCTGGGTGTGTAGCAGGCTATACCATCTAGGTTTGTGTAAGTACACTCTATGATGTTCATACAACAACGAAATGCCCTAATGATGCATTTCTTAGAACGTCACTCTATCGCTGACACATAGCTGCATTAGTGAGAAAAATGGAAAATTAAGTATCATTAAAATTGCAGACCAGAAAATATATTCGTACTTGATCAATAGACTCCAAAAGGTACAGAGGGAAAAATAAGGGGAAGTGGAATAAATATTGACCTATTGCACCAGGCAGAACTTAACAAAAGAAGTCAGTACAAAACAAACACTTGGTTTCCTTTTAAAATGAGCAAAGTAAATCTATCTCACAAAACAGCTCTAAAAATGCCTAAGAAAGTTTAAAATAATTTGTAAGTGAATAACTAGCATTTGTGTTAAGTACCCAGCTAACGAATTATACCCCCAGAGAAGATATATATAATCTCATAAGTTAGAAGTAGGCTTGTTAAGAGACCCTACATTAAAGCAATTGTCACCAGTTGCTATGACTCTACTCAATCATATTCCAGTATTTCTAAGCTTTCCTTGACCCCCTAGAGATTCTTTTTCACTCATGCACACAGTCTGAAGAAGTCTATTCACACAGGTGACAAAATATTTGTAATGTCAAAGAGATTTACATTAGCATGCTAACTCTGTTCTGATCAACTCATCCCTCTGATAAGTGCTTTTTGAGGACTCATGGCTCAGTTCCTTCCAAAAAAGGTATTTCAAGGGTTCTCAAGAAACAAACACACAGAGAAGCCACACCTTACTTCCCATTACCACTTAAAATGTTTCTGTTACTACCAAGCCAATGGCATGTCTGAACTAGTGTTAATATTCCTATCACTGGTAAGAAAAATATTAGTATAATATTTCTAGCCATGGATTCCTAAGTTGTTAGTCCTCATCCAAAGCAAACGGCAAGCTTTTGCATACACAACACAGATCTAGGAAAATGGTAGGGGAGATGAAATACAACATTGCAAAGGCTACTGGAAAAGAATGGAGCTATAAAGATAGCGTCCACATTCCTAAGGAGAAAATAAACCATAGGAAGCTCTTTACATAGAACAGAAAGACAGTCTCGAAATTCAGCAGCTATTTCTTACTTAAGAGGAGCCAAATACTTTGGAAGGAAGAAAAAGCATAAACTTGACATTCCATGTGGCATGGTATATATTTCCTGTTGAATTACTGTAAAAGGTTTAACTACACAGAAAAAGCACTGGTCACAAAAACCCAAGCAAAAAACTATGTGTATGTATCTAACACAGAAGCATTAACTGGTTTAAAACCAAACACTGAGGTCTCATAATATTAAAAAGTATCTGACATTATGGGCTCAAGTGTCAGGAGATACAAATTATAAAATGTCTTAAAAGAAGAAGCGGCATTTTCATATTTTTTTTCCTTTCATGTATGTCAAGCTAGGAAACAGCTGCACCTGTGGAAACTTCAACTCGATAGACTTTTGGCTCTATCAGAGAAGATCTGATTTTCCTTTGAGGCCAAATTTGGAATCTTCTTAAAAGGAAATAAGTTATGAGTCTTCTAGAGATTATTTTAAAAGTCTTGGTTCCAGGCAGTGCTTTTCCTATTCACTTGTCTCAAAAAACTAATTAGATGCCAAAACAAGGGAAGGGGACAAGTAAAACCATGCAAAGGAAAAGGCAAAATATGTTTGAACTTCACTAACTTGGTTTATATTATCTTTGGAAGACAGCACATAGTCTGAAAATACTAGTGTTTCAATCATCTGTTGCAAAAGTTGATCATTCAGATTAAACCTGCTCTTTGTGAAGATTATTTTTAAAGGTGCCATTTTGAAATTTTCCCATTCAGAATAAGCTTCAGGGAAACGTGAAAGGCATAGACAAATTCTTCAAGCTACAAAAATAAAATACTTAAGGTAATTTTTGCTGTTGTGGATAAATTACAAAAGAACAGCATTTCCAGATGATGAGGCAATTAAAAATAAAGAAACAAATTAAAAAAAAAATCCCAAAGAACCGCTAGCACATCTAAATTACACAGAATTATACTTAGAGGAAAAGACTGATAGCATTGATGAAATTCTACACGATGCAAACTCCACAAATGGGACATGGGAAGAAGATGCCAAGAATTCAAAGCCCATTCATGTTATTTGGAGGAACCTGACCCAAACATTAGAGATAATCACTTTCCTAACAAAAGCAAGATGAAAGAGAAGATGGGTGATGTGGCCTAGTCTTATTCTACAATGTTAGTTTCTAGCAACCTTAAGCTTCCACATCACAGCCACATTAAAACCCCAGTCTCCCTTTCCCTGCAGTAGATCATGCCATGCAGAGCAGACACAAGGAAGGCTGCAGTTATTTAATAAAAAAAAAAAAAAAAAAACGAAACAGCATGAAGCAAGCTCCAAAGGTGCAAGGCTGAATTGGCTACATTAGCTTACCATATATCTCGGATCTACTCTCCTCTGAACTAGACTTTGTCTTCTTGGAGGAGCTATCTGCACAAGAGCGGGAGAAAAGGAGAGAGATATAGAAAATATGGAGACCAATGTAAGGGGAAAAATTCATGGGGGAAAAAAGAATGAATCATGATCAAGTTAAATCGTGCAAACACAAAGTATGAACATCACAGGTGACAGCACTTAGAATAGTCACGAACAGCACAGGTAATGACATTTTAAAGATTTATCGAAGAAAAGACAGTGCAATAAAAATATGTTCAAACAAAACAACATATAAATAGTCTACAAAATACATTATCTGACAATTGTAGAAATGACAAAAGCACTAAAAGCTGTAACGATCTCACTATGAAGCATCGCATACCACTTTGCTAAATCTGTCTTTGGAGATGGGCACATCACAGATGAACAATACAGAATAAGTCAATCTAACAACACTATAATACTTTTATGAACATAGGGCAGAAACTTGTGACCCTTACTAGCAAGACAATAACTAATCATATAAGTGAAAGCCTCTGAGCCCCAGGATGTCAAAATTAGGTAAGAATATCTCTTAATGGAGATCCAGAAGCTACATATTACATACTCCCACCACCAAAACCTCCTAAATTGATGATTGGGATTTCATTTTTACCCAGGACCCAAGATATAGGTAAATTATTAGCTATTCACTTCCTATTCTTCCCTTCCTAGATAATGCTTATAATATTTTTTTTTAAAAAAAGAGTAGTTTTATTAAAAGTATGAAACATCTTACTTAGATACAAAAAAATATACTTACTATTAAAAACTTAAAATTTCATTTCTAAATGAAAATATCTAAAAATAGATACATTATATTTATGTAGGTGAGACCTTAGCATTACTTACTTTATCTTTTGTCACAGGAACATGCAACCAAATAAAACAGTATGTGCACAAAGAACACGTATCAGTTTCAAATGACAAAAGCAAAAGTATCAAGCAATTTTTATAAATTAAATACTGAGTGAGTTTATAAGGAGAAAGCAAAGGCCTATATTTTATAAGAGGAGTTCAATCTATATGTACAAAATTAAAAATATAAATGGTCAAAAGTCCACTAACATGAAAACTCTAGGAAAGATCAACAGTACTGAGGTTGAAACACGGCTCTCTGAGTTCAGAATACTTTCTGACTGAAGAAAGAGGGACCTCTATTCATTTGCTTACTCTAAAATGAGATGATCATTAATTTTTGAAGTATTTTATCTAGTATTCCAATTTACCACGATCACACATGAATTTTTAAACGACCACAGAAATTTGTAGTTGGTATAGCCTTGATTTCATGACACATTACTGTTCATACCTATGACTTATCTTAACACTAAGTCCTTGGTCTGACTAAAATTTCCAATTATGATATAATAAGTTTCTATTATCATCATTATTTTTAAGTATAATACACTTTTACAATGATGCTTCCATAGTGGAATCCACAGTGTTGAAAGTTATAACTGCTTGCACTGCTCCTGAATGCAAAGGTTTTATATTACATAAATTGAAGAGGAAGGAGAGTCCTAAACAGATCAAACAGCTACTCCTGGGTGTTACAGCAGTTATGTAGCTGAAGCTATATTATTGTGAACTTCACTACTCTCAATATTCTCTGGAAGAACAAACAATGTTTTACCTGTGGGGTCAAAATCATGTGATGCACTGCGCTCAACTTTCTGCTTCTTATCTGTTGGTGACTCTCGGTTCAAAATACTTCCATGCCTAAATCAAATCAAAGCAATCAAATATTTACTACAAGAAAATCATTAGAATACACACTTAATTTAAAAATCCCAAGTGTTTCTTACAAAGAGAAACCAAGAAATCAGTTTACCTTACACAGTCTCATAAACCTCTTTATATTTTTCAAGGAGTTTTAAAATTCAGTCTGTTCTATGTGTAATAAATACAGAGGCTGTTTACTTGGTTATAAAAAGTGCTTGAAAATAATAAAAGTAGTATTTAGTATTAAAGTCTATTTTATTCTTAGAAATAACTGCTTAAATTCTTTTAGTGGTTTTCATAGGTTAATCACTATTATTTCTATTTAACAGAGACAAGAAAACAGTGCCTAAAAGTAAGTAAACACATTCCCCAATCCTACATACAGCACAGTCAGGTTCAAAATCACTGTGTAAATATAATGAATGAGAACAGTTTCAGAAAAAGATCAATCTTGCTGCCTACAGTTCTAGCCACAGAAGTCTAAGCCAGACCCAGATGACACTCGAATTATTATTTTTACTATGACCTACCCAATTACATTGAGCAGATAATGGCTGGGCAGCAAATAAAACCATAACTATAACACATATAATACTAATTAATTGAAATGCCAAGATCAGCATTGGTATCCTGGACTACGCTGTCACTAAAAATGATAAAAGTACTATAACAATTAGCAATGATATACTACCTACACTTTAAATAATATTTATGACAACTAAGATGAGAAAGAAAAGAGCTGTTGAAGAACAAGTACGAAGGAGGAGGGATTTAATCCCAGGAAAAAATAAATATGTAGATATGGATATAGGCACAGACATATTTGAACACTTTGGATTCTCTCCTTTACTGTCTTAAAGTAATTAAGACTGATCTAGTTTGCCAAAGTTCATTAACAAAGGCAGTTACAGTTACCCAAGTAATAAAATACATCAAAAACTGGCAATCCACTTAACACTCCCCAAGCTACTCACAAGTGAAAACAGTCACAATAGATTTTAAAATGAAATCTCTTCATAGGGAGTGACCTTAAGCATCAATTTGAACAAACTTTTAAAATGCTTATGTTAAAAATACTGAAAATGTTATCAAAACGATGCTGTCTTCCAGAAAAAATATGCAACACCTGTTATATTTTAAATTTCCAAAACATTTTGAAAATTTAAACTATTTAAATCCACATTTTCAAAAACCACAAAAATCCACCATAATTTCAAAGGAATGCTTCTGATTAAAATTTAACCTAAAGTGCAACTGAATAACTTACCTTATAGGTTTTTTGAGGGGAAACCTGAAACAAAGGAAAAAAAAGGATAGATGTAGTTATTTCACTTGTAAGATTATTATTAAATTTATTCATTCTACTAAACCAGAATAAGGGATTTAAATTTTTTTTTTAATAATTTTATTTATTTATTTTTTTCCCCAAAGCCCCCGTAGATAGTTGTATGTCATAGCTGCACATCCTTCTAGTTGCTGTATGTGGGACGTGGCCTCAGCATGGCCGGAGAAGCGGTGCGTCGGTGCGCGCCCAGGATCCGAACCCGGGCCGCCAGTAGCGGAGTGTGTGCACTTAACCGCTAAGCCACGGGGCAGGCCCAGGGGATTTAAATCTTACGCTAACTTTCCCAAAGCAAGATTCAGCAAATAAGTGGAGTAAGAAGGTGGATATCACTTTTTAATAACTACTTTGTTAAATCTTAAATTGCAGGTGCATTTGCCATCAGCTGTCCTTCAGTATGGGTCCTCTTTTTAAAAATCCAACTAATAATAGCAATAGCTAAATTTATTGAGGGCTTAGTAGATGCTAAGCACTATTCTAAACTGTTCACGTGTATTATCTCATTTATCCTAAAAAATAACTATGAAGATATTATTTCCATTTTACAGATTAAAAAAACTGAGGCAAATATTTTGCCATTAAAATATTATAGTTTTCCTAGCAAGGAAAGTTCCTTCTTGCCCATCACTTCTCCCCAACCCCCAAAATACCTGGGTGCTGCTTATTGCTCTATTGATCTGTCCACTCTTTGATCATGATCAAATCATGATCCTCAATTATTTATGTTTAGCTTTAATAACAAATCTAGAAAAAATTACTACTGGAGTACTGTCAGTTTTTAAAAATATGCTTCAAAAGTAGAAAACAAAGAGTAATTTTTTTCTTTTTTCAGTTCTGTAAGGTAAAAGAACTACAGCATTTCCTCCTGGTTGTCTTTTTAATATGAAATATTACTGCAGGCTTCTTGATAAGAGTTTGATGCCATACATAAACACTAAGTCTAAAAGAGTGTTCTCAAATTTCCTCCCATTCCTCTTTTCATTTCTGTCTTTTTTAGAAATTATCTCAACCTATGGCATTTTATGTAGAGATTATTTAGCCTAGGTAATAAGAACAGGGCTTAATAAGAATATAGGTAAAATTGGGTTTTTAAAAAAAGGCTATTAGTAAAGATAGTAAGAAATAAACATAAAACAATGAAACCTGAATGACTATTTTATTTGGCATGGACGTAGTTTAGTTGAAAAAAAACCTCTAAAGTACAAGTTTAATTACAATTCCTTTTAACTCTCATATAAATCAAAATTGATCCAAAGAAAAAGACAAGGAACCTAAAAACTTCCCTAATAAGTGGTAGCATGTCAGCTCACAAGAAAGTTAGGGATAACAAGGAAAGGGGGTTCTGAGATAGGACAGCACCGCTCTAGAGAATATGCTGATTAAAAAAGACTAACAAATCTTCAGAAATAAGAGTTCCTAAGTTGTCCATCCTTACTTGTTGGGGTGAGGGGGTAGGAATATGTTTTTTAATTTACAGATGAATACAAAAGTTGGCAGAAAGTAATTCCCAGCTGAGTTTCTGCAAAGGATAATACCTGCAGTTAGCAACTTTGGCCACTCTGCCTGATAGCCACTATAAAAACTCCTACCCCAAACAATGCTGCTTGCGTCAGGGACTGCAACAGCCAGGGAGATTCTGGTAAAGAATCCCGGAAGTTCCCAGACTAGTGATTGTACAGCAGTTTCCTGAGCTATTTTTTCTAACAAAGGAATGGAAACGGAGGGGAAAGAAGAGGACAAAAATGGAATGAGAAGATGAGGAACAAGGACCACCCTATACTATAACTTGCTTATCATAATCTACTTACTACATTCATCAAGTACGGATAAAGAACTTTTATCAAACAAAAGTTTTTAAATCACAATACTTTTTCTCTAATCATGAAATTCCACTTTAAAGTATGTGGTAAAACAAATATGTAGGTACAGATGTATGTGTAGTTCCATATATACCTAAGTAAGAATATCAAGGGCTTTCCTGGCTATTTCATTTGTTCCCTCCGCTCCAGCTAAGAAAATCATCAAGAGAATCCCAGTTTTGTAAAAATCCTACTGTCTGCTGGATATTGAGATGGAGAGGTAATCAGAGAGTTGGAAATAGGAAGCTAGAACCCCAAAGAAAAGCCTGGGACTAGAGTTATAAATTTGAGTAATCAACATATCGATGGACACTGAAATTTAAAACAGCCTGTAGAGAGAAAACACCAAGGATCAAATCTGAATGACTGAGAATGGATGTGGGAGCCAATGAAGGAAATAAAGAAAATAAGTCAGAAAAGAGAAAGGGCTGTCCTAGGGGCCAAGGAAGAGATCATCAATACTATCAAATGCTGCAGAAAGGCAGTCTGAAGGCTAACAAGTGGCCATATTCTAAGCAACAAATTAGCCCAACGCTAGGCTGATGAGACAATTCTGGTGTACAAAATCCTGTATTTTCAAGCCCCTGTCCATGGTGTAGTCCAACCACAAAATCACGACAATCTCCTTTGGTTAGATATTTATGTAGAACAGCGTATCTGAATGCTGACATAATGCTAGATGTACCTAATCAAACCATGTCTGGCTTTTGAAAATATTATACTGAACACTTGGACATAACGAACATGTTTATGCATATTTATATATGTATGTATTTTTCTAGATATAAGACAAAGTCAAAGCACCAATATAAAGAACCATAATAAATAAAGGAAAAGGTTATCAGGAATTTGAGCCACTGGGATAAAGTGACTAGATGCCTTACTTTTGATTACTATACTAAGCACACTTGTATGCCAGAATTCCTAACCAAGGGCCTTATATGCCAGAATTCCTAACCAAGAGCCTTACATGCCAGAATACATTTACTCACTGGACTCAGGATGCCTTTTCCTTGTTAGTTCTGAGCTCTAATATTAAAGCCCTGGGTAGCAATATATAGAGGGCTCCCTCATTTTTTTATTTTCACACTCCTCCCAATAGGTTATTACAATGTAGAGGGAAATGTGATTTGGTAATTAAAGAATCCTAACCCAATAAATAATATACACCGGAGTAAAACTTCCATTTTTAGCCAGGTTTCACTAGTCTACAATATATATACACAGACATGATTTTATAATTGAGATATCCCTTTAAGATTGTTAAAAAGAATTTCTTCTGGCTTAAAAATAATTGCAAAGGACTGTCAAAGTTTTGTGTTATCACATACTTGCTTATAATAAATAGCCTACTAGAAATCCTATTTTCCTTTTATTGATTTTGGTGAGAAAAGAGCTAGCCTTTTGACACCACTCCAGTGAGAAGTTTTCTGAAGGAAGAACAGGAATATCACACTCAAACCTTAATACCGACCCTCTCTCCTCCAAGGTATTAGATATTTTTTTCCTTGGGTTTAGTTATAATGAGGAATTTGGGAGTTTAGATGGTTCTTAATAAGGGATGACTGAAATGAAGGGGAGGAAGTTAAGGAAATTTCACCTACGTTGGATAGTGGTCAAGCTTTCATTAGCAGTCAAACAATGTTAGCTACTAAATTTAGAATTCTCAAAAATTCCATTGGAGGATACATCCTCATTTTAGCAATGTTAAAATGCAGGGGAAAGAACACATGCACCTTGCAATCAACAAAATACAGCATTATTTTACTGGAATCCACTCCAGTGAGGAGAGTTACTAGACAAAGAACTCTGAAAATAGATAACAATTAAGATAATTCTAAGGCTCAACCCTCATAAAATGATAAACATCAGTGCAAAAAATATACTATTCCAATACTGTTATAGTCAATGAAAATTACACATGATTTCAAGGCCTTAAGGGCAGGGACTCCTTAGAAAAAATATAACTAGGTTCATATTCTAGTTTCACAATTTAAAAAGTGTTTGAACTTGGGCAAGTTGTGCAACCTCTCTAAGCATCAGCTGTAAAGTAGTGATAATACTAGCACCTACTTCACAAATCTGCTTTGAGGATTAAACTAGAAAATGAGAAACATTAAATGAGAAGCATTGTCTAGCACATAGTAACCACTTCATTATTATTAGCTGTAAGAAAGAAAAGAATAAAATCTGAACTTTAGCGGCACAACTTCAAATTAAATAGAAAAAAGTAAACTTTAACAATATTCAAATAGGTTTTCAGCTCAGTAAAATCCACAGAAATGCATAATTCAAAGCCAGTGATAAAACCATGGATTTAACTCGCCAAGTAATATTATATAAAATTAACGTCAATACTCAAGTTAACAAACTTCCCAGATGCTACAGGGTAAGAAAAAAGATCAGGTTACAACAAAAACTTTTAATTTTCCTGGCAAGTAGGGCCAGTGATTTTTTTTCAGAACCTAGTGAAACTGTGTTGACCATCCCTGCCACCTGGCAAAAAGTCCCTATTTCCTCATCTCCTTTAAAATATCAAGAATGATTAAGGCATTCTGTGTCCCAGATGTAAATCAAGATTTTCATTTATCTATTTCTACAAAATAATTTAAATAGCCTGAAGCATAACACTTAAATCTGAAATTATTCTAATATGAATGTGAACCAGCTAGCTTTAGTATTATACCATTTTTCATTAAATAATAAACAAAACAGCTAAAAGGGCATTTGCCTGCAATACATAAGCGCTCTTAAGTATAGGGATTTAGAACATAGTGCTGACTTCAGACGAACTGTTAATTCAATCTTTAGATCTCTGGAGAGTAAGATTCACAGAACCAAAAGGAGTAAATGACCACTAACACTCCCCTTTCCCCAAAAAAACACTAGTCATAAATCCTTTCACCACCTACAACTGACAACTGGTCCGGCTTAGAGTCACCAAAAGAACTAAAAATTATGGAACTAATAAAAGAAAGTCTATACATTATCTACCACTGCACTTTTTTATTAGCATATAGATCCAAAGCATAAAAAGTTGTTAGCAGAGCTGGCAATAAAACATTAGTTATATCAGAAAGGCTCTAAAGCAGAAGCTACAGCTGACAGGATGACTCATGGAGAATTTTTCATGGTGTTATTAGTTTTAAACCTCAGGACCTTGCAGTACAAACCACAGAATGACAAGAACCAAGGAGCTCGGTTCTGGTATAAAATCCAAAAATGATTCACTAGAACGTAATGTATGATCTCAAATTGACTTCTTAAATATAGCTTAGTATACCCACTTTTACTGAAGAACTTAAACACATGACAGACCCTTAGTAAATGTCTCTTATTTCCTGGACATACTCTGACAAATCAAATGTAAATTCTAAATTATTTTAATTCCCTCTGCCAGCACTATTATTAATTGGATATTGGTTGTTTCTGAATTGGGAAAAGTAGTTCACAATAAAAATAACAGTTTATTAAAGGCTTTCATTTCCTTATTGATAATCTGGAACATCACCATTTTTGTGAATATTTCCTGTAAGCTTTCTAAATAACTTTCCTTTGAGGATGATGAATATCATTAACTTACATAACGTCTTTTTAGACTTCAAACTATTCACTTCAAAAAATCAAGTAAAGAGAACTGCCAGAAAACAGTATGAGACCCTCAAATACTAAGTATCCTCATCCCATTTAACACCTTTCACACCATCAAATCTATGCTTATTGAAGAGATATTAACATCATTAAACAAATATAAGCAACAAACTGGACTCTGTAGAATAACATCATGATTTATAAAATAGGGACAACGTGTGATTTTCATCTGATAGGAATTAAAATCTTAATCTTGTTTCACAAATCTCTATTTCAAGATGTTTGTAAAAATAATAAAAATAAGAGGAAAAAAAAAGAAGTCCTCAGGGCCAGCTTGGTGGCATAGTGGTTAACCCTTACGCGCTCTGCTTCGGCCGCCTGGGGTTTGCAGGTTCAGGTGCTGGGCGCGGACCCACGCACCGTGCATCAAGCCATGGTGTGGCAGCGTCCTACATATAAAGTAAAGGAAGATGGGCACAGATGTTAGCTCAGGGCCAATCTTCCTCAGCAAAAAGAGGAGGATTGGCAACAGATGTTAGCTCAGGGCTAATCTGCCTCACCAAAAAAAAAAAAAAAAAAAAAAGTGAAGTTTCCTATTAAGCAATGGTCCCCCCCCCCCCCTCGTAAGGAAGATTGGCCCTGAGATAACATCTGTGCCCATCTTCCTCTATTTTGTATGTGGAATGCCGCCACTGCATGGCTTGATGAGCGGTGTGTAGGTCCACGCCCAGGATCCAAAACTGCGAACCCCAGGCCACTGAAGCCAAGCACACGAACTTAATCACTATACCACCAGCCGGCCCCAGTTTTCTACTTTTTAGTATGAAGGAATGTCTTTCTGTATTCCCAAAGAAATATGTGTACAAAATTTAAAAAATCAAAAAGACAAAATAGAACACAAAAATCACCCATAATATACCAATACCCAGCATTTTTATGAATATTTCCATCTTTTCTCAAGATACAGATTTCTGTATTTGTATATAGCATAAATACACTGTATAAAATTTCTTTTTATAAAAATTAAAGCATACCGCACATATTATTTGGTAACTTTTTTTAACTTAATAAAACATCAACATAAGTTGGTTATCACTAAATATTTCACTACAGCACTGGTTTTAAACTGTGCTCCATAAAATCCTAGGGGTTCAAAAGAGGTCCCTCAGAGAGCAAAAGTCGGTAGACGGGGGCTCTAGGTTCCCCATACATCAGAGCTACTTATTAGCTTTTACTTATTTTATATATTGAACTTCCAAGTAGGATAGAGATTTGAAAATCAGAGCTCTAAATAATTCTTGATAGCTGCAAAATGCTTTGTGATATGGCTACTTAATTAATTTAACCAATTCTCTTTTGTAAATATTTAGCCTACCTCTAGTTTTTCATTATAATAAACAACGTTGTAACAAAATATCCTTGTAACTCAAGTTATGCACTCCCTCTTCATTTTTTCCTTAGGATGAATTTATCTACAGTAAGGAATCCACATGGAGTTTGGACTAGAAGTAAAGAGCAGTTTGTGTGTGTACCAGGTAAACAGAAAAAAGAGGACACACCAGTCCCCTAGCTCAATCCCATGCACTCACAGCTAACCCTTAGAGAAAGACATAGAAGCAAGAAGCTGAGGAAGCTGTTTTGGGAATAGACCGTGTAAGACAAAGGGCCAGGGTAACATTACTTTGGTGCCCAAGTGACAAAGTGTGGCACAAAATAGGTGAGAGAGACTATTTCTCTTCATAGTAAAAACAGACAAAACAGAAATCCACATAATAGCAGTCAGAGGTATATTACCCACAAATTGAATAAATGCCAAAAAGCTACAATGAATTCATAATATTTTCAAATGAATATGTATTTTATTAATTACAACACCATCATTACATTTGGAAAAAAGTGAACACGGATGTGGAAGATGCGTTACTTACGAAGTATGGGAACTGCACTAAGTGCATACAGAGATTCTCAGTTCCTCTGCATTAAACATGAAAGCAATCCCTAAATTCGGAACCACTACATTTGTTATGGGTTGAACTGTGTCCCTCAAAAACGTATGTTGAAGTCCGAACCCCCAGTACCTGTGAACGTAACCTCATTTGGAAATAGGGTCTTTGCACACACTTTTGGTGTCATATCTCAGAAACCTTTGCCTAACCCAAAGTCACAAAGATTTTCTCCTACATCTTCTAGAAGTTTAACGATTTTCGATTTTACTTTTAAGGTCTATGATATATTTTGCAATAATTTTTGTATAGGGTGTGAGGTATGGATAGAAGGTTTTTTTTGCTTTTTGGGTTTTTTTTTTTTTTTTTTTACATATGGATATACAATTATTCCAGCAGCATCTGTTGAAAAGACCATCCTTTCTCTACTGAATTTCCTTTGCACTTTTGTTGCAAATCAGTTGTCCATATGTATATGGGTCTGTTTCTGGAATACCACAGAGGTGAAGTGCCCTTCTCATCACATATGGGGGGTATACAATATCAACATTACTTATCACTAGTAACAATAACCTTGGTCATTTGTTTAAAGCAGTGTTTGCCAGACTTCTGATGATGTAAAGTTACTTTTTGTTTCCTTTCTATACCCTATTCTTAAGAAGCAAGTCACTAAATCCAACTCACACCAGGGGCTGGGAAGACTAAGCTCAATCTCCTGGAGGAGGGAGAATTTACATATACTATTTGGAATTCTTCCATAAGAAAGATTTGTGTCTTCTCCTCCACTTTTGTATGCAATCATTTATATCTGTATGAACTCATGTTTTTATTTATAAAATAAAATTTATGGTATTTATTTTATACTTTGAGTTCTAATCCAATACTACATTATTTATTTTATTCCTCAAATCATTCCACCTTAAGCCATTGAGAGTTCTTTCAGGTTGGCACCTGTGTCCCTTTGACGTGCCCCTACCCTTTTGTTTTTTGAGCACTTCCTTTTTTCTGGCACTACAAGGTGCTCTAGGTTCATCTTGTATTTTCCCTACTCCAGCCCTAGAATCAACCATTTCTCCAAGTAGCCATTTTATTGGAAAACGGTACTTAGAAACCAAGATCTGGGCACTGGGTGTGCTTGCTGCTAGTGAAATGTCATTGCTTCTAAGCCCTCTCAGTACACAGTTAGGACATTTATGTGTTTATACTAACTCATGTATATGCACACAGCTATAATTGTTTCTGCATCTATCCATCTGTATATATTAAGCTAAACATGAGTTCATACTGATGTCTCTGATTCTAATCCATACCACAGGGTTCATTCATCTTCCCTCCTTACTTAACTCCCCTGAGAGTGAGAAATCTAGATCCCATCAACTTTGTACTCCTAGGATAAACTCCATTTGATCATGATGTCTTGTTCTTTTAATGTCTCTCTCTCTATATATATACATATTTACACATACCCACACATACATACACACACGTGTATCAATATATACATATTTTATAAGTTCCTATTTATATATATGATATATATAGTTATATATAATTTAATACATTATATACCTATATATTGTTGGGATTTATAAAATTGCAAACCATATTTCATCTAAATTGTAAAGTTTATCTGCATAAAGATATTCATAATATTCCATTATCCTTTTTTTGGTGAGGAACACTGGCCCTGAGCTAACATCTGTGCCCATCTTCCTCTATTTTGCATGTTGGATGCCACCACAGCAAGGCTTGATGAGCTTGATTCGAACTTGTGAACCCCAGGCCACTGAAGCAGAGCACGCAAACTTAACCATTACACCACCAGGCTGGCCCCCTTTATTATCCTTTTAATATCTGCAGAATCTGTACTGATGTCACCTCTTTCATTACTGAGATTGGTAATGTTTGTCTTCTCTCTTTTATTTCTGATCAGCTAGAGATTTAACAATTTTATTGATATTTTCAAAGGAACCAGCTTTTGCTTTTCTCTGTTGTTTTTCTGTTTCTACTTTATTGACTCATACTCTGACCTTATTCTTTCTTTTCTTCTGCTTACTTTGGTTTTAATTTACTTTTCTTCTTCAAGTTTCTTAAAATGGAAGTTGATGTCATGGACTTCAGACTTTTCCTTTTTTCTAATAGGTATTAAACGCTATAACTTTCTAAGTAATGCTTTAGTGGCATCTCACAAATTCTGATATACTAATGTGTTTTCATTTTCACTCAGCCCAAAATAATTTCCCATTTCCCTTTTGATTTCTTCTTTGACTCATGGTTTATTTAGAATTGTTATTTAATTTCCAAATATTTAGGGATTTTCCAGAGATCTTTCTTTTATTGATTTCTAATTTAATTCCATTGTGGTCAGAACATACTTTATAAGACTTGAATCCTTTTAATTTATTGAAACCTAATTTATGGCCCAGAATATGGTCTATTTTAGTAAATGTTCCATGTGCACTTCCAAAAAAAAAAAGTGTACTAAGTTGTTGGCTAGAATGTTCCATAAATGCAATTAGATCAAATTGGTCAACAGTATTACGTATTCCATGCTGATTTCTGTCTACTTCTTTCAATTATTGAGGGATATTAAAATCACCGATAATAATTATGGATCTATTTGTCCTTGCAGTTATGTCAGTTTTTGTTTCATGAATTCTGAAGCTCTGTTATTAGGTGCACAAAAGTTTAGAACTGCTATGTTTTCTTTTTTAATTGACCTCTTTATCATTATGAAATGACTTTCTTTATACCTAATAATATTTTTGCTTTGAAATCTACTTTATGTGATATTAATGTAGTTACTCTAGCTTTCCTTTGATCAGTGTTAGCACGGCATATCTTTTTCCATCCTTCTACTTTTAAATGATGTGTGTCTTTATTTTTAAGGTGTGTTTCTTCTAAGCAGCATATAGTTGGGCTTTGCTGTTTTACCTAATCTGATAGCCTCTGCCTTTTAATTGGGATGTTTAGACTCTTTGCCTTTAAAGTGATTATTGATATAGATAAGTTTAAGTCTATCATCTTGCTATTTGCTTTTTATTTGTCTTATCTATTCTTTGTTTCTCCTTTTTGCTTTTTTCTGCTTTCCTTAGGATTAAATTATTTTAATCAATTAACTGAGTTTTAAAACAATTTTAATATTCTATTAATTTGCCTGACTCTCTTACTAGACCTTAAATTATCTGAAGGACATGTTCTATCTGATTTTGTATTCTAACTAACTAGTATAGTGCTGAGCATATACTTGACAATTCCAATACATGTTTACTAATTGCATTCATTAAAAAAATTTTTATTTAGAATTATAGAGGATTTAAGTGATTCCCAAACCAGAAACCACAGCCTTCTTTCTAAGAAAACACCAATATTGTTCAGTTGTCTATTACTTTCCTCAGAGCTCAGCTGACTCAGGGGAAGCTGACCTCATTTGCAGCAACAGTGATGGGCCTTTTTGGCCTAATGGTAATTCCATTCTTGGGTAATTGGTTCAGAAAGAGACAATGAGAATAGAAACAAAGTTTACTGGAAGCATCTCTGAAAGTATTTTCTTACTCTTAAGAGAGAACCACATGCAACTTCTTTTCCTCTCTCCCATTGGACGTGAATGAGGAAGCAAGTGGCCCTGACTGCTACTTAGCATACATCCTCAAGGACTAGTTTAAGATGAAGCTGACACTGAGGGCATGAGTGGAAAAATGGAAAGAACCTGGGCATTTGACACAATTAAGCCACCAAATCAAAAATCCCTCAACCCTACCTCTAGACTTCTTTCTATGTGAGCCAGCAAATGTCCTTGCTGTTTAAGTCAGTTTGACTGAGGTTTCCTGTCACAGGCAGCCAAAGGCATACTAAGTTACATAAATAGCAATCTGTGCCAAGCACTGTTCTAGACACTGGAGGTTACATCAGTGAACAGATAAGGCCTCTGCTCTCAAGAAGCTTACATTCTACAAGAAGAAGATACACTAAACAAACACATAACTGTACTAAATAATTTCAGATACTGGTAAGTGCTACGAGAAAACTAAGAGATGTGACTGTGACTAAATGGGTTAATTTAGTTTATTCAAAGAAGACCTCTAAGGCATTTGAGCTGAGACCTAAGTGAGGTGAAGGAGCCAGCCACGAGAAGATCTGGGGCCAGAGAGTTACAGGCTAAGGAATAGCTAGTACAAGGGTCACAAGGGAGAAGCTTAGTGTATTTGAGAAATACAAAGTCCACTGTGGCCTGAACATAGAGAAGGACCAAGAGAGTAGTACTGAGATGAGATCAACAGATGTAGACAGAGGCCAGATAATGTAAGAATGTGAGCCGTGTTGATGAGTTTAGATTTTATTCAAAGTACAATGGAAAACCACTGGAGGGTTTTAAGTTATGACCTGATTTATGTTTTAAAGGAGCACTATGATGAATGAATAAACCTTCATATTCCATAGACTTGAACACTAAAAAAGTCAAATTCAGCCTATTTTTACAGTAACAATGTATTTCACCAAAAACATTAAATACTTATGAAGCACCTAGAATGCGGAGAACACTACGCAAAGTTTATAATGTTGATATATTCTGTCTCCATCAAGCATGAATTTCACATTATCTTGAAGTTAGATTTTACTTAGGAAAAAGAATAAAATAGGTAAACTGGCAAAGAATGTGGAAGGGGGCTGTTAAATTGTCCTTTCTATCCTAATTTCTCTAGATAATGTCTGAAACTTGTAGATTAAAACTTTTTTTTCTTTAAAGCATAGCATGACTGAGAGGTATCTGGTAAACTCAGAACTATAGTTCAGCCATTTAGTCTCTGCCCAGGCAAGTGTTTCAGCCCTGTTTTAACACAAGTATTTGGATTTTTCCAAGAGCTGATGTCAGGGCTTTTCAAAGAGACAGAACAGCATTTACAGGCCAGAGAAGGAAAAAGGGTTTCCCCAGCAGCTATGCTCAATATGGCCTTTGTACTGTTTCACTGCTAACGGGAGGAAGACCCTGCTAGATAAAGCTATTGAGTTCCTGACAAAAATTCTACCCTCGGAGGGTGAAGGAGGGCGAATGGCCAGATTCCCCATCAAGGAAACCCAGCTCAGTTTCCTATCAGTGCCCACACTCAAATATAAATGGACTCATCATCAGAACAAAGGTTTCTGAATTCTTATGACAAGAACTATTCTGCTGAACTTGTATTTAAAGAGCAGATGAGGGCCGGCCCCGTGGCTTAGCGGTTGAGTGCGTGCGCTCCGCTGCTGGCGGCCCGGGTTCGGATCCCGGGCGAGCACCGACGCACCGCTTCTCCGGCCATGCTGGGGCCGCGTCCCACATACAGCGACCAGAATGGATGTGCAACTACGACATACGACTGTCTACCGGGGCTTTGGGGGAAAAATAAATAAATAAAATCTAAAAAAAAAAAAAAAAAAAAAGAGCAGATGAACTGGCTGGAAATCAACATAAATTAGAAAGGTAAAGAATAACACAGTAAGCTGTTCCATATTTCCTGGGGTTGAATTCCCTTAAAAATACTCATTTGGGAAGAATGGTTAGTTGAGGAACACTCAATACATTTAAGTTAAAAATTATGCTTGGGAGATTGTTCCAAATATATGTCCTCCATTATCCATGATAAGAATAATGATTAACAATTAAAATCATAATGATAATAGCTAAAACTCACTTGGGTAGTTTTACTCAAGTACTTACCATATGCCAGTCTCTGCACTGTCTTTCATATATATTAGTTAATTTAATTCTAACAATAATTCTGAGAGAAATATTATTTTTAGCCTCATTTTATAGCAGAAAAACGTGAGGTTCAAAGAGGTTAAGTAACTTTTACAAGTTACATAACTAGTAGATGGAGGACCTTCGATTCAAACCCTCACAGTCTAATTAGAGCCCCTGTTCTCAACCTCCAGACTACTGCCTTACAACAAAACATTACCTTCCCTTAGTACAGTTTTTACAGTTACCAAAAGTTTTCACATGAGTGAGAATCAGAAAACTAGATCTGGTATAACTATAAAATATTTAGCTAGAAAGGTATTTATACCCTTTATATAGTTTCAGGCAAAGATAAGCCAATATAAACTGGTTACAAAAGAACTCCCAATCCTACAGAATCTGTGTCTCCAAATCCCAAAGCTCAGTGGAGAATTCAGTTAGTATCTACTTGCTATAGGGGCAACTGGCCAGCTACGCATCTAGAGAGAAACCTGTTTCCACCTGAATGTGTTTCTTCATGGCAACGTTCTCACAAAGCACTTGTTCCTTCAATAAATGTGCATTAAATTCCAGGTGAAAATGGAAGAGAACAAAAGCAATTTTACTCCACAAGCCTTCCTCAACACTAAAAGCAAAACAAGGGAAAAAGTCCATCTTCCATGAAAGAAGGACATGATTATAATAACCTTAAACCACTAACTACAAAACATACTTGCCAAATGTAATAAATTCTGGATTCATACCAAAGAAATTCTAGTAGACTTGAAGAACAGGAAATAGATTTCCCTAAACATAAGGTTCACAGATCTGAAACGTAAATTTAACTTTCCTTTGATTAGGAAGGCAATATAGCCGTGTGGATAGAACAAGGGAATAGGGGAACTCTGTAGAGACCCAAGAACAGCAGGAGGAAGTAAAATTGAAGGAAAAGAATATGCTGACATATTCCTAGGTTTGGGATACTGCTAGAGGCAAAGTGGAAATAATGATGAAAAGACAGAGCAATTGCCACCAGAACACAATACAGAGAACCATGTGACCTCAAGAACTTTGCTGTTAGTTACACAGGCCTTTTGAACACTGACAGAAAAGAACAGTAAATAACAGAAAAATGGAAGAGTTAATAATAATAACTAACACTTACTGCGCATGTAACCTATGCCGGTAACTGCTGTAACTGCATTACATATATTAACTCATTTAATCCTCAGTAAATACTATTATCATCCCTGTTTTACAGATGAAGAAACTAAGGCACAGAACGATTAAAGAACTTGCCCAAGGTCAGATAGTAAGCAGAGAAACTGATATGTGAACTTGGACCTCACAGGTTCGAGTCTTGTTCTTAATCATTATGCTTTACAGGAATAAAAAGAATATTCAAAAATGTACTAGAAAAAAATTCTAAAAAATACAGAATAATTTGATTCTGAAGATAGAAAGCGCACATTGTTTTTATAATAGACAAAATAATCAACATTAACACATACACTACTAAAATTATGAAAATTCAAGATTTTTAAATAAAGAGCTACATAAGCACCTAGATTAAAAATATTTAAGTCATGTGCAAGTGGGAAAGATTGTTAGCCTCAAGATTTCTCCAAAGTAAGACTCCATATGCCAGAAGATATGACTTCAATGGGAGAAGATAATGGTACAATGTCTAAAATTTCTTCAAAAGTTTTTATACACACTGGAAAGAAAGATATAAGAGAAATAAGAATTTAGAGAAATACGGAAATAAAGCACCTACGAGGTCTTCTTGGAGAGGAAAAAAAACTACTTAAAGACAAATCCATCCAATAAAAATATAATCAAAATAAAGAACTCAGGAATGTAGAAGCTAAGGTAAAAAGGATTGAGGGTAAGCACTGGATCAATTAACACGCAGAAACTAATAAATACCTATAACAAAAGCCACCCTCACTGCCATCCAGTAAAACACTAGTGTTTCCTCAATGGAGAACTTGCTTAACTTTGTACCATATGTACACTATACCCCATATGGTACTTCTGCCCAGAGTAGTCAACAAATAATGCTTTTTAAAAAATGATAATCTTGATTTATGACCCACCCCACCCCCAACCCGCAATAAGTTCAATGAAAGCAGGATCTCTGGGGTTCACTGCTGTATCCCAGGACAGTGCTAGGCACAGAGCAAGTGCTCAATAAATATTTGTCTAATGAAAGAATGCATACTGGACACAGGCAGATGAATCTGCTCTATCTTCTGGGCTCTAACCAACTGCCATCTGGGCATATCCATTTAGATATGCCACTGGCATCTCAAATTCAATAAATCTCAAACTTAATTCTTACTCTGCCTCTCAAAACCTCCTTCTCCATCTCAATAAACAGACCTTCATCCACCTAGCTGATCTAGTCAGAAATCTAGAAGTCATTAATGACACCTTCTTCTCCCTGAGGCCCCACATCCAATACATCCAACTCTCCATCCATCCAACAATATTTATTGCACATTTATTGTATACCAGGCACTGCTCTAGAGATTGAAGACAAATAAATAAAAGCCCCTATTTTCACGGAGTTAACATCCATTATCGCATTCTACTGATTTTACCTTAATACACATCTCCAATTTGTCTATTTCTGACCTTTGCCATTGCTAGCTTAGAGCTAGCCACCTTGTCTCAAGCCCAGACTATTCCAATAGTTTAACAGGTCTTGCCACTTCTACTCTTGCACACATCCTCCAATTCATTTTCCCATACAGCAGCCATATAATTTTAAAACACAAATTTTATCCTGTTTAAATTCTTTCAATAGCTTCCCTCCCCTGCTTAAATTCTTTCAATAGCTTCCCATTGCATTTAGGAAAAAAATCCAAACATAACATGCAAGGCCCAAACATGAAATACAGCTACCTTTCTAATATCAACTTCTACCACTCTCCTGCTCAACCACTAAGCTCCAGCCACAGTGGCCTTCCTTCAGTGCTTCACATGCATGCTTCCCCCCATAAAGGATATCTTGCATGCTGCTCTTGGTGGGGGCAGACACTCTCCCCACCAACCCAACTCCTGAGCATACTTTAGGTCTTTGCTTAAAGGTTGCTACCTCAGAAAGGCCTTTCCTGACCTCTGTTCCCCAATTTAAATTAGGTCCCTCCTGTTATTGTCTCCCATAATTACTCTGTTCTCTCCTTTTTTAATACCATTTACCACATTTTATAATTAATTATTTTGTGTTTAATGTTGGCCTATATCATTAGACAGCTCCATAAGTACATGATAAATCCAGCACCTGGCACAGTTCCTCAAAGTGTTCGATAAATATTTGTTGAATTAATTAATAATTCAGCCAAGGAAAAGAGACAACTGGAGAAATTCTAATCAAGGGAAGAAGCATATGCTGAAGTGTCTGGAGAAAATGCAAGTAGCTCAGTATGGCTAGAGCATAGGGGGAGGGTAATGATGTCTGGAGAAATAAGCAGTAGCCGGATCAATGAGGGTCTATATACCATAAAGAGGAATTTAAATTTTGGTCTGTAGAAAGGTTTTTAACTCAGGTTTCAGCTTCTATAGGTATCAAATATTTTGGGGTGAGAGAATCTCTAGAGAGACTCTCAAAAGAGGCCCATAACATTCCTCCTCCAAAGAACCACTGCTAGAGACAAGACAGAAACACTGAAAGGTTTTAAGCCAGGCAGTAATATGATTCAATATGTATTTTAGAAATATTGCCTTGCAAACAGCATGGAGTATGGGCAGGAAAGGTATGAAACTGAAGGCTGGGAAACCAATTAGAAAATAATAATAGTACAGATTTTTAAAAATGATGAAGATCTAAATAAGTGCAATATCAAAGGAAATAAAGAACAGTGGATAAATACCAAAAATAATACACCAAAATAAGCCCTGAACCTCCAGGAGACTTAGAAAAGAAGGGAAAGAAACTCCCAGGATTTTGGCTTAGATGACAAAACATTTGATTTTGCCACTCACCATGGAAAGAAATGAAAGAGCAGGTTTGGGAAAGAAGCAGTTTTAGGTTTGTCAAGGTACCTGCAGGACACCAGAGTAGAGATGTCCACCAAGGACTCAAGTTCAGAGAAGAGAATGATCTGGAAATTCAGATATGGATGACATCAACACAATAGCAGAAATCATGAAAGTAGATGAGATTCCCCAGAGATTCACTTAACATCATCTATAAAATGTAAGCGTTAGACTAAATCTGAAATACACTCCTAAAGTAATATGATTTTACTCATTATTACTGATTTTTATGGAATCAAAAAATCTATAAACTTACAGAAAAAAGTTTATTTTAAAGTTCATATTGTATGTCTATAGTTTCTACTTCCTCATCATGTTTTTATAATATATTTGAATTCAAATTTAGGTCACAACTATTACATAGCAGAGAAAGTACCAAAAATGTTTAGTTATGACTTCTTTTGCAACGCCAGAATATTGGCAGTGGTAGAATTCACCTGTTAAAAAAACTATTAGCATACTGAAAAACATTCTGAAAGCTTTTCTTCTTAAATAATGTAAATGTGATCTTTTCTACTTTTTAAACATTTTTACTTAATTTGAACAATAGTATTATCAATTACATTTCTAGTTCTTACAGCAATAAACACTCATAAAAAGCCTAACTGGAAAAATGACACCTACAAAAAACCTACAGCTAACATCACAGTTAATGGAGAAAAATGGAATGCTTTCCCTCTAGGATCAGGAACAGGACAGAGATGTCCCCTCTCACCACTTTTACTCAACATTGTACTACTCTAGCCAATGCAGCAATACAAGAAAAATAAATAAAAGGCATCCAGATTGGAAAGGAAGAAGTAAAACTGTCTTTATTCACAGACCACGTGATGATCTATGTAAAAAACTCTATGAAAGCAACAAAAAGCTACCAGAACTAATTAATACGTTTAGCAAGGTTGCAGGATTCAAAATCAATCATCAATAATCAATTGTTATTTCTATATATTGTACTAGCAATGAAAAATTAGAACTGAAATTGAAAAGACAACACCATTTACGATAGCATTAAAACATTAAGTACTTAGGGTAAATCTGACAAAAGCTGTGCAAGACCTGTAAACTGAAAACTAGAAAACATGGCTGAGAGAAATTAAGACCTAAATAAATGGAGCGATATGCCATGTTCATGAATTGAAAAACTCAATATTGTTAAGATGTCGTTTGTCCACAAACTGATCTTCAGATTCAATGCAGTTCCAATTAAAATCCCATCAGGCTTTTTTTCAGAAATTGACAAACTGATTCTGAAGTTCACATGGAAATGCAAAGGGCCTAGAAGAGCCAACAACTTTGAAAAAGAAGAACATAGTTGGAGGACTAACTCCTTAATTTCAAGACTTATTATAAAGCTACAATAGTCAAGACAGAGTGGTACTGGGGTCAAGATAGATAAACAGATCAATAGAACCAATAGAGACTCCCATGTCTAGGGACAACTGATTTTCGACAAAGGTGCAAAGGCAATTCAGTGGAGAAGAGAGTCTATTTAACAAGTGGGTCTGGAATATTCCACTAACCACATGCAAAAAAATGTACTTCAATCTACATTCACACCATATAAAAAAATTACCTCAAAATGTATCACAAACCTGAAAGTAAATTTAAAACTTTAAATTTCTAAAAGCAAATGTAGGAAAAATACTGGTTATGCAAATATTTCTTACATATACCAAATGCATAATCCATAAAAGAAAAAACTGACAGATTAGAATTCACAGTTAAAAACTTCTGATCTTCAAAATGTGAACTATATTTCAATGAAGCTGTGTAAAAAGAGAGAGAATACTACGAGAATGAAAAGACAAGATGCAGACTGGGACGAAATATTTCCAAATCAGATATCTAATAATGGACTCATATCAGAATGTATAATGAACTCTTACAACTCAATAATAAAGAGACAGTGTAATTAAAAACAAGATTTGAACAGACAATTCACAAAGACAAATGGATGGCAAATAAACACCTGAAAAGATGCTCAACATCATTGGTCATTAGATAAATGCAAATTAAAAGTACAATATGACACCATTACACACCCACTAAAATGACTGAAATTAAAAAGACTGAAAATACCAAGTATTAGTGAGGTTGTGGAGCAATTGGAACATTGCTGGTAGGAAGGTAATATGATACAGCCACTTCAGAAAACAGTTTGGCAATTTTGTAAAAAGTTAAACACACTACTGTCACATGACCCCAGCCATTGCACTCCTAGGTGAGATGAAAACATATGTCCATACAAAGACCTGTATGTCCAAAGCAAATTTATTCTTAATAGTCCAAAACCTGAAATAACCCAAATATCCACCAATGAATAAATGGATAAACAAACTGTGGTATATCTATACATTGGAATATTACTCAGCAATAAAATGTATGAACTATTGATACACACATGGGCAAATCTTAAAATAATTATGCAGAATGAAAGAAGTCAGACAAAAAAAAAAGCACATACTGTAAGATTCCAATAATATAAAACTCAAGAAAATGCAAACCCATCTATAATGACATCAGTGGGTACCTAGGGATGGGTGGGGAGGACTAGGAGGGAAGAATTACAAAAGGCATAAGAAAACTTTTGGGGTGATGGATATATTTATTATCTTAATTGTGGTGGATGGTTTCCCAGTTGTATACATACATCCAAACCTATCAAATTGTATACTTTAAACATATGCAGTTTATTATACACCAATTATACTTCAATAAAGCTGTTCAAGTCTCAAAAAGCCTAATGTTCAATGAACCAAAACTACCAGTAAACATTACATCAATTTCATGAAATACCTTTTAAGTAAAAGACTTGTTGGTCTGAATACTTTCTACCCGTTGTAAATTAATAACATTTGAGAGTATAGATAAATCAACAGATAAACCAAAAAGGAACTTGCTATTGTGTTTTTCTTTGCATATGTGGAAGCATCTAGTAATACTTTAGTAAAGTATTTTTAAATAGAATACTGAGTAAACCTATGGTTATCAAGTTCTATACTATCAATAATTTTGTATGGAGAAATCCTAGCAAACAAGTTTACTTGCCTAAACTTGATTGCTTTGTATGTTTTCTTCTTTTCAAGAATGTCACACTAATTAGTTTTAGTTTCCTAAAGGATCACTGTAATAGTAAAATGATTAATTTTAGCCCAAGAGAATTTGTTGGTATTAAAAAGTATGAAGTTACTTACATATTTTACCAATATACTGTACAAGTCTATTATTCATGCATTCATAAATTTATTCAATAAATATATTTATAACTGCATACTCTGTAGTCAGGCATTAGTCTAGGTCCTTGCAATATATTTGGCGGAAAGGGAAGAGGGAAACAACAGACAATAATGATCTTAATAAATAAAAGTATACTGTAATACGTTAGACGATGATAAGCATTACAGCCCTCCCCCTCCAAAAAAATAGTAAAGCAGGTTATGAAGGATCAGGAATGGAAACTAAACATGTTTATAATAAAAACTTCGAAGTAATGAGACTTGTTTCCATAAGCCACACATGAAAATCTCTTACAATGAACAGAATCCTAACATTAGAACTGAACTTCAGGTGACCTAGTTTAACCCTCACACTTTACAGATAATGTTAAATGATTTACCCAATCATTCAGTTCTCGGCCGAGATCAGGATCCCTATCTTCCTGCTCACTCTATTGACGTCACTCTTTGTGATGTCAAATAATTGTGATAAAATGTTTTAATCTGCTCATATGGAAACTGGAAATAGTTAGACTGGCCCGGGCTTCATCACTTCATGGTTTTGTTACTTAGGGTAATTACTTGACCTCTGGAAATATAAATTTCCTCATCTCTAAAAGAGCAATGGTGATAATTTTGTGACTGGGTTGTTATAAGAACTAAATGTAGTAGTTTATGTAAAACACCTACATGTCAGTATGCAAGTATATAACCAATACTTGTATCCTAACAACAAAAATAGTACATCATATGCATGAGTTTTTTTATATCCTCTATTAGACTATAAACTTTGTGCATATTTAAAGTACCAACCACAATGTAAATGCTCAATTAGCATTTGTTAATATTCTAAGGGTTCAACCAGATTTCAAAACATGGCAAACAGTATGATAACTCATATCACTATGATGGATATAATCAAATTAACTGAAAGCTTCAGAGTATGCTTAAAAATGTCTTTGGTCTATCTTTTATAAATAGAGAAGTCTGTAGCACTAACCACTTTTCAGTGTCATAAACTATGGTCCTGAGTCTTTCTGTCCACAAGAAAATAACTTCCACCATGAAAAACACCTTCAGGAGAAAAGAAAAAAGCCTGCAGCATTTTATACCACTTCTACTTTTCACATTCATACCTCTGCTCCTGTAGTCACAGATACGAATGCAAAAAAAAAAAGGCAGAATGCAATTCCAATGCCATTACATAGTAATCCAGCAGCTTCTTCATATTTATAAGCAACATTTTAGCTGACAAGAGCAAAAATACCACAAACTGAACAAAGGATAAGATAATTAAATTGATGAGTGTCTGGTACCATGGATATCACCTTTTCCAAATGGTTGTATATTTCAATTTAGTTTCAAATGAAAAAACAATCATAAAGATCACTCTGAAAAAACATTCCCTCCTTGCACTCTAGGATTAATCCCTGCCCCCCTCCATGCCCCATTCAAGGTCCCTTGGGTATCAAAGGGAAACAACCATCTTGAAGCTTCAGATAATTAAATCATAATTTACAGAATAATAAATCAAAGTCCTTAGCTAAGATTCAAGAGAAGTTATGTCAATTCAGTTCTAAAAATGTAAAAGAAGGATGCTGCCTCCTATCCTACTGAATAAAAATATCCCTGTGATGCTGCATGTTAAAACCTTTGTTCTCAAGCTAAGCAATTAAAGCACAGGTTTTCAAAACTAGGAATTTCTTCCTTTAGGTCAAATTAGGCTTTTTAAAACACACAAAAAAACCTTAAAAGCTATTGTAAGAATAATGAATGATGTAAAACATCCTTTTCTTTTTTTATTTTATTCCTCTGTTATACGTATATGCCTTTCACTGAAGCTATTTTTCTACCATTTTGCTACATTCCATACACTACCGAGAAAACAAAGACTGCTACAGATTACCTGGATCACCGGACAAATCAGCAGACAAGTAAAAGCTCAAAAGGCTGTTTCCATGGAGTAGAGGAGAATGAAATCCTCACCAAAACACCACTCCCTTACCAATCTTAGGCTTTTTCTTTATATATACACTCGACATCCTTGGAAAAGCATTTGTCGGATGATTTTACTGACCACAAGAGGGATGATATGAAGAAACCCCACCTCTTCTCCCACCCCCAATCATCTACCATCATCAACTGAAGCCCAACACTGCACTGCTAAGGGAAAGGCAAAGAACAGCATCCATGTACACTGCTCTAGAAGATTACACCATAAAAATAAATAAAAGATAAAGAAAGGAAAGATTTACCTGACAATTTTTTAAGGGAGCAGGCCAAGCAGCTCCCTCAAATTTTAAATACTTGTAAGAGATTCAATTACAGAGCCACAAAAAAATTAATTTTCTTCAGAATTTCCTGAAGAAAGTATAATTTTTAGAAAAACATATAGTGTCTCTACCAAAAACGGAGTTCCTCAAATATCTTAAAATTTTGTTGTTGCTACTACTCCTTTCCCTAAAGCCAAATAAATTAGGATTTACAAAAACAGTCTCCTTTTGGTGGTAGTATGACCCCTTCAAAGATAATCTGGGACAGGAGGTGGGCGTGGAGGAGAAACAGATAAAAAAGGGGAGGAGGAAAAATATCTTCTGTCCCAATAAGCCTAATTAAGCTTGTAAGCAAGGCTGAGAGGACTGAAATTTCTTCATGCCATTCTGTCTGTCTGTGTTTGATTATTGTGAATCTTCCCTTCCCTTCCCTAACCGTGCCCCAGGCTCTACGATGTCTGGCACTCTGTTAACTAGCATCCCTGCCACTTACAGTAGAAGGAGGGAGGAACAAGAACACACTCACTCAGTCTAATCCCTAGAAGCTATGTTATTTTGCTAAAACAGTAATTTGTCTCAAACACTGCTCTCTAACAAATGCATTATCACACTACGAAGACTCATTAGCCTCTACTTTCCTTTTCTGAAGCATCAACCCAATTTGACAATTTGTACACACACAATTTCTGGGATCAACATATTAGCAATGAATGAAAATCAGATTCTTTGTTTTATAAAAGATATTCCCTAAAACATTTGACTATATCTAATGTTAAGATAAAACCCAGTAATCATTTCACTCACATATATTATAGCCCAGGGTTCTGTGAATTTATAAATGAATTCACAGAACCTGAGAACCACAGTTAGTGATCTATGAAGAATCAGCTTCCAAGAAACCAATACCTTGGCAAATGTAGTTTGTAAAAAATAAACAAATAAAAGAAGAAGAACCAAAAGATAGATAGATGAGTAGATTTTACAGATTTTCTAAACTAGAGACTAATGATTTTAATGCTCTCCTTGGGTAATACTAACGAACAAATTTGCTGAATTTATGGTTTATAAGTACTTCATAGAGAAGCAGTGATACGACACACCATACAACCATATGACCTGGAAATCTCACTCTTAGGTATTTACCCAAGTGATGTGAAAATTTACGTTCACAAAAAAACTTGTCCACAGATGTTTATAACAGCTTTACTCATAACTGCTAAAAACTAGAAGTAACCATGATGTCCTTCAATGGAGAAATGGACAAACAATGATTCATCCATACAACGGACTAATACTATTTAACAATTTAAAAACAATGAACTATTAATTCACACAACATGGATAAATCTTAAATGCATTTTACTATGTTAAAGAAGTCAGATGCAAAATCCAAACATTTTCATATCATTCCATTTATATGTCACTGGAAAATGCAAAGTTAAAAACAGATTAGCAGTTACTAGGGATTAGGGGTGGGAAGAGTGGTTGACTACAAAGGGGACACACAGGGGAACATTTAGAGTGCAGGATCTGTTCTGTTAGATAGTAGGGTGGTGGATACATGACTCTCCTCTTTTGTCAGAACCCAAAGAATTGAACATTATGAAGAGTGAACTTCAATGAATGCTGATCAAACAACAAACAAAAAAACCATCAACCAGAAGATTCCAAGATGAAATGCAGACTGTGACAAATGAATCTAACTGCATTATAACTTATAAAATAACTGCACTGAAGGAGTGGAGGAAAAAAGCTGACCTAACTAACTTTGGAATACAATGTTTTCACTGGAAATTGTAAGGCTAATGACAAAAATAAACACTGCACTCTAACTGGAAAATTTGTTTCTCATGGGTATATGGGTTAACAGTCTTGAAATAGCTTTTCATGTATACTAGAACTGAACAAATAAGTAAATGGATAATGGATCACTGGAACTAGGTTTCTCACTATCAGATAGGGAAGTCACACATAAACAAGAAAGGAAGACTAGAGCGAATCCTATGGTACTGGATTAAAATCAGAGACATCAGCGTGAACTCATGTTCAACTTAACATATATACAAATGAATACAGAAACAATTATCGATACAAGCATACACATGGGTTAGTATACATACATATATTACCTAGCTCTGTCCCTTGAGAGGGCCTAAAAGCATTGGCACCCCAACAGCAATGAGCACACTGAGCGCCCACATTTTGGTTTCTAAATACCATTCTCCAATAACAGGAATGACAGCTCCTTGAAAAAATGGCTAATTCTACAACTAGGGCAAAGAAAATACAAGATGAGCCTGGAGCATCTTGCAGTACCAAAAAGAAAGTGCTCAAAAAAAAAACGGGTAAGTGCCAACCTGAAAGCCTTTTCTAATAGTCTAAGTTGGAACGATATGAGCAGCAAAATAAAAACATAGTTGTGGATTCGAACTTAAAGTATAAAATAAATATACACTAGTCCACACTGATATAAGAAATTGAATAAATAAATAAATGGAGGAAGACACAAATCTTCCTTACAGAAGAATTTCAAATCATATATGTAGGTACTTCCTCTTCCCCCAAGCATGGATTGGACTTAAGTGATCTGCTTCTAAAGAAGAGAGTATGGAAAGAGAAAAAGAGTAACTTTAGAGTGGAGAAACCTGGCAAACACTACCTTAGTCAAGTGGTCAAGGTTAATACCACCAGTAATGTCATGTAGACATCATATTCCCCTGATATGATGAAATGAAAGGAGCACTTTGTCTCTGTAGTATTCTTTCCAAAAATGCATAACCCTAATAATGAGAAACAGAAGCAAACCCAGACTGGGGGATATTCTAAAAAAATACCTGGCCAGTACTTCTCAAGGCTGTTAAAGTCATGAAAAACAAGGTAAGCCTGAGACACTGTCATAAACCAGAAGAGACTGGGGAAACACAAAAATTAAATGCAATGTGGTATCCTAGATTGGATCCTGGAAAAGAAAGAGACTATTAATGGAAGAGTCGGTGAGATCTAAATAAAGTCTGCAGTTTAGTTAATACCAATGTCAGTTTCTTAGTTTTGACAGATGAACCATAATAATATTAAGTGTTAACAATGAGGAAAATTAGGTGTGAGGTATATGGGAACTCTCTATACTACCTTTGCAACTTTTCTGTAAATCTAAAATTATTCCAAAATAAAAAGGATATTGAATAAATAGTCTATGATGCTAGAAGTCAGAACAGTACATGCTCTTAGGTAGTGACTTCAATTGTTGGTTAAAAACATTCCCACAAATGGGGCCGGCCCTGTGGCCTGGTGGTTAGGTTCGGTGCATTCTGCTTCAGCAGCCAAGGTTCAGTTCCCAGGCGTGGACCTACACCACTTGTTGGTGGCCATGCTGTGGCAGCAAACCACATACAAAATAGGGGAAGACTGGCACAGATGTTAGCTCAGGGTGAATCTTCCTCCAGTAAAAAGCGGAAGATAGACAATGTATGTTAGCTTAGGGTGAATCTTCCTCAGCAAAAAAAAAAAAAAAAAAAATCCCACAGAGAAAACTCCAAGCTCAGATAACTTCATGGGTGAATTTGCACAAACATTTAAAGGAAGAAATAATAACTACATAAAACAAACATTTAAAGGAAGAGATAATAAATAATCCTACACACACTCTTTCTGAAAACAGATGACACTTCCCAACTCATTTCCTGAGGCCAACATTACCCTGATATCAAAACAAGGCAACGACATTACAAGAAAATGCAAAACCAATATCCCTCATGAACACAGATATAAAAATCTTCATCAAAATATTAGAAAACCAAATCTATCAATATATACAAAGAATAATACATAATGACCAAAGGTGGTGTATTCCAGGAATGTGAGGTTGGCTCAACATTCAAAATTCAATGTAATTCACCACATTACCAGTCTATAAAAGAAAAAAACATATGATCATCTCAATAGATGCAGAAACAGCATTTTATAAAATTCAATACCCATTAATGATAAAATTCTCAGAAACTAAGATAGAAAGTAACTTCTCCAAACTGATAAATGGCATCTATAAAAAACAAACATATAACATCATACAATCAATACTTGATTACCCCCAAGATCAAGAACAAGGCAAGGATGTCTACATATCTACTCTCACAACGTCTATTTAACATGTTAGCTAGAAGAGTAATACAATAAAAATAAATATATAAAAGGTTTACAGACTGAAAAGAAGTACAATTGTCTTGAACCACAGATGACATAATCATCTATGTAAAAAATCCAAAAAAATCTATTAAAAAAACACTAGTAGAACTCATAAGTTTAGCAAGATAACAGTATACAACATCAATAAACAAAAAAGATTATATACTAGCAACAAATTAAAAATTAATTTTTAAATACCATTTACAATAACCTCAAAATAGATAAAATACATAGAGATGAAGTTAAACTATGTGCAAGACCTGTACACTGAAAACTACATAATCTTTTAAGAGAAATTAAAGACTTCAATAAATGGAAAGTGACATAAATAGAAGATAAAGACAATAACAACAACAAACACAGAGATACAGAGATTAGATTGGTGGTTACCAGAGGGGATGGGGGAGGGAGGAAGGCAAAAGGGGTAACTAGGCACATGTGTATGGGGATGGATGGTAATTAGTCTTTGGGTGGTGAACATGATGTAATCTACACAAAAATCAAAATATAATGATGTACACCTGGAATTTATATAATGTTATAAACCAGTGTTACCTCAATTTAAAAAAAATGAAAATAAATAACAATAATTAACCCATTAAAATTAACATAAATACTTTTATGAAAAATAACTGTATTTTTCAAAATCAAAAAAATTAGTGAGAAAAAAATACAATAAAATAAATAGTGAGATTATGTTCATGGATCAGAAGACTCACACCGTTAAGATACTGATTCTCCCCAAGCTGATCTAGATTCAACACAATCATATTCAAAATCACGTTTTTTTAAATAGAAACTGACATGCTGATTCTAAAATTCATATGGAAATACAACGGATCTAGAAGAGCCGAAACAATTTTTAGGAAAACAACCAAGTTGGAAGACTTATACTATCTTTTTTCACAATTTAAGATAAAGTTAAGGTAATCAAGACATAAGGATAGGCATATTAATCAAAGGAACAAAACAGAAAGTATAAACAGACCCACGCATAGATGGTTGATTGAGTTTTTAACACAGATGCCAAAATAATTCAACAGAGAAAGAATTGTCTTTTCTACAAATAGCATTGGAACACATGCAAAAACAAACACACACACAAACAAACCTCAATTCTTACTTCACACCATATATAAATGTTAACTTGATATATATCATAGTCCTAAACATAAGAGCTAAAACTTCTAGAAAAAGTTACAAGAAAATTCTTGTGACCTTGGGTTACCTCAAGATTTTTCAGATAGGACCCACAAAATAAAAACATAAAAGAGAAAGTTGATAAATTGAACTTCATCAAAATTTAAAACTTCTGTTCTTTGAAAGACACTGTTAAGGAAATAAAAGGACAAGCCACAAACTGGGAGAAAAATTTTCAAAACACTTACCTGATAAAGAACTTGCATCTTACCTCTCAATAATAAGACAAGCCAATATTTTAAAAGATTTGAACAGACACTTCACAAAAGAAAACAAGTGGCAAAAAATCCATGAAAAGTCCTCAACATCATTAATCATAAGAGAAATACAAATACAAAATACGAGATGGCCATTCACATCCACTAAAATTAAAATGATTGATAATGCCAAGTGTTGATGAGGATCTGGAGCAACTGAAACTCCCCTACCTTGCTGGTGAGAATGTAAAATGATAGAGTCACTCTGGAAAGCAGTTTGGCAGTTTCTTATAAAGTTAAACATATATTTATCACACAACTTAGCAATCCTACTTCAAGGTTTTTACCAAAGAGAAGTGAAAATGTATATCACATAAAAATCATACGCAATGTTCAGATTTATTCAAAATAGCCCAAACTGGAAACAATCTAAATGTCCATCAATAGGTAAATGGATAAAGAAACTGGTATAGTCACACAATGGAATACGATATGACAAGAAAAAGGAGCAAACTACTACAATATGCAACAACTTGGATGGAAAAGCATTAGAGAAGACAGACATAAAAAGATTACACACTGTATGATTTCATTTACATGAAGTTCTAGAAAAGGCAAAACTCTTGTGACAGAAAGCAGATCAGTGGTTGTAGGAAACTAAATGAAAAAAATGCATGAGAGGGTTGGCCCCGTGGCTTGGCGGTTAAGTGCGCACGCTCGGCTGCTGGCGGCCTGGGTTCGGATCCCGGGCGCGCACCACGCACGGTTTCTCCGGCCATGCTGAGGCCGCGTCCCACATACAGCAACTAGAAGGATGTGCAACCATGATGTACAACTATCTACTGGGGCTTTGGGGGAAAAAAATCAATAAATAAAATTAAAAAACAAAAAAAAATGCAAGAGAGAACTTTTTGGGGTGAAGGAAACATTCTACAGTAGTCCCCCATATACAGGTTATAAGTTCCAAGACCTCCAGTGGATGCCTGAAACAGCAAATAGTATCGAATCCTATACATACTATGTTTTTCCTGTGATAAATGCTTAGTATAGGAAAAACATAGCCTTTTAAAAGTTATAGCCACAGTGTGAAAGTTATAAAACTTTTATAAGTAGGTTATAAAGTTATAACTTTTTAGTGTATACCTATATATGACATATAAAACTTTTATATGTATAAAGACATACATTTTAAATGTAACTTCTACAAAATTATAAAAGTTACAGCCACAGTGTAACTTTTGCAATTTGAAGTGTGAGAGCAAAACTAGGAGAATTTCTTTTTCCTTCTTCACAATTCCGTGGATAGAAGATTCCTTCTTACTGTAGATCTTAGCAACCTCAGCATATGATTTTTTTCCTTTCCTATTAAGTTGAGAACTTGCACCTTTTCACTTAAAGGAAGCACTTTACAGCTTCTCTTTGGCATATTTGTATCGCCAGTATCACTACTCTTGCGCTTTGGGGCCATTATTAAGTAAATATGGGTTACTTAAACACCAGCACTGCAATACCGGGACAGTTGATCTGATAACCAAGACTGCTACTAAGTGACTAATATACAGTGGACACACTGGACAAAGGATCACGACATCAGGGGCAGGACAGATTGGGATGGTGCGAGATTTCATCATGCTGCTCAGAATGGCTGGCAATTTAAAACATAAATAGTTTATTTCTGAAATTTTCCATTTAATATTTTCAGACTGTAGTTGACCATGGGTAACTGAAACCTCAGAAAGTGAAACCACGGATAAGGGGGGACTACTGGATATCTAATTATAGTAGTGTTAGTTAAAAACTGTATACACTTGTCAAAGCTCATCAAAATACACAAGTGTGGGACCAGCCCCATGGCATAGTGGTTACGTTTGGTGGGCTCCACTTCAGCAGCCCAGGTTCACAGGTTTGGATGCTGGGCCCAGACCTATACCACTTGTCAGCCATGCTGTGGTGGCGAGCCACATACAAAATAAAGGAAGAACAGCACAGATCTTAGCCCAGGGCCAATCTTTCTCAAGCAAAAAAAGAGGACTGGCAATAGATGTTAGCTCTGGGTGAATCTTCCTCAGCAAAAAAAAAAAAGTACTGATGAGTGAACTTCAATAATATGTAAATTCTATCTCAAAATAGTTTATTTTTTAAAAGGTAAAATGAAAAGAAGTCCAGAATTTACATAGCTGATAAACTGACTAACTTCTCTAACTTCCTACCTAAAATATTAAAACCTAAGTTGTTGTTTTAGATCAACACAAAATCTTTAGAATTTCACAGGAAAATAAACCCTTATTTCAAAAATAAAACTTGAAAGGTTGAACATTTTAAAAATATAATTCTTAGCTCTGACATATTATTTGTAAAAATATTTAACATTTCAATGAACACTATATCAATATGATGACTTACTTCAATACCTTAAAGCCCAAGCAATTACCCAACTAGGATATTCTTACCAGAACATTCCAACACTTTACAGTGGAGAAAGCTGACAAACACTACTTTGGCCAGGTGATCAAGATCATCATCCACAGTCATAAATTGTGTTGACAGTATGTACCCTTGATATGAAGTGATGGAAACCACACTATATTTCTCTGATCTTTCTTCCAACAACCCATAACTCCAGTCTAATCATGAGAAAAACACCAAACAAATTCCTATGTAGGGGCATATTATAAAGTAGCTGACCAGTACTCCTCAAAACTGTCAAGATCATCAAAAACAAGGTTAAGTCTAAGAAACTGTTAGGATCTGAGAAACTGTCGCAGCCAAGAGGAGCCTAAGGAGACGTAACAAATAAATGTAATGTGGTATCCTGAGTGACATCCCGGAAAAGAAAAAGGAAAATAGGTTAAAAACTAAGGAAATCCGAATAAACCTGGGCTTTAGAATAATGCATTAAAAACCGTTTATTAATTGTAACGAATGTATTATACTGATGTATTATGTTAATGGAGGAATCTGAGTGCAAATATAGGGTACATGTTCCTCTCTGTACTTGCTTTTCAATTTTTCTATAAATCTAACCCTTTTCTTAAAAATAAACACTTAAAAATAAACCCTCACTCCCTCCTACCCCATCACTACCAAATAAAAAAGTCCATCTCATCAGAAGAACTTAGAACACTACAGGAAAAGAAAAGGAAAAATACAAGGAGAAGGGAATCAAGAAAAGGACTGCATGACTGCTAATTTAAAGAACATCATTATAACTCTGGTAGAGAATTATAAAGCTGCGGCTTCTTTTCGTTTTTTTTGTTGGGTTTTTTTTTAACTATTTAGTATAAGAAGAGAAAGCATAAAAAAAAGGGTCAAAAGATGATCTAAGACGGATGTTAAAAATACTCTTCCCACTGCTTACACAGCTGTACTGGCGTTTTGACGTCAATCTCAAGACTCCCATGGATTATAGCAACAATTCACTCTTTGGTGGTTGCTGCATAAATTTCAAAGTAAAACCAGTTGTTAATGAATGTTCACAGTTTCCATGATGAGAGGACTAACTTTGCTTAAAATCTGAGAAATACAGTGGCTAACTATGGGGGGGAAGAGGGACAGGAATGGAGAGGATCATTCTGAGCATGTTTATTCAAGTTTGAGTCTTCCCTCTTAGCTCTTTAAGTCATTTATCTTCTCATTCTTAATCTTCATTGGGAAATGAAAGTGAAATACCAATCTTTTTCATTTCTTTTACAAGTGTGAAAAAGATTTGGTTGGGTAAAAGGGCACTGTTAGTGTGCCCTTCAAAACTGAGGGTTGATATCCAAAAATTTTTGAAATTTCAAAGTCTGGAATATTTTATACAGTGGATTTAACATAATAGAGCTATGTTAGTGATTTGAATCACTATTTTGCATGAGTCAATGTAATCATTCATAAAAGCATATTCTTTGCTAAAACCATCATATAAATTCTTCACTATTCAAAGAGAAATATGTTTTAAGAAATATTTTTTTTTCTAAGTTTGCAACTACATGAGGACTGAGATTGTTACACCAAAATTCACAAGGTTAATTTTGCATATTGGAAGGTAATTTCTGCTGTGTTGTATATGTTGTATTCTTGAATTAAGAAACCTCAAGAGGATACTGATTCTTAGCTTTGTAAACCTTTGGAGCTGAGCAGAAAAATCAGCTAGAGATGTTCAGTAGCTGAATGAAGCTGTTTTTATCAAGTATCATAACATTTAGCTATACAAAATAATCCAACTTTATCTCCAGAAGTACCTCTTACTCTTTATAGGTGATTAAATCAAAAGGAGTGAATGTTTCTTCTCTACCTAAGGATAAAATATTCCAGCAATGTCAAAACTGAACTGTTACAAACAATAAAAAAGTTCTAGCTATGTAATTCATTTTTATGATAAAAAGCATATCCAAAAGTCACAGGATCTTTCCTACGCTGACAATGGTTATACTCTGAAATGATCGTAGGAGGACACAGGAGGCTGTCCAGAAGTTGGTTAATGAGAGCCACTAGATTATATTTAAAAGAAGCACGATAAAGGGAAGACACTTAACTATTAACTATAAAAATACATTTTTCATATTTTAATTTTGTTCTCAAAATAAGTTGTTTATTTCTACCATTATCAAAAAAATAGTTGCTCATTGAAAAAAATACAGAAAAGAAACACAGAAGGGAAAAAATCACCTAAAGTCCTACCACCCATCATTATTCTATTAAAGTATTATACAGCTATACAATACAATACAGTACAACCCCAGAACACTGGACTCACAACCACCTACAATAATTAAAAACAAGACAACTACTGTTCAAAATCCCTTGAAGTAGATATTATATTAGATACTACAGATAAAGAGACAAAAGCTAAGTTAGAGAGGCTAAGTAACTTTCTCAAGGTCACTTAGCTAACAAATGGTGAGACAGGATTTGAAACCAGACCTATCCGATTGCAAATCCTGTTTCTACAAAAAGTTGGAAAATTTTGTGAGGGAAAATGCCATAAAAATTGAGCACCTATCTTACCTCTAAAAAACAAACTTCAGTTTTCCATAAATAAACCTTTCAAATGCAAGGAGTTGACCAAGAAAGGATTCCTATACTCTATTGCTCACTTGCCTAGGGAAGATCAAGATATGTAAGTGCAAACTGGTGCAGCCACTATGGAAAACAGTATGGAGATTCTTCAAAAAATTAAGGATAGAACTACCATACGATCCAGCTATTCCACTGCTGGGTATTTATTCAAAGAACACAAAAACAGCAATGCATAAAGATATATGCACCCCTGTGTTCACTGCAGCATTATTCACAATAGCCAAGACTAGGCAGCAACCTAAGTGTCCATCAGGGTGATTGGATGAAGAAGATGTGGTATACATACACAATGGAATACTACTCAGCCATAAGAAATGATGAAATCCAGCCATTCGTGACAACATGGATGGACACTGAGGGTATTATGCTAAGTGAAATAAGTCAGAGGGAGAAGGTAAAATACCACATGATCTCACTCATAAGTAGAAGATAAAAACAACAACCAACACATACAGACAGAGATTGGATTGGTGGTTAGCAGAAAGGAAAGAGGAGGAGGGATGGTGAAAGGGATGATTAGGCACAAGTGTGTGGTGATGGACTGTAATTAGTTTTTGAGTGGTGAACATGATGTAATCTATGCAGAAATAGAAGTCTAATGATGTACATCTGAAATTTACACAATGTTATAAACCAATGTTACCACAATAAAAAAAATAAAAAGATATGTCTGAAAGCAGACTGAACCCTGCAAAGCAAATTGATTAATAATACAGTGGGAGAAAGGTCTGTTAGATGGAACTTTGTACTGGGACAGCATATGACACAGTGTGTGGTGAAGTACAAATAACTATAATTGACAGGCATTAAATAATATCAAGCCAATGTTAAAGATGGTGTGTCTATCAGAACATACAAGAACTTTGCTGCCTGAATACTAAAGAAAACATTATCAGAGCAGTAAACAATTCTACTGAAACCCAGATGGTGGGGCTAGCGGTGACTGATTAAATAATGAGATAGCTGTAGATTCTATTGTAATTTATAAGGCATTTTTACTGTAGTAGACATTACCTTGTAGTTACTACTAGTCATCTAGTGTTCTCTTGAAAGTTTTAGTAGCTTTAAAGGTGCCACCAAAAATTCCAATATTCAAAAGTATGAATGTGACACAAAAATGTTTAGAGTGCCACTTCTCTAGATTATAATCCAAGTTAGTGCCTTATAAATTAGATTATAAAATATCTAAATAACAGTAGCTTCTCCACCCAAAGAGTCAGTTTTGGTGAGTTATGCTTTATGTTATCCCTTCAGTTTTTTACTAAAGGTCATTAGAAAAGACATTAAAAAAATGTTCATAAATTGTTATGAAACTGTTGTAGGAGATACTGTCCCCAGTATTGTTTTGAAACTCACGTGAATAATATTTTTTTATGAATTTAATGGCAAATAATAAAAATTGGGCTTCTTTGTTACAATGTGGGAAATACATCCACCAAGAGCCAAATCATATTTATCATTTTCCCACAGCATTCTGAAAGCAGAGAAGCTTAATCACAATTGTTGTATTAATCCTCACAGGGGTTATGTTGTGTATGGGATATGTATGTGTGTTCTTTATTATAAACCACTTCACATCCTTTTTCTGAAAATGGGGCATAAACATCAAATAATTTTGTAAGTCAAAATAAGTTTATATATTCAAGGTATTTTTCTTTAATAGTATTGATTTTAATAAATATCTATAGTCTGATTTTGGGGACATGGACTCCCCCCCACCCCCACCCCCCAAGAAATAACTCCTTTTTGCACCGAGTTTTTAATTAGGGAAAAAAATCAAATCTCATTTGATCCTGAGAGGTACACAGTATAAAAGTAAATATTATTCCCCCTATAGAGATTAGGAGAGTTAGGCTCAAAAAAACAGAACAAAAAAGGACTTAATTATCATATCATCCTTGAGAGACAAAGCTGGGATTCCCAGCAATTCTGACTCCCATATGCTTTCCTCTATACCATACTACCTTAAATAGAACTTTCAGCCAAGAGAGCATAAAATTAAAATATTAGATGATAAAGAAGGGCAGGAAGGACAGAGGGAAGGAGATGGGAATGGCAGAGGGGAAGGAAGGAAGAGAGGGAGGTAGGGAGGAAGGAAGGGAAGAAAAAAGGAAAGGCGGAGGAGGGAGAGACCAACCAACCATTCATAACAGAAGTGAAACTCATAAAGTATCTAGGAATAAACTTAACAAAAAATGTTTTAAGATCTCTATGGATAAAATTACAAATTATCATTGAAGAACATAAGAGAAGACCTGAAATTTCTAAAGAAATACTATGTTGATGTATAGGAAGACAATATAATAAGGATATCCATTTTCCCCAAACTAAACTAAATACTCAATGTAATCAAAATTAAAAAACCCAATGGGCTTTTTATGTAACCTGATAAGCTGATCTCAAAATTCATATGGAAAAAGAAAAAGTCAAGAATAGCAATTAAAATTTTGAAAAAGAAAAACGGGGTAAGGAGACTTACTCTGCTTAAAGAGCTTAAGTAATTTGGACAGTTTGGTATTGGTATAGAAACAGCCAAACAAACCAATGGAACACAATAGAAAGTTCAGAAACAAATCCACAAAATAGAGAAACACGATACATGACAAACAAGGCACTGCAAATCAATGAGGAAAAGACAGAATATACAAGAAATCGGGCATGTTCTCTATAAGGAGAAATAAAACTCAATCTCTACCTCATGCCACATTCATTATATTTTACTAATTTAAAAACTCCAGCTGTAGAATATATACAACATGAATTTAATTTTTATAAAGTTTAAAAAATCTGCCCCCCAAAAAACTATAATGTTTAAAGATGTATAACTATGTAGCAAAAGTATAAAAACACATATGAGAGCAATAAACACCAAATTTACTATAGTGCTTACTTCTGGAGAGGAAAAGAAGATCAGGGAAAAGTAAGCAGGAGAGCCTCAACTTTATCTGTAATTTTTATCTTTTTTAATCCCCCCCCTAAAAGATGCTGCTAGGTAGTAAGCGCATGGATGTTCATTATATTATTTTCTTCTTTTGTCTTATGCTTGCAATATTTCACAATGAAGCAAAATGAGGGGGAAAAGGAAATTTAAAAATTAGATGTTGCAGCTAATTGAGATTTCTATTATTTAGTAACACTAAGAAAGCATAGGTTTTTTCCTTTTTTAAATTTAGAATTCATTTAAAGAATAAAACATTCTTTGTACCTCCAGAATACCTCTTCCGTTAAAACTGCATCACTCCAATTAATCTCTATAAAATGATAAACGTAATGCTTTGATGGCTTATACCACCAGTTTATTGACTTAAAATGCTCTAAAACTTATCAGTAAGCACCAGTTCTGAAATAGCTCTCCCTTATCTCTGAAATTTATTATAAACTTAAAATTAAAAACAAAAGATCTGAGTGTACACTACTGTAGTCACTAGTCACTATATAAGATCATGCTGCTATCAGGGAGACTGCTGGACACCACAGACAACACTAATCTACTTTTTCAGCAGCTAAAGAATGACCCCCTATATTATAAATGCTAGCAAAGGAAAAATAATTTAAGGGCCAGATGATATTTACTTATAAAACTTTCCTAAAAGGAAAATGCACAGAAAAAACATGAGTTTTGGTATTGGTCAGACTGAGGTCAAAATCTGGCACAGCCAGTCAAGGCTTTGTGTGACCCTAAGAAGCCTACCGAACTTCACCGAACCTCAATTTCCTCACAAACAATTTAACTAAGTACTTGCTTTACAGGAATGCTGTGAGGATTAAATTAGATAAATGTATAGGCCAGTACTTAGGACATACCAGGTAATAAACAAATGCTGATTCCCTTTAAAAATGATACTCAAGGGCCGGCCCTGTGGCCTAGTGGTTAAGTTTGGCACACTCCACTTCAGCAGCCCAGGTTCGGTTCCAGGCACACACCTACACCACTCCTTGGCGACCCACATACAAAATAGAGGAAGATTGGCAACAGATGTCAGCTCAGGGCGAATCTTCCTCAGCAGAAAAAAAAAAAAGCTACTCAAATATAAGAATACTGTCTTAAATTCCACATTAAGTTTTCTTCTCTATTTCACAATGGAATCTTTGGGTCTTATTTTATCACTAAAAAAAGTATTCCAACAGATTTTTAATTATTAAAAGCATGTAAGGGGCCAACCCGGTGGCGCAAGCGGTTAAGTGCCCACACTGTGCTGCAGCGGCCCGGGGTCTGCTGGTTCGGATCCCAGCGCGCACCGACGCACCGCTTGGCAAGCCATGCTGTGGCAGCATCCCATATAAAGCAGAAGAAGATGGGCATGGATGTTAGCCCAGGGCCAGTCTTCCTCAGCAAAAAGAGGAGGATTGGCAGATGTCAGCTCAGGGCCCATCTTCCTCACAAAAAAAAAAAAAAAAAAAAAAAAAGGAAAGATCCCTTTGGTATTGTTTTCTGTTTCTAACTGACTCTTTCTCCAGAGTCTTGCAATGGAGGAATAATTGGCAGAATTTTATTTTCCTGCCTCTTTTTTTTGTTGTTGCTGATGTGCTACCAGCAGTACCTGTGATTTCTACAATTTGACCTAAAAATTATTCTTCCCTACTTGGGAGGTGCCCTTTTTCACTAAGATATAACTTCAGAAGTGGTGAACATAAATTGGTGAGCAAGTCAACTAATACTTATCAAGATAACCAGGTTCACTGACTGGCAATCCACAGGGTGACAGATGTCAGAAAGATATCTTCAGTCATACCACCTATTTGTTCTTCTCAATCTTAACAAATTAGAAATAGGATCTTCAACAACACATAGGATTTAAAGAACTGACGTATAAGGAAAAAGGCAACTGAAGTCGTTAATTATCTGATTAAATTTAAATATTCTCCAAATAAGAATATCTTTATTTTTTTTTTGGTGAGGAAGATTGGCCCTGAGCTAACATCTGTCACCAATCTTCCTATTTTTGCTTGAGGAAAATTGTCACTCAGCTAACATCCATGCCAGTCCTCCTCTATTTTTTATGTGGGACACCTGCCACAGCATGGCTTGATGCGCAGTGCATAGGTCCGTGCCCAGGATCCAAACCTGCAAACCCTGGGCAGCCAAAACAGAGCATGCGAACTTAACCACTATGCCACCAGGCCAGCCCCAAGAATATCTTTTTTTAAGAGCCAAACTTGCATCTCAAATTCTTTTTTAAACTTTTTTTTTGTGTGTGAGGAGATCAGCCCTGTGCTAACATCTGCCAATCCTCCTCTTTTTTTTTTTGCTGAGGAAGACTGGCCCTGGGCTAACATCCGTGCCCATCTTCCTCCACTTTATATGGGACGCCACCACAGCATGGCCTGACAAGCCGTGTGTTGCTGCGCGTCTGGGATCCGAACCGGCGAACCCCAGGCCGCTGCAGTGGAGCGCGCACACTTAACCGCTTGCGCCACCGGGCCGGCCCCGCATCTCAAATTCTTTACATTAAACATCCAGAAACTTGGGAGTCATCCTAGATCCCTCATTTTCCTTTATCCTTATATCTCATTGGTCACTACAGTCCTCTCCAATCCTATCACCACTGCCCTAATGCAGGAATTTCTCAAATCTCCCATTATCATCTCCTATCTGCATTCTGAATCTCAAGAATTACTTCCCTCTGATCATCTAGAAGATTACTACCATAGTTTTTCATTAAAATAAAAATCAAATAAATAAATACTATATAGAGTTTTGAGTTAAAAACAAAACAAGTCTAATTACAAAAGCAATATATATTCACTGTTGAAAGCTTAGAAAATACAGATAAATATACAGGAGACAAAAATCATCCATAATCTTACAACCCAGAAACACTTTAAAAATTAGTATACCTAGAAGTCTTTTTGTTTAAGCATTATATATGTATTTTTTTTAAACATAATTGGCATTATATTTGAAGTTTTATTTCCTACTTTCACATACCATGGACACTTTCCCATTAAGTTTTACTTGAGAATGTCTTTAGTGCTTATATAATATTCTATCAAATATTGTACAGTAATTTATTAACACTGGTCTCCTGGGAGCTCCTTGCCACTACAATTTCTAGGTCTACCTCTTCAGAGGCACCAGACTTAGATTGGTTTCTCTTTGCCCCTACAACAAATAACAGTGTGGTTGACATCTTTGTATAAAAATTGACAACTAAATATTTCCTCTGTCTTGAGATACACACCAAAATTGACATTACTGAATCAAAAGGTTTAAATATTTCTTAGGCTTTTGAGCTATATCGTCAAATTATTTTCTATACAGTTTAAACCAATTTATACGCTCAACTGCAGAGTATAAGAAACATTGCTTTACTACAGTCCTCCCTAGTATTAAGTATTCATTTAAACTGCAATTATAAAAAGAAAAAAAAAAAGATGAAGTTCCCAACACACCACGGCATGGCTTCAGAGATTCTTCTGAAATTTTTTGCTTGGTACCCAAAATTATGCGATGACACTACAACTTTTACTTGGGTTTATTTGTTCATTCATTCATCTGTTGAAATATTCACTGCCTATTGTCTTCCAGGTATTGAGAACACAAACGTGAATAAGACAGACAAGCTCAGTAACACTGGAAAAATTAGTCCCAGGATTCCTCCATCCAAAGCACTGCCCTCAGAACAATCAAATTTCCTCTCTACTAACTACCTCCTGGATCCAGTCTGGGCTCAGTGCTTGAGGAGAGGCGGTCCCTACATTGATCAAGGTGACATCTGTGATAATGGAAAGTGGTGAGACAAGAGGCTGGAAAAGTTAGACAAAGGCCAAGTAGTAAATGGTCTTAAATGCATGTTAAGGAAATTGCCTTTAACCTGTAGGCTGTTGTTCCCCATACTTAAGCACTACCTTAATGATTTGCCACAGTCACATGACTCCTGAACTATTAGTTACTTAATGTTTTTCTGTCAGTAACATTACTTTCATTTCAAAAGGAACTTTTATTTCACTGTTATAAATAAAAAACCAATATTACTTGCCACAAATGAAAGGCAACAGTAGACAAAAAATACAAACTATTATTAAATTTTAAAAATTAAAAATGAAATGCAAGTAAAGCATTCTTGGAAATAGGAACACTAACAGATAGCACACCTGTAACATGGTCATTACAGCAGCCACGAAAAAGAGGCATTTCATGTTTCCTTCTTTTCACATCCAAAGTCATGACATGCCTTTAGCCATACAAAAAACTGCCTCATTCAATTCATTGGTACCAGTGATTGGTCATTTAATGGAAAACAGCAGTTCAAGTAAGGAATTGGTAAAAAAAAAAAAAAAAAAAAAACCCTACTCATACATACTTTAAATTTCATTTCAACTTAAAATATATGTGTACATTTATTTGCCAATTTTTAAATGCAGGATCAAGGCCTTCTCTTTAAGTAAAGATGTGTTGATTGGCGTGCCCTATTATTTTTTTTGTATAAACTATACTAACATACATCAGCTACGATTTATTTACTGTTTCAGTTTCCTTACAATGCAGCAAGAAACTAAACATACTCACTAGACTCTACTTTTCTCCAAAATAGCTAATAGTTGTTTTTCATCCATATCTAATTTGATAGCAATTTCTTTAGTGACAAGTCTCTACTCATATTTCCAAAGTACACACAACTCAGTTTTGATAGAAACAATTTTCTTTTTATGCTCATATTTCATTGTTTTTCATAATATTTAACTAAACTACCTAATTCTATACAAGCACAACAGGTTGGGATTATACTGGAAGGAATGGAAATATTCACACATACTACAAAGTAGCCTCCTAGACACAAGCATTTAACCCACTGTGGGTAAAAGTCATGCTCTACAGAGGAAATGGAGTGAGCCTATTAAATTGAGGCTAACTAACAGATTTCAACTACTGCTTCTCTTTCTTCTTCCTAAATATATTGGTCACATCTTTCAAGACTTGTTTAGCTTCAAACACATAATGTTTAGCTTCCATTGATGTTATAGGACTTCGTGAACTCCTAAATGACTGTCCATTTTTACCATGTTTCCTCCAACAGTTCTTAACGTTAACTGGTCACCTTGAGAAACTCCAAAACTTTTATCTTAACATCAAAAATGATACACTTTCTCGGCACTTTTGCAGCAACTCTAACACTATTATTTGCACTCTTTTTGACAGCCATTACAGGTCAAAACATTCATTAAAAATCTTATAAAAGTATTCCCTATCTTAACTTCAAAACTGGAACTATATATAGAGTCTGGTAGAAATAGTGGAAAAGTCTTCACACATCCATTTGAGTTGCAGGAAGAATTTTAAATATTTCTGGAAGAAATCTTCAATTTTTGAGATCATATGCATGACTGAGACAAGCTTTGCAAATAAGCACATCTTGACAAATATATCTGCTCATGTGAACAACTTAAATTTATCCTGACAAATTTAAGTATTCCATGTACAAAACAAAGCGAACAAGATAACTGCAAAACTAGAACTACAAGATATCTGAGTGAGTTGTATTCTTTTTCCTCTCTGAAAAGACTACTTAAAGACTCCTCTGAAAGTATTTTGAATATTATAAAAAATGCTTGAAAGATATGATAAGTTTTCACAAGAATTTTCCCAAACTAGATGATAGCAAAGAGAGGATGAGGAACCCCTTTTCCACTTCATGAACATCAACTAATAAATAACTTGACACATCCAGAAGAGATTCTAAAGATTACTTTAGATGGTTTCTTGGAACAAAAGGCCTTATTTTTATTAGTATTTAATTGTAGACCAAAGCTTACTATTAACCATCTTCTGATCTTTCCAACTACAAATACTTCAGAGTTGGGATTCTTAGTGCTTGTTAACATCAAAATTTAAAAATGGAATTGTCCTAATGACCTTAAATCTCTCTCAGTTATACACCAAACAACGTCCAAACAAATATCCCTTTACTGCTGACTAAAAACATTCTTCTTACAACTGATTTTCAGGCAGACATTTTTATAAATCAAAGGATGCATTACTGTATTTCATTTTTAATTTTTTAAAATTTAATAATAGTTTATGATTTTTTCTACTGTTGCCTTCTGTATGTGGCAAAAATACTGGTTTTCTGTTTATAATAATGAAATAAAGTTTCCTTTGGGAATGGATTTTCAATTTAAAAGTAATGTTAAAGAAAACATTAAGTAACAGATCGTTCAGGGACTATAAGACTATAGCAAATCATTAAAGTAGTATCCAAATAAGTTAAGTATGGGAAACAACAGCCTACAAGATAAAAACGTGCATTCAACATCAGTCTACCCTTCCGGTCTCTTTTTCTCACCACTTTCCCTCACAAACTTCACGTTGTAACAATATCCCACACATAACCAACCATCTTTTCTGCCTAAAATGCCATTCTATTATCCATATAACCACCACCACCACCTCCACACCCTACACCACACACACACCACATCTAAACAGCCAACTCAACTCCTTACCTCTTAGAGACTCTACACTAAGGTATTATCTTCCTCCAAGAAATCTTCCCTAACCATGTCTCCTCAGACTGTATTATATGTCACTAGAGCCTGTCTTATTCATCTATATAGCTTTCTCTGGTTCCCAGCACAGTTATTCAATAAATAATTTTTGGAAGAATCAGTCTCAAGTTTTACTCTTACCTGACAACTCTGGATCATTTAGCAATGTTAATTATGTTCTACTTTCAACTTTTATCCATTCGTGAAGTTTCCTCTACAATGTACTCTCCTGGAAACTCCTCTATACCACTCCTTTGATTCTCTGTAACTGTTTCTCAACTGCCTTTGAGATCACTTCTGTCCTCCCCTAAATATGTGATGCAAGATACTATATTGGCCATCCTTCTGGTGCAATCTCATTCTTGTTGAACTCACCTATTCATATTACTTCAACTACCATCACAAACACAATAGCAATAGCCAAGATCTCACTCCTATACAAATATTAGATATTTGCACCTGTATATTCCATAGGTACCTGTGGTGGCAGCCTCTAAAATAACCCCCAATGAATCTTACCTCCTGGAATTCATGCCCTGTATAGTTCCCTCCCACACTGAATAGAGCTGAATCTGTTGAACTGATAGAATGTTACAAAAATGAAAAGCGTGTAACTTCTGAGGTCAGCTCATAAGTTATTACGGCTTCCACCTTGCTCTCTATAATCACCTGGTCTGGGTAAAGCCAGCTGCCTCAAACATGCCTATGGAGAGGTCCACCTGTGAGGAACTGAGGCCTCCTACCAACAACCAGCACCCACTTGCCCAGCATTTGAGTGTGTCACCTTGGTCAATCCGCCAGCTCCACTCAAGCCCTCAGATGATCAAAGCCCTTGTTTCAGAAGCAGTCATCTTGACTGCAACCTCATTAGAGACCTTGAACCAGAACCACCTAACAAGGCTGCTCCCAGATTCCTGATCATAGTAAACGGTATGAGATAATAAATGTTTAGTAGCATTATCCAGCAGAACTTTCTGCAGTGATTAAAAGGTTCTATGTCCAAAGTTCAATACAGTAGCCAGTGGCTACATGTGGCTACTGCACACTTAAATGTGGTTAGTGTGACTGAAGAACTAAATTTTCAATTTTATTTAAACTACTTTAAATTTAAATAGCCACATTTAAATTTAAATGTGTCTTATGGCTACCATGCTGAATAGCGCAAGTTTATTGTTTTGGGATAATCTATTATGCAGCAATAGATAACTAATATAGTATCTTAAACCAAATCCACCCCTTACTACATATGTTCTCTTCTCCATCTTTCACCTAATCAGTTAACCAAATAAAAATAACAAACTAAAATAAAACTGTGCCTCCTCCCTTTTATATTCCCCATCCTGGGGGGTACCAATGCCCACCCAAACACCCAAGCCAGAAAGACCCCCACTTTCACCACCTACCCTTTTCATACTACTGGTATTCTTAATATCTTCTTAATAGCTCTATTTGTCTCTTCTCTTTTAAATGTATTGTTACAACTTCAGCTTAGAACTTCATTATTTTTCACCTGGATTATTGAAAAATGTCTCCTTATTGGTTTCTCTGCCCCCTAAAACTGCTTCTCAAGACTAATCTATTCTTCACACTGCCACCCAAATGATTTTTCTATAACATAACACTGATCTATTACCCCTCTGATTAAAGGCCTTCAGTGGCTTCCCACAATCCAGAGGACAAAACCCACAGTCCTCAGAACGACATAAAAATAACCGGGTGCCTCCTATCACTATAACTTGATCAAACGCTGTGCCTGCCATGAACCTCCAAGCTCCAATCACCCCGAACTATATGTGTTCCTAGAAAACGTGAGCTATTTCACCTATGTGCCTTGTTCACATTGCTACTTTTACCTGAAATGCTCTTCTATTCCTTACCTGTCTGGTAACTACATCATATCTTTCGGGATTCAATGGAAGTGTTCATCTCCTCTATAAAGCTGTTCCTGATTTATCCAGAAAGTACTGATTCTTCTTGAGTCCCCACTGTACCTTGTGCACTTAGCTGCCTACATGTCTCTCTCCCTCTACTAGACTAGAAGCTCCTAAAAGGCAGAAACAGTAGCTAACTCAATGCTGATTATATCTGGCAATACAGTATAGCGTTTAAGAGTACAGGTTGGGCAGTCAGACACACTCAGACTAAAATCCCAGTGTTACCACTCACTAGGCATGGTACTTAAACTTTCTGAGCTTCTGTTTCTTCACCTGTAAAATGGAGATCATATAATAAAACCCATTTCTGCACAGGGTCATTGTGAGGAATAAGCATAATAATACGTTTGTATAAAATATTACAGTGCCTACTACGGAACTTTTACTCAATAAATGTATTTTGGATGGAGAGATTAATGGTTGGGTTACTACTTCCTAGGCAGGTAAAGAAAGGGTGAGAAAGGTCAAAATAGAAGGTATCATGTTTGAAATAACTTTTGCTAGGCTACTCTAAATAATAATAATAAGTAATCCAGGAACCCTACTGGGTATCTACTATGTGGTCAGAAAATCGCAGGCAATGTCAAAAGGACTCAACTAGAGAGGCTGGCCCAATGGCGCAGCAGTTAAGTCTGCACATTCCGCTTCAGCAGCCTGGGGTTCACCGGTTCAGATCCTGGCGTGGACATACTCACCATTCATCAAGCCATGCTGAGGCAGCGTCCCATATAGAAGAGCTACAACTCTACAACTATGATACACAACTATGTACTGGGGCTTTGGGGAGAAAAAATAAAAAAAAAAAAAAAAGAGGAAGATTGGCAACAGATGTTAGTGCACTCTTCCTCAAAAAACAAAAAAAGGACTCAATTAGAAATAAATAAAAAGTTGAAGAAGAGCAGAGGTTCTAGATAGGGTCAGATAAGAGAGATTAGAAGCCTGGTGATGATGATAAAGGCAAAGAGTACATGCAAAATGGTATAGGGGAGAAGGAAAAGTAGAAGGTAAGAGATAGAAAAACACAAAAATTTGGAAGTAGAATTCTTCTAAGCAATGGCAAGATCTAAGATGTAGTCATACTGATAGATAGGTCCTAGGATAAATCATATGCAACTGCAAATATTGGACTGTTTTTGACTAATAAAATGGATTGGACCATCTTTTAAATAATAAATTAGATCTTTTAAAAACAATAAAAGTTTGGGGATTACATAATGATTCCCTTTTACATTCTACTTTTTGCCTTGAGTGCCTGAGACAATGTGAGCTCATAAGACAGTGAAGCAAAACAAAAAACTACATTCCTATTGAAGTGTCCTGGATGTTCCCTGAAAGACAATTTAGAAATTTCTGCTGTAACTTACATTAAAAGACAAGAGACTAAATAAATAACCTTCTTTGGCTGAACCTTTTCATTTGAATTCTACACTTTCTATTTGTGTTTGGATTCTAACTTCACAGAAATGATAGCTACCGAAAATTATGTGCAGTAGTAAATACAATGAACCCCAAGAGTTCAAAGACCTGGATTTTTAAACCTGGTTCCAAAAATGTACTAGCTGAGGGGCTAGCCCTGTGGCATAGTAGTTAAGTTCGGTGTGCTCTGCTTCAGCAGCCTGGGTTTGTGGGTTCAGATCCTGGGCGCAGACCTACACCACTCATCAGCCATGCTGTGGCAGTGACTCACATACAAAACAGAGGAAGACTGGCACAGATGTTAGCTCAGGGCTAATCTTCCTCAAGCAAAAAGAGGAAGATTGGCAACAGATGTTATCTCAGGGAGACCCTTCCTCAGCCAAAGCAAAAAAAAAAGTACTAGCTGGGAAATACTGGACTAGTCAAAGAATGTCTTTGAATCTAAGTTTTTCCTCACCTGTAAAATGACAATAACATCTGCCTTGTAGTCTTTGTTACATGTATTAAATGTAATGCCTACAAAGCACCTAGAATGATGCTTCATAAATGAACGCCGTTTGTTATCATTACTAAATAAGGAAACAGTTGTAAAAGTATAGTAAATGCGAATGGAAATTACTACTAGTTTCATACAAATATGAATGACATATAATTTGGCTTAGATATGACAAGACTTAAGTGAATTATATTGTTTGTGTGGTAATAACCTTCTCATTTTTGAATATGGCAAAATAAGCAGGGGCAAATATTTCTATAATAACCAGATTATTTATGGACTGTGAATTGGTTGTCTACCTCCTCATTATTTTTCCCAATCTGACTTTTTAACTTCATCAACCCTCAAAGATAACAGAACATTCTCCAGACTAGTCATATCGATAACAGTAAACTTTTCAAGCTGGATAAGCAAAGGTTTCCTTATTCCTAACAGTGTGAGGAAGCAATGGTAGCTAAAATGAGATATGGTAAATATTTATGCAAAATTAACAGACCTTTACCCCACAGGGAGGCTGCAAGCATGGGAAAAAGCAGCTTCCCAGAACTCGGCATAGCGGATGTCTGTACATCTCCCTAAGGGCTATAAAGTCTCTGCATCCATCAGAACGCTTCAAAGCGCACTGCCTTTCTGCAGGCTGTCTCTCTGTACATCTTAAACCTAGTAAAATTCTCAAATTATAATTCTCCAGTTTTTCTCTACCTAGAAACAGTACTTATTCAATAAAAGCTTTACTTTGCAGGCTCCTTTTTCAACCAACTATCTGCCTACTTTTGTTCTAGATTCTCTGGGGTTACTAAGAAAATGCAAGAAAACAATTTATAGTTAAAAAGGGTTAGGTTAGGGGCCAGCCTGGTGGCATAGTGGTTAAGTTCGTGCACTCTGCTTTGGCGGCCCAGGGTTCACAAGTTCAGATCCCAGGCGCCAACCTACATACTGCTCATCAAACCATGCTGTGGTGGCATCCCATATACAAAATAGAAGAAGATGGGCACAGATGTTAGCTCAGGGCTAATCTTCCTCTCCAAAAAAAAGGGGGGGGTTAGGTTAAAAAATAACACACTTAAATATCTCTTAAGCAAATTTTCTTTCCAATGTTATGGTATAAAAAGTGGCTAGACCAAAATGATTCATGCCACAGAATTTCATTAACAGAAAAAAAAATCGTTACAAAGAAAAAATAAAGATAAAAAGTAACAATATTTTATTGCTCAGCAGATGAATCTAGAGCTAGAATAAAAGGAAGGATTACTTATTTCTTTAAGTGGTAGAAAATAAAAACAATGATAAAGAAGGGAAGGTCACTACTATAACAAGAAATCTTTAAGAAAATATTATCTCCATTGCCACTTAACCAAACATAGACTCTTGCTAAGAAAAAACTTAAACCCAATTTGCTTAAATCATTTATGCTTCACAAAGGCCTGATCACCTACTATTAAAATCATTCATTTGCTGTCTTTTCCTTTTCCTCCTCTTACATACTCAGTATATCAATTTTTTGAGTCATTTCTTAACTGTTTTGTGTGCCTATAATACAAAAAAAAAAAAAAACCCCACAAAACTTGTATTAGATGAGCCTTAAACTTCTTAAAAGAACTTTAGAATAGTTACAATGGAAAATGATTTATAAGCAACATATATCAGGCTTCAAAAAAGTCCAATGTTGGTGGCAAGCACGAGGCAGACTATATAGAAACTGATATATAATAACATACAAATGAAATTACAGTTATAAGCCAATATGACCTCAACAAAATAAATTTTTAAAGAAGTCCAATGTTTACAAACATGTGTATATATAAAGCAATGAATAAGAAACCAAAACACAGTGTAGTCATTCTTTAGAGGAATGCAGACAAAATCTCTCATGTCAGAATTCTAGAAAAGGGAATAGGTAAACAGGTGATTAAGAGTAGAAAGAATAAAACATAGTTATGAAATTATAATGTGAAGACAACACTTTAATGGTGTTGTTGAAGACAAAATCCACTTTCCGGGTTTCATCCAACCAATTCAAAAGATCAACTGACTGATCCAAATGAGCCAATCTTAGTATAAGCAGGCCTGAGACCAATACGCCAAAAGAAAATGGGCACTGGAGTCATAATCCCAACTCTTCTGTTTAGAAACTGTGACCCTGAGCAAATTAGTGAATGTCTTAAAACCTCTTTTTCTCTGTTTTAAAATAGGGGCAATAATATTTAACTTACACAGCTGAGAAGATTAAAAAGGACGATGCACAGAAAGTACCTAGGACAGTGTCCAGCACTTAGTATGTACTCAATAAATATAAAATCCTTTACCACATCCCAATTTCTTCATAAGACTAAATTTCATCTATTTTAAAATGCTCATTTTCACCTACATTCATCTTGCCACCTTGCTAAAGTATAAAACAGTAGAGCAACAAGTCATCATGAGTTAAGCGCTGTCTTGCTAATCAAACTACTATAGTTTCCAGAATCCTTCATTGATCAAATTATCACTATATTCATCACCGGATGCACAAAGCATAGGCTTAAGGGATTGTCCTACCTCCAAAGAGGTAGCTAAGGAATACAGATTCTCCTTCAAGTAGTGACTAAAGCAACGCCTAATCAATAAAATGTGATTTCTTCCATTCAAAAGCAACGAACACCTAGCCACTCTAGCCCGGTGGCGTAATGGTTAAGTTCACGTGCTCCGCTTTGGCGGCCCAGGGTTTGGCGGCCCAGGGTTTGCAGGTTCAGATCCTGGGCACGGACCTACGCACTCCTTATCAAGCCATGCCGTGGCAGGTGTCCCACATACAAAGTAGAGGAAGATGGGCAAGGATGTTAGCCCAGGGCCAATCTTCCTCAGCAAAAAGAGGAGGATTGGCAACGGATGTTAGCTCAGGTCTAATCTTCCTCACAAAAAACAAAAAAACAAAAAACAAAAAACCTCAAAAGCAATGACCATTTAAAGCTTCTTAAATTTCAACTTATACCATGTCCTTTTCATTTCAGTTTAGGTAACTCACCAAAATGTAATTAAACTGAAAAATAAAAAGGAAACATAAAAGAACAGTTATGTTACAGGAAGTAACATTAATTTTTTTAATTTGGAAAATAAGATAAATTTAATCATTAATCATGACTTCATACAACCACTTCTCAAAATACACATGACTTCTCACCCTAATCTTCAGCACTAATCAATGAATATCATTCTTACCAGTAAATTTCTTAATTCTTAAATATAAATGAGCAAAAGTAGGCAAGAGCTCAAAATAACACAATCACCTACACAGAGCAGGCATTCAATATTTACTGAATAAATGAATAAACAAATGAACTAATGTGGAACAGATAGAAATGGACAAATTCTGAGTGATCAAAGGCAGATTTAAAAGTTGATTGCCAATCCTAAAAATCTTATCAATTCTGCAACTAGATGTTACTGTTTCACAGTCTGAATTGAAATAACTGTCACTCTTTAGTCTACTCCTCACTTCCAAATGTATCTTAATTCTAAAAACAGCCTATAATTTGAAATATATAGGATAAAGAATATTATCACAGCAGGAAAAAACACTGTCACAGCAGCAGCAAATACATACAAATTCAAAATCATTTTATATGCACAGATCTAAGTTTTAGAAAAACCTAATTTCTGAGGTTTAAACAATACTATAACTTACTACCTCTTATATGCTAGGTAATTAAATACATTCTCACTTAATCTTCATGACAACTCTGCAAAGTACTATTATTCCCATTTTTACAGATGAGAAAACTAAACCACTGTTCAGAGAGGTAAATTTGCCTAAGGTCTCCCAGCTAGTAAGCAGCAGAACAAAACCAAAACCCACACTCTTTTCTCTACCAATTCCTCATTCAGTTCCCTTCTACTGCTCCTCTTACAAAGGCTAAAAAATAAAAATAAAATATATATATATAATTAAGAACTGAAATTATCCTTTCTTTTAAAAGCTACTTTTTATCTCTGACAAAGAGGATAGTCTCAAAAAGAATTCTGCCAGGGGAGTCATAGTTAATATAATTACTAATATTTATCCATATAATATTTTACTTAATTCTTGCTTTTAGAAACAGAATTGCAGCCATACCCTATTAAGCAATAACTGCGTGGTGAGAAGCTTCTCTTCTTTTACTATTCACATCCAAGCAACACATCCAATTTACCTTTAAACACTGTCTCAAGAATTCTGATCATGTAGAGCTTCTGGGTAAATACAGTAACTAGAAACCACAAACCTTTCCCCAAATTGTGTAACTAACAATTGCAACTAAAATGCAACCAAAGTACAAGTATATTAGTCTGACGAAGGTACTATTATCTCTGAAAACAAATGTTTTTCAATCACGATACAACAGAAAAATAACATGAACAGTCACAAGTCAAAGAGTTATTCTCCATGGGAAAAAAACTGTTTATTTATTTACATTTTAAATAGATTATATTGTCCCAAGCAACCAAAGCCAGAATCAATTCAATGCCAAGAAAAACTCAAATTTAAATAAAAATTTTATTTGCAAGCCAATGATAGCCCTTTTTCTACTGCAGTTACTACACAGATTCTGAAATGAGATTAACAATATGTATAACTTAATTAAAGAAAACTAAAACTATCTGGATACCTAGAAAGACCACGTTAGATAATCTAAGTGTCTCTACGCACAGTGCAAGAAGTCAGTTAAGAAAATAAAATTAAATGTAGTACTATACTAAAATAAACTATTTTCATCATGCTATATACAATAAGTTATTTATTCACTAGCCTGTATAAATTCTCTTTGATCACTGCACTGTCATCTGCCAATCTACAAAATGGAGAAGGGATTATATCTGTTTAATTTGCTTCCCACTGTTGATTACATAACACTCTCTCCCCAAAGAATATCCTGTGAAACTGATGATCCTAGATCCATAATATAATGCCCATTACTCCCCAACAGCCACAGAATGACAAATAAACTTACTACATTACACTGTATGCTAATAAAATCTGTGAAGTCTTGAGTCAAAATGGAGGCTTTAAAGCTCTCAGATGAACTAACCTGAGCAGTTGAAAGTGGCTTTAATTATTTCTAAACTAAAATTAGATAGACTCACTTCCTTACTTTTATATCATCTTAAGGATCCCCTTAAAGACTTGATAGAGCCTTTCTCTGCATTGCAAATAGCATAGGTGAAGACAGGATTTTTATAAATGATTCTGATGTTCTTCTCCAGAGTAAATAACATCACTGACTGGGATCTCCCAGAAGACTTAGAGCCATTAAAGGGCTGGGATTCCTTTCAACTGGCGTCATTCCAACAGAGGCTCAGTGAGAAATGAAACCTCCTACAAATCAAATCTGTTGCAATGTTATTTTTTCCAGAGGTTAATTACCTGCTTCTGCTACACACACACACACACACACACACACACACACACTCTCAAGTGGAGAAAAGGAGGTGCTGGAAAAATAGATGCCATTCTGCTGTAAGCCTCCTCCAGATATACTCAAAATGAAATCAAAACAAGTTTCTGGCTGTCAAATTCTAGATACACTCCATGAACATCCTCCCCTACTTGACACCTGTCAGTCCACAGTACCATTACCTAAAACTATTAGACAGTAAGAATTTACCAAAAGAAGTCACACTTTCAGACCTTATCTTTCAGAGCTACTTAGTGAAATATTTATGGGTGAAATTATATTTAGAAACTGCTTCAAAATAATCCAGTGGAGAAGCAGGACGACGAAACAGATGAACCAAGACTGTCCACGCACTGCTAATTACTGAAGCTAATGATGGGAACATGGAGGTTCATCATACTATTCTCTGTACCTCTGTATACGTTTGAAATATTTCAATAAAAAATTTTTTTTCACAGGTCCAAAACAACCCATTTAACAAGCGTTTATTGAGCGCTTCCTGTGGTGCACTATATTATTGTCCCTAATTATTCACACTCTCCTTTTCTTCCTTAAGAGGATTATACAGCCTTACCCATTATTCATTATCATGTGACTTGCAATGCCACCTGTGGGAGGAGTCTATATCCCTGGCCCACCGACAATGAGCTTGACCAGCTGACTTGCTTTGCATGTGAGTGATGTGAGGTACGCCATGACTGAGTAGAAGTGTGAAGAGTCATCGCATGTTTGCATCAGTTTTCCTGCTCTTTCTCTCTGCCACAATAATTCACATCCCAGGTAGGGGCTGCTCCTTCAGCTAGGGTTCCAAAAATGCTGCAGCCAATCTACAGCTGACAAAATGTAACGTAAACAAGAAATAAACAGTGTTGTAACCCACTGAAATTTGAAGGTGTTGCTATAGTACCATAACCTAGCAAAAGCTGATAGATATACCTACTCTGGCCTAGGTACAAAGAATAGTAAAATGATAGGCTGGTATATTTATAAGAATGTTGTGAAAGGTAGACAAAAAAATTTAACTATGGCTACCTCTGAGGAGAGAGAGTCTGAGAACCAGTGGGTGTGCAGGGATGGGGGTAAGATCAGAGGGAGTTATTACCATTACATATCATTTGAATTTTCTTGTGTATTTTTTTTAACCTGAACATCATCTGAGTAGTTGGATAACTGGGGCTTTTTTTTTTTTTCTTCCTTATGCTTTTTAGTATTAAAAAAGAATAAAACTATAATAAAGCAAATAGTGATTACTTAAAAATGAATAAGAACTATCCTCCTACCCTTGAGAAACCCAAAAATTAGATGACAGTTTAGCTTTAAAGAAAGTCTCTTCCTAAAAAACATTCATTGTTAACTTTTTAAAGTGGCAAGGGCTAAATACAAAAACAAAAACAAAACTAGGAGTATGACATAAGCAATTCTATTAGTTTGCTCACCTTAGGGTTTCAGCAAAGCAAATATAGGGTTTTGTATATGGATGGTGCAGCTACTGATCTCAAAGGAAATTCTCTCAATTACATTATTTTAGTATGCCAGTTAAACCGGTGAAGAAGCTTGATCTAGGTGTTAAGTTTTGTGAAGACACCTTAACCAGTACTGTAGACAAGGTATCTACCCCACTAAGTTAACGCATGTAGGGCAAAATTATAAAGAAGAGTTAGAAGAAGGAAAAAAAAAGAAAAAAATTCTAACCATGATTCTTGCACTGATTATACAACACCTGAATGGTTACAGAAGTCAAGGTCCACAGAGTAACACTGTACTACATGAACATGTTTTTACTTAAATCTGAGCAATTTCTGAACATAGCAGTAATCTGCAAATATGATTAGGAACATGTCTGCACTCTTCATCTTAGGATCTCAAAGCACTTTACCAACATTAATTTAACCCTCATATCTCCTGAGAGGTAGATATTATACAACATTATAACCATCTGTCCTGCCACTACAAAATATTTAAGTACCCCTTCAGCAGTACTTGCCCTGAGAAGGTCTTGCCCAAACAGCCAATAAAACAGGAAATAAGCTGACAGTGCATGTGCCACCAACAATCTCTGAAAAGATCAGACCTAAACCCACAAGAACCACTTCCTCTGAGTAAACCACAGAGACTGTACAGGGCAAACCACAACATATCAGCTTGTGCCTGGAACACAGTCAGATAACCCATCTAGAATCTATGGAAGGATATGTCTAAGCATCTTCACAAGATTTCCTATATGCATTTAAGTGTATTTTGGGGACTTGTGACTCTTCAGTCACCTTCTGCATTACATAATCGATTTCACAATTAATTTCTTCAGATGCTGATGAAGTCTCCAGCTTTTCAACAATAGAATAATCTACATTTTCTGAATCCACAGAAGACCTACAAAATCCTCTTTGGTCTCTCTTGAGTGTATGAACCTAAAATCAGCATTTAAATGTAATATTTGACCAAAACTGTAGTCTCAGAGCTGTATCTTTAAATGACTACAAAAGACTTTATAACATCAAAAGAAAAAGCAGTGTGACAAACGGCTAATTGTAAGCATTAACTAAACCAAGGTTTTCGTATGTATTTCCAACTTCTTCGAGAACTGTTACTCACAGTCCCAAGACAAGAAATCTAATTTTTCGTTGGCTATTAGATTTGCTTGTCTCTCAACACTGGGAAGCTACCCAGGCCTGTCATGTGACTATGATCTCAAAAACCAGGATTCAGCATTTGAATTAGTAAAAGATTCTGTTTTGGTATGAATCTAAACTGTCAGCAGCATTGGTGCATGCTAATTCAATAAGGTAAACTTAGTGTATTTCTCCTTCTACTGAAAGTCAATAATGTACACTTATGCAATTTAGACAAAGCCTCTGACCTTGAGCACCTTCACGTATTACCTCTGCAGAATTAAAAAGCTGAAAATATTTCTAGGCTCTAACTTCAAAGGCTTCTCTTGGAGTTAGAAGCTGTCTTACAAACTTCTTTCAGATGTGGCTATCTAGGTACCCTAGATATTCTAAGGTGAGAAAGTAAAATGCCCTAAATTTGGCATATTTCCAAAATTCTAAACTTTGAGGAAACAAAATCACTAGGAAAATACAAAAGACATCTATTTAAATAATTTCAGACTAAGTCAGTATCAATAAAAAAGGTCCACTAATAAAATTTAAGAGCTCTATAATCTTATGTATTTTATAATAATTTAAATATGCACTTTTCCCTTCTGTTATTATCTCTCATCTGTAGTAACAGTTCTTGTAAATACAGTGGCAAGACAATAAAATGTTATTTCAATTTTAAAAATAGTGTTACTGAAAAAATACTGCTAAGCACTGCAGGTCTATTTCTTTTCACTAATATGTGGAAATAGAAAAAAATAAGGTAAAAGAAACAAAAAAGTGGAAAAAATGACATACAATATAAGGTAAGACTGAAAAAACCACCGCAAAAAAGACAAAAAACAAAAAAAGAGTAACAACTTCCAAATGTATCTCACCACACTGCAACATAAAAGCTACAATCACATTTCTTCATTTACTTGTAAGTTCAGAGATGTTTTACCTTCACTTCTGATTGATTTTCAACCAAGGAGGGCTCCTAACACTCATTATTTCTGTTTGCTACCTTTTTGTCACATAATTGATAGTACCTGTTACATTAGAAGCACTCATATTTGAAAGAATCACTTTGTAAAGAAGTCTTTTATAACACAAGTAATTGCTTAATTAGTCGATTTGGTAATTATGCTGTTTGTATAAATTTGTTTATTGTTTTTATTTGATTGTGACATCTCCCACATCCATTCTAAAAGCTGAAATAAAAGCGATTTAAAATGATCTTGAGAATCTCTTTACCCACAATTTTGGACTATGCCTGGAGAAAACTGAAGACACCTTGAATTACAATAAAACTAAAGTTGGAACTTGCTGCTCTACAACATCGGTAAAGATAAAACACAGAATATCACATTTTGTACTAGGGGAGCATCTAAGGAAAAAAATCATTTTGTACTAGGAGAGCAACTGTGGGAAAGTTAACAAAATATTAAGAGGGACAGTTCGGTTTTTAGACAACAATCAACAGCACATACAACTTGGCTATGCAAAGAATAAGGGTGGGGGGAGAGAAAGAGCGGTAGGTAACTTTCTGAACCCTTTACCGTCATATAAACATAAATGGAAGGAGAGCATTATTTAGCCTGGTACAGCAAGTATATACAAGTAACAGGACAACTAAAAAGAAAAGTTTGAGCTAAAGATCAGGAAAAACTTCCTGACTAAAAGATCTATCAGATTGTTGTTCGGTCTCCTGAGGAAGTGACGAGAGCTTTATCCTCTAGAGATACTTAAAATTAGAATGGATGAGGTACTAGAAAGCATCCTGTAACAGAAAAATCCAACTCTGACTTGGTCAGGTTGGAAAGTTACTAAAGGAAAGTAGCACAGAAAAAATAATATACATAGAAAAACAATAATTTAAAGTGAAAGTGAGGGACTTGAGAGTCAGAAAATCTAGGTTAAAATCGTGGGTCTCTCCTTTCCAGTTTTAGAATCCTAACTTAAACTTTATGAGTTACCTAAAGTATAAATGATGACCTGCCCTATGCAAAGTCAAAAACATTGTAACTGTTAAAAAATTACACTGCCGTAGGATATCATTACATATACGAGGGTATTCTACTGAAAGGAAACAAAATATTTATAATTTTGCTGATTTTAAAATTTCAGTTTAAATACCACTATTTTGAAGACTGTTAATTACTAAAAGGGAAAGGAGCATGTCTTCAAATGAAGCTTTAAAACATCATTAAAACCAAGTTTTAACGAATGAGACCAAGTGAAATAAAACTCCCTGTTCTTGAAAATGTGGCATGGTCAATTTCTAGGAGATAAGCAATTATACGATAAGAAACATTTCAAGTAACTTTGTCAGACAACCATGATGTCTAAAAGAGTCTATCCAATTACCTCTGGAAAACCATTAAAATATCCTGCTGTTTCTGTGACCCTATCAGTTTGGTAGGCAATTCATACCCACTACCAGATGGCTTTCAGAAGAGGCAACCACATATGTTTACTCAACGATTTTCCAACTGTTTTCCCTGGAATCACAACGCTCCACAGAAAAACATGTAAAACCCACCATTTATGGGTTTCATCAATGTCTGCCTCAAATTTCATTTAAACTGAAAATTCAAACTTAGTTAAAAAAAAAATCCTACACGTTAACTCAATGTCATTTACTACATTTTAACAATTGGAAACCACCAAGGTCTTAAGTGGTATTACCAGGTTAACATATTTTTGTAATGATTTGAATAAAGCTTCTCTTGCCATCTCACTGAATAAATACGCACATCTTATAAATCTGCCATTAATCAGGAAGACTATAGCTCCGTGCTTTCTGAAAAATTTCCTTCAGACTGTACATGTTGACTCATGTAAACTGTACAATTAAGGCCTACTGCATACCTGGATGAATCAGAATTTCATACTGAACAACTAGCAGAAAAGAGAACATGAAATTGAATACAAAGCTAGCCCTGTGATCCTAATCCTCAATTTCAATTTTGTATTTATAGAACGACTGACTTTACAAGTAAATGTTACAAACAATTTCACCTTGCAGACGACTCAAGCAACCTTGAAAATAGCACACATACAGGAGTTTTTTGGTTTTTAATCAAAAGCATTATGTGGCAATGTTGGCAGAAAAAGTATCATGAATGAAAATGCTAATTTCCGGGTATACGCATATAAAGTCACAGGTTTCCACACTTACTTTAAAAGTTTGCTTAAGTTAAGCTTAAAGTTGAACTCAATGCTAAGAAAATGCCAATATATCAAAAACCTTTATCTATAAACCAAAAACAACAAAATCCTTATGTCCTTGACAAGACAAACGTCCATTTATTTCAAGGTAGACCCTTATAACAAAATCCTACCTGTATGGTCCCTGAAAATTCATTGTTCTAGAATCTATAGCCTGAAATCATTTATTGAGTCTGCTGAAAGAGCATTCTTTTTTGTCTCTCTCTCAGAATAAATTCCAATTGCCATAGGATCCCTAAACTCTCAGGGACAGAAGACAGGCTCCTAGGAAGATTGGAGACAATTAGGATATATTTCAGAACTGAAAGCAGCAATCAATGCAAACTGAAGAGGAACAATCAGATACTTCTGCTGCTTCTCGAGTTGAAAACTATAGTCTCCAGGTTTCTCAGAAGTTACAAAGCAAGACACTGGATGATACGTATTCATAAGCTGCTTAGATCTTTTTTTTTTTTAATCTGTTCAGATACACTACATAAAAACAGTAGCTACCATGAACATAGTTTGGGTTTTAAATTGATGACTATGCCTTTAAAAAAAGGAGTGGGGGATCTGGGGAGTAAAAGATGAAGAGAAGGGAGTAAATGAATGTGTTAATTTAATTGTAAAATAATAACAGGATATAAGAGAGTTCTGAGTATCCAGAGTGACCAATCAGAGCCTAAACATAGCTGAATTCCATCCCAGCCCCAGCACGTCCCTAACACAAGAATAAAACCCTTCTTATCTTGTTCAGCCATGTGTCGCCTGCCACAAACTGCAAAACAGAACAACGCCCAAAACCAGCTAGTCTGATTTCAACTGAGGACAGACAGACTCTGTAGTCAGAAGCACCACAATGAAAGAACTCTAAATCACACAGCTGGCCTGGTGGGTCTGCATACTCTACAAAACAAAGCCATACCACATTCAGTACTTCAAACTTGAAAGGATCTTTAAAAACCTACACTGGCTCTGTTAATTTGCCAACAGCTCCAGAATCAGCAAAATATACCTACAGTGCACTGGAGTTAGACAGTGAGAAGACAGGATGAGGTAGGCAGGGCTGAGAAGAAGTTAGGAACTATTCTCTACTCATAACTTTGTTGAGGCATCCTGGCACAGAAATGATACTAAACCAGTACTTCTGGATTTCACCCCAACATATATTCAAATCAGAGACAACCACTCTCCTAAAAAGCAAATGGATGCTTGATATTTATGGAATAATTTATGTTTAATGAAAAAGTAATGGTTACATAAGAATAATTCTTGTAAAAAACCAAACTAGTAGCACATTCCTACGAAACAGACATCCATACTGTCTCAGTAGTGCATTTTAAATTAAGTGGCTTTTAAAGTTCTTTTTTCTTCTAAAAAATATATAAAATCAGGCAGCACCTGAACTAATTCAAGCATATTAATACTCAAACCAATCTGCAGATTCATCTTATTCTTAGAATACTCATCTTTCAATCCTTTGTGCCTAGCAAAGAACAGGCGTTCAATAATTGCATGCTTCTTGTATATTCATATTTTATCTAAGTCATAAAAAGGACACATCTCAAGATTTTATTTCCAAGATAATGGAAAGAGGAAGAAAATCTCTGAGAAGCAAAGGGGAAGAACAGTCATTACTTGGGGGCTTTTAGGTGATTTTCATGTGGAATGAGCTGATGACCCAACATTCTGCTTCCACAACATTTAACATCCCTCGCATCACAATAAAAACTACCAACACTACTTTAATAAGACTTTTTGTCCAAGGCTCAGCAGAGAGGGTAAGAATTGAATGAACCACGGAAACAATTACCCACACACCCATGAAAGTGATTTCTCAGAAGCAAAACACCCCAAAAGAAAAAGGAATGGGAATAACTAGAAAAAATCAAGATGAGCATTGTTGCTAATCATGTTACGTGTACTCTCAAAGTTGAAAATTAAAAAGTATTTTAAAAAAAATACACGAACAAAGAATAAATATAAATAGTTTAAATATTTAATGGAATCTTTTAGGTGAACATCCACGTGACACTAGAAAGCATCAACAGGAAGAGGAAGTTCTGTTTCTGGAGTCGCTGTTATGGTATGATAATGGAATTTGGCCCTTTTAAAATCAACAAATGAGTCTTACAATTGGGTAAAACTCTTATTAGGAAATTCAACTACTTTCTGCAGGAGCACTATTGCTGCACTTTTCATCAAAGTGCCTTCTTTGGCCCCCTTATTCAGTTATTTGATCTTTTTTTTAATGATGTAACAGTTTGAAACATGACAAAAAAAAAAGGTGACTGAAATTTGGGACCAGGATACAATGTCATAATTAAATTGAGAAATAAAACGTAGTAAAGGACTTAATATGCTTCTATTGCTTAACCTAATATTCCAAAGAATAACTCTTAAGAGTAAGGGAACTCCACTTAAACCACAAATGGCCTACCTCAATTAACCAAACAACACCAGGCAACATAGAATAAGAACTACTATAAAAGGCTCACAGAACTCAACAAATCCACCTGTCACACTTGTACTACATAATTCGCTTAGGGTTTGTATCCCTTAAATGCAAATGTCTCTGGAAGACGAAACACTAAAAATACAATAATTAAAATTAAGCCCCATTATTTTTCTTCGCCTTTTTTTAGCTCCTTGATATTGCCCCCAGCAAAAGCCTGCGGTTTACTAGTAATTTCAATATTCTGGAAAATTATTAGATAATAAACACTGTGCAGGTCAATTACTTAAAGGAAATCAAGTTCATAAATCATTATGCAACAGTCTCAGAATGAAATTCACAAACAGAAATTCCTAAAAAGTAACAGTGTCCAGAAACAACAGGACAGGAATCAAAACCGAGGATGCACCAACACCCCAGCTGACTTCGAGCACTGACCTTCACCCCAAATGACCTTCCTCTGGTTCCAAAATAAGGACAGAATCCTAACGCACACTACAGGCAGAAAACCACAATCATGGTTTTACCTATCCCTGCTCTGAGAATCTGGAGGAAAGTTTCTCTCCAGAAAAAACTACATTTCCAAATTCAATCAACCGGGTAACTCGGCAGCAACCCTAGACATATTGCAGAGCTCGGAAACAACCTTCTCTCCTGTGCCTGTCAACGCCGCTGGTCAAAGGCAATCACTGACTCTCCTGCTGGGTCGGCCGAATCCAGGGAGGCTGAGCGCAGGGGGAGCTTCATACCAACCTGTCGGTGATAGTAGACTGTGTGCCACTCATTGGGGCCCTTGGCGAGAGGTCCTCCTTTTATCCAACTTGCATTTTACAGGAACACCTCCACCCCACCCCCAGTGCTCTGGGATCAGGCCCGACTCCGTAAGGGACACAAAAGTCCAACTCAAAACTCCATGCAGTCATCTAGAACGTCCGATTGGAAGGAGTCAAGGAAAGGGGATATGGGGTGGAGCAAAACAAGTTATCTCCCCAAACAACCCGAGGAAGTCTGCCAGAAGGCGAGTTCTAGAGATCAATCCTCGAAAAGGCACAGGGAGAAAACTTCGTCACCGAGGGAAGTCGGAGAACCGCAGGGAAGGGGGCCCGGAATCCCTCCGGGGCTGGGGCGAGACCAGCTCAGGGCTGGCGTCGGCTCCTCCTCCGGAGTCTCGGGGCCTGCACGTCCCGCCCTCTCGTCTCCGCTCTATCTGGGACTGCCGGCCGCTCGTGGCCGCAGCCTCGGCCGCGTCTCGGACCGTCCCGCGCCAGGCTCGCGCGGCTCCATGTCCCCGGGCCGGGGAAGCCCTCTCGTCTTCCTCGCCGCCCCCACCAGGCGCGGGGCGGGTGCGGGTGCCGGCGGAGCGGGTCCCGCAGCCAGAGGTGACAGGAACCTGGTCTCAGCGCCGCGGGCTGCTCCCCATCCTGCGGAGGCCCGGACTCTTCCGCAGTCGGGAGAGGCGGCGGCAGCTCCTCCCCGACGCGCCGAGGGCGGCGGTTCCCGCGAGGGGCGGGAGGTTCCGGTCCGGCCCGGCGTGGAAGTGCCGGCCCCGGAGGCCGGCGGCAGCGGCGGCGACTGGGAGCGCACGGCTGGCTCGCCGGGTCCTGAGGCCCTCGCGGGAGCGCGCGCGGCGGGCGGGGGAGGCCGGCGGCGGTGGGGGCCGCGCGACACTCGCAGGCGTGCGCCCGGGTTCCGGTTCCGGTTCTGTCTTCCAGACCCCGGCCGTGTCCAGCGCGAGCTCGCTCGTCCCCTCCCCCGTCGACTTTTTCGGCCTCCTCCCCTCTGACTTCGGGAAGCCGCCTCACCCGGGATCCCTCCGCGGCGCGCAGGGCCGCCGCGCCGCCCTCCCGCCTGGGGCCCGCCGCCCCCGCTCGCCTCGCGCGAGTTCCCGCCGCCCCCGCCGACGCCTCCGCCGGAGTCTTGTGTGGGGGAGCGAGAAAGTAGTTCTGCGGGACGAGGTGGGAACAGTCGGTACCCGGGAGTCCCACTCACCAACTCAGCAACCCACCGTCGCCCCTGGGGCCCCGGGAATGCCGGGTATCTGTACTTCGGAGCCTAGCTTGCGCTAACTCAGCTTTAACCGGAGACCGCCAAAGAGCGCTCCCCCAACCCCGAGGTGTTCAGGCTGAGAGGCTCTTTGGCCATCACCCGCCCCCTTGTCCTAGAAACTTTTACTCCTTGAGGGAATGTACTTGTTCTTCCGATTTTCTGCTAACACGTTTAGACTGCTTCTGACTGATGGAAGCGAGCTCAGGTCCAGGTGCCTGGACACTGTCCCTCTCTTATGAAGCAAACCCCAGCAAAGGGAGGTTTTGGCCTTGGCCACTCACCTGGGGCACCTGCTGGCCTCGTCTCAGGACAGGGGCCGCCACGCACGCGTCCTGCCTGCCGAGGGAGGGTTGGAGGACGGGGGTGTGCAGGGCTGGGGAGAAAGAGAGTTTGGGAATTGGAGCCAAGATTTCTTGGGATAATATTGCTTTTAAGCTGCTTCTGCCTTGGCAAAATGAAAGGTATTATTTGCCAAATTGAGAAAACATGGTGCTTTCCACAGCGACCTAACAAGCTTGCTGTGGAAAGAAATAAAGGCAGAAAATAAAGTATACTGTATTTATCCAGTAAACAGCATTACAGTTCTCTTTGAAGAGTTCCCAAATATTCTTTCGTTGTTTTTTTCCTACTATGTAGCTAGATTTAGATATCTATGTAGTTTTATGATTGCATAATTCGGTATTGTAGCAATTTAAGTACAACACGCAATTTAGTTCTTCCATTCCTCCCTTAAAGGTCTAAAGTGGCTGTCCCTTTATCCAGCTATTTTCAGACTTTTGAGTTTAAACCCGTATTGGTGGTCTTCAGCCTTTTTGTGGAAATCAAGTGGCAAAGCAAATCTAGTCGTCAGTGGATGTGGCGAGCGGAAACAGTTACAATTACCTCTTAACAATGCTGTTTCTAAAAGTCGACCTACAACAGTTCATGAAAGGATCATTATCCCTGAATAGATGCATGAGCTAAGGCTGACGTTAGAACGGGGTAAAAAAAGGAAAAGATAAACAGAGGCCAAAGATGACTCTTTATTGCTTGAATTTTTTAAGTTCAGGGCACAGCCAGCTAATTTTGTAATGTTTATTTTGGGAAAAAATAGAAGCAGATTAGGGTTCCAAGCCACTTTCCTAATGATCAGACCAGGACACATTGCCACCTGCTGGTGTACCCTAACGTGATAATTCTATCCTGAAAACTCTTTTAATGAAATTATGTATTTTCTACATATAACTGGAAAGAGCTCCATCCATCTATATACACTGACCAAAATGCAAACCTTATCTCCAAACGTATATCTTTCTTAAACATACTAAATATCTTTTTTGCCCTATTCTAATAATTTTACAGTGTAGGTATCAAATTAATTGGACCCAATGACTCATCAAATTATGCATTTTAAAAACGAGTTCCCCACTTCCCTTCAAGAATGCCTCACTACTTGAGCTTCAGAAATAAAACAAACTGGGCAAGTTTCCTAATTCACCTTCTCTTCCTTGCATACAAAACCTCTTGGCAGACTGCTTTCAAGATCTTTCCAAACTTAAACAGACCCAAAGTTCTAGCTGTGAGCAAAGAAGGCATTTGCTGTGGGAAAGCTTCAGAAGATGGTAAGCAAAGGATTTAATTAAGCCCAGAACTATTTTTTCTTAATGATGAAAATCTCTATATTCACCCACAAAGCGCTAATGGTAAAATGTCTGTGAAAGCCTCTTTACAGCTGTTGGTAGCTCTAGACTGTTCTAAAGGGCTCTATCTACAGAACGCCTTCAGAAGAGTCACACCAATCTAGGTAGTACACACTCCCCAGGGTCGTTAGTCTTTTGCCTAGAAAAATGACACAATCCATTGTGCATGCTGTTTGAGCAGGTTTTCCATTGGAGGGTTATTCTAAACCACATTCTCCTCCCCTCATCCATTCTTTCAACATGCTTACTGAGCACCTACTCTGCATCTAACACTGTTCTAGGTGTTGGAAGTACAGTTCTGAAGAGAGCCAAAGGCTGTGTCCTCATGGAGCCCACTCAACATCATCATTTTCAAGGCAACTGCCCACACAGGTGGCAAAATAAGAAAGAAATTAGGTTCTTCCTCTCTCTTTTGGCAAAGTGTTTTCTGTATGTAGAGTGTTGCTCCAAAAAGTAAAGAATGGTAGGAATGGTTGATGATAAGCAGCAGATAAGAGGTAATTCACCAATAAGTATAAATATGGGTCAACATTTCTACAGGTCAAAAGACTTTTTTCCCCACTTCTTGGCAAAACCACAACAAAGATATAAACGCAGACTCTAGGTTGAGAAAAAGTTGTTTATTTTTATAAAATTTAGTACAAATCTTATTGAAATATAAATCCTTCTTGAGCAGTGTTAGTAATTATTACATAGTAATCCAAATGCAAATGAGTCCTGCATTTTGTCCAACCACACCACATGTGAATTAGCCCTTCATTTACCTGTGATGTAAAAACTCAGCATCTCAACTGCTGAGGCATATTCATTTCACATTTTTCTCTCAGAGAGTTTCCTTCATAGTTATTAGCTATGACATCAAGAATAGTTGAAATGAGGAATTCTCTTTCCCTTATCATTGTTTAGGTTTCTCAAAATTCAAAGAAACTCCCATGAGAGTACCCCAAAACAGCAAGATCTGCAATCCCTTCATTTCTGAAGAGTAAGGAGAAAAGAATTGGTACCAGATTAAGCCTATTCATTTGTCTGGTATGGAACAGGTTACACTGTGCCAAAATTCAAGAGCCAGCTTTTTCTTTTTTTTTTTTTTGAGCTCATGCACCAAGCCACTTTTTTAGTAGGCTTTCGCTAAAATCAGCATTCCCCAGCATCCTACTTTGACCACAGATTTGTTAGGAGGAAGCTAACTAGCATTTTAGGGATACTGATCATAGACAAATAGAGATGGAGATGCTACTGTCAGATTATTTCCATGTCCAGCAAAACTCTTTCACCAAATGACAGTCATTTTAGAAGACCCACTGTTAACATGCCTTTAAAGTTGCTTTTCCCAGAGCAACGATGACTTGATGCAGTTCCAGTCACTCCGTCATGCCTGGCCAATGACATCCATTTTCAAGACCACTCATTAGGTTAAGATTACCAGTCACCACAGGATGGGCTCACACTTCCTGCTTTCAGCCTTGACTTCAAGAGCCCCATACACTTGCTTACCAACTGAGCTAATCAGTCACCACAGATCTAAATAACATAAATAAATAAATAAACAACAAATATACAAATAAATAAATACTTCACTTTTTCATAAAAGCCCTACATTAAACACCTCCATGAATAAAATGCCACATAATGTCTCTATGAAATACCCAGCAGGGTATTTCATTCATTCACAAGAGGGTTCAAATTGAGGCAAAGAGTAAACAAGTGACCTGCCCAAATGATCCAGCAAGTGAGTAGCAAAATTAGTTAAAGAGCCCAGGAATTCTTGATTCCCATCCCCTTGTTCTGTGCTTACACTCTTGCTTTTCCTAGGTGAGATCAGAGACTATCGCACTAAAAAATATTTTTTCCTTCCAAGTCTGGCCTTGTTATAATATTTTGTCCATCAACACTGGCACCTTTTTCTGAGAAAAAGTAGTAAAAGGACTGAAAGGGAATGTATCTGAAATGCAAAAATTAGCCTTATCCCACTGAGGCCAGGACATGCTTTAGTCTTTGGTTCTAGCCTGCAGCGTGCACAGCAGAGCTGAAACTTGAACTGTCATCTCAAGCATAGTGGAATCCACAGGGTAAATCCCTGTGGAATTTAGTCACAGCCTCTCATGCCTACGAGATTAATGCACAAAGCCCTGAGAACTGGCATAGTTTTCCCGGTTGGGCAAAACCCGTACAACAGGACTCGGTAAATCTGCCCACACCTCATTCATCTCTCATCCAAAGCCCTGGCTCTATGGTTTTTGTGCAGAAAAGAGAACATAGCAGGACTGAACTGCTATCCTTGGAAAGGGCTGCTTGTAAGGCTGGCCATCAGCCAGCATCTGGGAACTTCGATTTCAGGAGAGCTCCCACCATTAACTGATAAGACTGGCTCACTGTGCCTAAAACTCTTTGTGCAAACAATATGGGTTATGCTGAATACCTGCTTTCCTTCTGGGAGTCAGGAATTTTGCTACATCCCAGTAAAAACCCTGGGCACTGAGTCTCTAATGAGCTTCCTTGGTGGACATTTCACACATATTGCCACAAATCGTCGATAGTGGAATTAAGCACATCCTGTGTGATCCCACTGGGAGAGGGCTCTGGAAGCTTGGGCCTGGTTTCCCCTATACTTTGCCCCTGGTGCTTTTTCCCTTTGCTGATCTTTCTTGGTATCCTTTCGCTGTAATATATCAAAGCAATGAGTATGACTATGTGCTGAGTCCTGTGAGTCGTCCTAGGGAACCTGAGGGTGGGCTTGGGGACCCCCGACACAGTTGGTACAGGGAGGCTCAGTAAGTACTCACCACCACTACCACAGTCTCACCCCCATCCTTCTCTCATCCTCTATCCCCCTTTGTTTAAGCAGATTCAATCCCCTGATCCAATAGTCAGAATGCCAAAGGTACGCATCTTCCTGAAAGTTCCTCCCTTTATAGTAAATGGGATGAATTTATATAAATTGCTACGTGGAAAGTGTTTGTTGAAGGAGTCACTTCTCAAAGGAATAAGGAAGAAACAGCATTAATCTTTTTCGAGTTCCCTTTTAAGCTGTCTGACCATCAAGCCTCCCAGGGGCAAGGGCACCCAGGGTCACCACAGACTAAAAGGAATGCAGTAGTGCTCACCTCACAGTTCTGACTTATGCACAACTACCACTGAGGAGTCTCACTTTCTACAACTATGCGACTGTAGACATTAGTGTTTTAATACTGGTATGTGCTCCACTCAAAGACCCACCAAACTGATCGATAAATTTAGCCCTTTTTAGAAACCTAAGTTTGTTATAAGCGTGATTCCATAACAGCCATATTTCCAACCTGGTTCCCATGGCTGACTTAACCCACTCCATTTTCTGGAGCAAGCCTTGGCTAGCGCGTCTTGAGATGTCCATTATGTTTTAGCTGCCACTCCTCACTCCGCCTGCTTCTCCAGGCATGGTACTTCTTGATGCTTTTCCTCCATGCAAAGCGCCAGATGCTAAACATGAAACACCAAGACACAGCATACATAGCTACTCCCCCAACCTTTACAAACCACTTGGGCTTGGGTGAGACCATTTCACAGAAAAGGAGGCGAGCTCCTACGCCAATCCTCACTCCAGTGAACAGAGCCACAAAGAAGAAGTCCACCACATCTCCAGTGAAACTATGGTAGTGCCCTGTTTCACGGAGAAACCAGCGCATCTGGAGCAAGGGGTTGGTAATCTCACTTCCAAAGAGGACTGCATTGACCTCTGTGCCTGACTCTCCAAGCACCAGGGCCATGATGATGCCCAAGATACTCAGTGTGTGGTGAGCCAGCATCAGGGCTCCCTCAGACTGGAAGTAGATGCACCAGCCCAAGTCGAAGATGAAGTAGCCCAAGGTGAGACACAGAACGTGCACTTGGAGAGGTGTATTGGGTGAGCCTGAAATAAACCAAGATAGAAGCAAATTGAGTGACTGGGAATTGTGCTACCTTGCACAGGGATCCTATGTTGAGTGTTGTCTCTCAAACCTTTTTGAATCACTGAAAGCAAAAACAATGAAAGGAACAGGCTTTTTAATGACAACCAAAGAAAGACTAAAATCTAAAAACTTGATCTTTATCAAACCAAACAATGTTACAGGCCCCAGGAAATGCTGTTCTGATGAATCAGATCTCAATGAATGATTCAAGCACCAGCAATTATCTCAGTGTCCTCCCTTTGTAGCAACATAAAATAGTTATTTTGTTCTTTCAATTAAAATCCTATACAGCTTCTTTCTTTTTACCAGCTAAAGGTCTGTTTCCGGATTCTTTTAGTTTTTCTGTCCTGGATGTCAGATTAATTTCTTAGCTTAATGGATTGGATTATTGGACACTGGTGGTCCTAACGGATCTTGAAAGTGGACTCTGGAAAGAACTCCAGAAGTTAATGTGTTCTCATGTCCAAGAAAATAGGACGCAAGGACCTGACATGTTTGAATCCATTAAGAACCTTCATATAAAACTTAAAGCTTAAGAGTTGCTTTCATATCAGTTTGACAGTTTGGGGGAAAACTCAGAAGTTCAATATGCAAATCTCTAAGGAAATTAAAAAAAGGAATCTAAGGAATGAAAAAAATCATCTTCTAGGGACTTACGGACTCAATTATGTCTCCCCAAAATTAAAGCCCTAACCCTGGTACCTCAGAATATAACTATATTTGGAGATACGGCCTTTAAAGAGGTAATTAGGTTAACACGGAGTCGTTAGGGTGGGATCTAATCCAATATGACTGGTGTCCTTATAAAACAAGATTAGGACATAGACACACACAAAGGGAAGACCATGTGAGGACACAGCAAGAAGGCAGCCATCTGCAAGCAAAGGAGCAAAGCCTCAGAAGAAACCAAATCGGCCAACACCTTGATCTTGAACTTCCAGCCTCCAGAATTGTAAGAAAATAAATTTCTGTTGTTTAAGCTATCCACTCAGTAGTATTTTGTTATGGCAGCCCCAACAAACTAATACAGGGGATACAATTTTTGTATTCTAAGGAAGTAACACTTGTACATCTAGCAGCTTAAAAATTAATATAACTGCCCCAAATAATGAGGCATTGGTTAAATAAATGATGGTAAACGCATACAATACAATATCATGTAACCATTAAAAAGGATAACTATAGACATAGACATGGAAAGATGATGTGCTTTGAATATATAATCAAGTAAAAATTACAAGTTACCAAAAAGTATGTATAATATAGTCTATTTGTGTCTGTTTGGGGGTGGTGGTGGAAGATGTTGATATTGGCTTTATTTATACATTCCGATCAATTAAATTGTAACAAGCACTTAAAATTTGTTTTAAAAGTAGAGAGTTCTGAAAAGCAGAAACAATAGGTGACATATACAATATCAGAGTTAACACTGAAGATGAATGAAGACTCCCAATACAAATTATAATGGTAATCATTCTTTAGTAGTCTTCAATATTGTACAAATTCTGTGAAAAAGTCCCATCTTTCTAAGACTACCCCCCAAATCATGAATCCCTAAGGGAAAATTCTCTATTGTCTCCCACCTACCTGGGTGGGTAAAAGGCCAAGGGCCATCAATGAAGCCAATATAAGCTGAGAGGCCTATAGAGAGGACTCCATGGGTGAACGTAACCAGGCGGCAACTCCACTCATAGCTTCGGTGCTTGTTCAGGCGGCAGAGAGAAATGTAGAGCGAGAGCCAGCCCCCCAGGCTGCACAGCACCTGCAGACACAGAGCTAATGCCATCCTATGATGAAAAGACCGAAACCAGAAAAACAAAGGATGCACCCTAAGAAAACAGCATTGGGTCAGTTTGTGTATAATCTTCATTTCTACTCTAGAATAGTACAAAAATATTGCCTTCACTGAAACACTTCTTCCTTATCTGCATAGCCAAGAATCTTCTATTTAAGTATGGCTGTATTTCTGGCTCCATGTTCATTAGAGATAACATGTTGGCAGCTGGTAAAAGCTGTAAACTGAAAACCAGGACCTGCATTCTGAGTTAGTAGACTGTCTAATATAACATGTGGTTATGGTGAGTAAATGTCAGTCACAACCTCCCAGTGATGACTGACCTTGGACAATGATACACAAGTAACATAATACATGTATTAGATAATGCGTCCACATTTCAAAAGTCCCAATAAGAAGCTGTCATGAAAAAACACCACCACCACTTGTGGTCTCAGCTAGAGAAGTCATATGACACATGACAGTTTCATGTGGTTTTAAGCTGACACTAAACTCAACTGAAGTTTGGATTTGGGTCACAGGTTTATCAGCAAAATCGAAACTTGAGGTAAACCTAAATATAGCGCTAAACAAAGACTCCAGACATCTTGGAAGGAAAAGAATAAAATAAAATCCTAGTCCTATTCAGTTCTGAAATCCAAAAAGACTTACCAAGAGGGAAGCAGAAGGATTTTGAGGTAGAAGAGGGGAGTTTTTGTTGAGATATAAAAATATCTTTAGAGCAATTTTTTAGTTAAAAATGAAACAAAGTCGGGGCCGGCCCGGTGGCGCAAGCGGTTAAGTGCGCGCGCTCCGCTGCGGCGGCCCGGGGTTCGCTGGTTCGGATCCCGGGCGCGCACCGACGCACTGCTTGGCAAGCCATGCTGTGGCGGCGTCCCATATAAAGTGGAGGAAGATGGGCACAGATGTTAGCCCAGGGCCGTCTTCCTCATCAAAAAAAAAAAAAGAGGAGGATTGGCGGATGTTAGCACAGGGCTGATCTCCTCACAAAAAAAAAAAAAAAAAAAAAAAAAAAATGAAACAAAGTCACAAAGCTACACTTTGAAATTTTTACTGACAAATGTATCAGGACGAGAACTATTGTAACTGAGTCAACTTAGTCATACAGGACTAAAAAATAACGAAGATCCTATTATTAATATTCATTAGCCCCTCTATTGAAAGTACAAATAAAAAAGTCAAAAACATTTCAGATATCTGTCTCATCTCAGCAGGAATTTTCTGCATGGCTACACTTACTGTTTAACCCTATTCTGAAAAGTGAAATAGTATCTGTGAACCAACACACTTCAATACACAAGCCACTCCCAAGAATACTATCCAGAGAGTGCTTGATGAAGGTCCAGTTCTGTACAGCTTTCACCTGAAATCAGATTTCTAGTCAAGAAAACAGTAGGTGTCAATCATAGACTTGAGTTCCAACTCTGTCTCTGCCCCTAACTAGCCGTAAGAGTGTGGGCAAATCGCCTCAATTTAAAATAAAAAAGAAAAGAACAAAGAAAGAGAGAAAAGAAAAAGGATTGAAAAACTCTATAATCCAGTCCAGTTCTGAGAAGCAGTTCTGAGATAAATTTTGTAAAGCATCTAGGCCAATTTTCAGAGCAAGGGCCAGAAATACAAAGTACCCAGAGTGAAAAGAACCATCCTCCCTCATTTCCTTTTAAAGGCCAGAGTCACCGGCCAGTAATGCGGATCAGCTCATTTGGATATGCCGATTAGTATTTTTAGAGTTCTCTTCCCTGAATCCTAATTCCCTGGCAGGACAGAGGAAACAGTAGCCTATTTACAAACATTTAAATAAAAGAAGAGATATTTGTAAATGGCAGATACGACTCTGTGACCTTGGGAAAGTCACTCCATCTCTGGGTTTCGGCTTTTTACTCTTGGGTAAAGGAATGGCAGGGTATTTAGATGGCGTTCCAGCTCAGAATTCCAAGACTCTGGTCCTCGCTCCCCCCGTTCCAGGGCCAGATTCGGTAGGAGGAGCGCTGGGCGGGCCCACCTAGCTCTTGGCCTCGGAGCAGGAGTGGCTGGGGCGAGCAGCAACCTCCGGCGCCTCGCAGGCACCGCGAGCGCATCTCCCCTGGACCTGCCTGCGGACTGCGGCCACGCCCGGGCGGGCACGGGGCCGGGCGCCGAGCCTGGCGCAGACAGGCCTCCTGCTCCCAACACAAGAGGAGGCCCCCTCCCCTCGGAGGCCAGGCCATCCGCCCGCCTCCTTCCCCACCAGCGGGCCGGAAGGTCCGGAGCCCAGCCCGGCCGCGAGAGCCTGGGCGGCTCGCGCCGCGTGGTTACCTGGCCGAGCGCCCCGGGAAGCTTCGGGCGCCTTGGCCCCTGAGCTCGGGGCCCGGATCCCGGGAGCAGGAAGCAGCGGAAAGAGAGAGAGAGGACGAGGATCTGACGGCGGCGGCGGAGGAGTCAGGGGTCTGGGGGCACCTGGTGGCTGGGAGGACGGAGCGCAGAGCCGGAGCTGGACGAAGGACGTTCCTAAGGAAGCCGGAGGGTCCTCGTTCTTCGCGCAGGGCTGATTGTGTGCGTGTGTGTGTGTGTGTGTGTGTGAGAGAGAGACCTACGGGTGACGTGAGACCTGCAGGCTGTTGTCCTTGTTTGTTTGTTGTTGTCTGTTTAAATAATTATCCATCCCGCCCCAGGGGGCAGCCCATCCAATAACCAGTTGTTGAGCACCTACTAAGAGCTTGCACTCCTACTAGGCACTGTGGGAGATGTAAGACATAGTCCCTGCCCTCATGCTTGAGCCTAAATTGTGAAACAAGCACACAAGTAACTAATTCCCAGGAAAGCGCTCTGGCCTGGGAATTAGAAGTTATTCCTCTTCATTTCAGCCCTGTCACCAACTTGATGGTAGAGCAGTATAAGGCTTAAAATAAACCCGGCTTGGTTACTGACTGTGTGTCTTTGGGCAAGTTACTTAACTTTTCTGTGCCTCGGTTCTCTCATCTATAGAATGGGGATAGTAATAAGAGCTATCTCATAAGGTTATTGTGAGAATTTTACACGTGTAAAGTGTTGAGAACAATGGCTGGCACATGGAAGTGACTATATAAATGTTAATTATTGTTGTCATTATGTCACTTTGGGTAAATCCTCTCTCCGCTCTGGATCTATTTTAGTACCAAGGAAAGTACGTTTGAAGAGATGATCAAACATATATGGAGGCTCCAATGGGGTAAAGAGGGCATCTGGCTTGGTGGACTGGAACCCACAATCATGGGGTGCTGAGGGGCCAAGACAATCTTAAAAGAGAAGACTTTGAGCAGAGATGTGAGAATTTAAGCCATGTCTTGGGAATAGTAAATAATCTAGTTTTGGACATTTGTCTTGCCAACCCTTCAAGAGTAAGGATCACACTGTTTTCATCTTTGTTTTTCTAGTACTTGGTAAGAGGCAGGTACAATAATATTTTCTGGTTGAATGAATGGGAAATGAGCCCCAAAAAGTACATCGGAAGCATTTTGTGGCTCCTAAACCTCATTGATCATCTATACCACTTGGGAAGTGTTTTCAAATACCCTTGTGCAGGCTGCACCTTGAAGATTATGATTTAGCAGGTCTGGTGTGGGACCCAGGAATCTGCATCTTTTAAAACCTGCCCAGGAGTCTCGCAGATGATCAGTCACATTTGAGAATCACTGCTGTTAGAGGACCTTAAAGGACTAATACCAGCCTAAGATGCCAGGCTGAAGCATCTTATTATGTGGATAACAGGAAATATATAATGTTATTGAGCCAGGGAATAATTTTATCATGTTCTCCAAGCCTTTGCTACTCAAAGTGTAGTCCACTGGCCAGCAAAATCTGCATCACCTGAGAGTATGTTAGGAACACAGAATCTCAGACCCTAACCCCAGTCCTACTGCATTGGAATCTGCATTTTAACAAGGACCCCAGTGGTTTGTATGCACATTTGGGCAGTGGTTCTCAACCCGGATAGCACAATACGATCACTTGAGGAGCTTTTAAAACTCCCAATGCCCAGGCCACACCCCAGACAAAGTAAATCAGAATCTGTGTGGGTATTAATCTTTTTAAAGCTCCCCAGGCGACTCCACTGTGCAACCAGAGCTGAGAATCCTTGCTGTACACTCAACTAAAATCGGTATAAGATGAATTGGAGAAGACAACCTGTTACAGTGGGTTGGAATGGACCAGATAAGAGGTAATGATAGCCTGAAGAAAGAAAACCTGGAAAGTCCGTTTCACTAAAGGGATAGTATGCAAATTTCAACCCTATCCCCACTGGTTTTTGTTGTAGTATTTTTTTTTTCTTCTAGTATCTGAATCTGGAACTTTCTTTTTGCTGTCACCATTTACCAGGAAAGAACAGAGTATTAGAGGCTTCAGGAGTCTAAGGGCTGAGGGGGTAAAGGAAGGTGCCAATTCTTCCAGTGGAGCCCTTATTGGGCCTTTATCCTAGGGTGAGTAGGATTCCAGGTTCAAGCTTCATTACCTGGGATTAAGTTTTATTAATTTATATATCTTTGGCCACAATCCTTGCTCCATCATATCAGATCCTTGTCAACAGCGGCATTCCCCAGAAAAGTTCGGGGCTGTTAGGGAGAGCAGCGGATAGGAAGCTCTCCACCAATTTACTTTGATAACAATGACAATAATAATCATAATCACAATAATAACAGATAACACTTATTAATATGCCAGGCATTGTTCTAAGCACTTATATTAACTTGTTTAATTCTTACAACAACTCTACGAGATGGATACTATTGTTATGCCCATTTTATAGGTGACAAACTGAGGCACAGAGCAGTCAAGGAACTCGCCCAAGGTGGCAGGATTTGTAGGAGGCAGATTTGGTTTTGAACACAGGCAATATGGCTCTGGAGGCCATGCTCTTAACCACCGAGACATGCTGCCTCCACTCGACTAGAATGTGCTACAGATGTGTACTGTGTTTGTCTGTATCCACAGCTCCTAACCTCAGTGAAGGGCATTAGAAGTTGTTTAGAGGAAATAAAGGAATTCAATTGTTAAAAATCTTAGTTGCCTATTATGTACTAGTCACAATCTAGTCATGGGGTTATGGAGAAAAAGAGACAGCCTCAACTATAAGGAGCTCACCATAGTCAAGTAGGAGAAGCAGAAGAGTCAGCAAATGCAGTACATGAGATATAATATGAGCATGCAAAGTGCACAGTGGGGAGAGGCACTGAAGCTGGAAACCTGGGGGCTCAGGGCAGGATTCCTAATTTGAGTCATGGGACCAAGTTTATTCTTAGGGTTGGACCAAAAGTCCTTAGCATTAGGAGCCCACAGCTAGGCCCACCGGTCTTGAGTCAACTAAAGATCGAAGTATGAAATAAAGTTTGAAAAGCAGCAGCAACAAGCCTTTTCTCCTTTCTGTCCCCTGAGACAATGACTGGTTGTTGCCCTTAGATTCTCTTGTGCCTGATTAGATGCTGAAGAAGCTAATCAAGTTTCACTTAAACTTCACTGGAACTATGAGTTTTATGGAATCATGCAGACATGAAAGGTAAGTCAATACTCACTTTCAAATTTGACTCTATTCAGCAACTGTCCAAGTCAATGGACAATGGAAGCTACTAGAGGCTGAGCAGTTAGGCTACAATTCTGTTTATTTCTTTCATAAGAACAATGGTCAAATAGAGAGCCAGAAATAGACCCCCATAAATATAGTCAACTGATCTTTGACAAAGGAGCTAAGACAACATGATGGAGAAAAGATAGTCTCTTCAATAAATGGTGCTGGAACAAGTGGACATCCACATGCAAAAAAATGAATCTAAACACAGACTTTATACCCTTCACAAAAAGGAACTCAAAATGAATCATAGACCTAAAGGTAAAACACAACACTATAACACTCCTAGAAGATAACACAGGAGAAAATACAGATGATTCTGGGTTTGATGATGCCTTTTTAGATACAACACCAAAGACACGATCCATGAAAGAAATAATTGATAAGCTGGACTTCATTAAAATGGAAAACTTTTGCTCTGCAAAAGACAATATCAAGAGAACTAGAAGACAAGTCAGACTGGGAGAAAATATTTGCAAGACAGGTCTGATAAAGGGTAGTTATCCAAAATATGCAAAGAACTCGTAAAACTCAAAAGTAAAAAAAACAAACAACCCAATTAAAAAATGGGCCAAAGACCTTAACGGACACCTCACCAAAGAAGATATACAGATGGTAAGTATGTGAAAAGATGCCCCACATCATATGTCATCAGGGAAATGTAAATTAAAATAACAATGAGATACCACTACATACCTCTTAGAATGGCCAAAATCCAGAACACTGACAACAACAAACGCCAGCGAGGGTGTGGAGCAACAGGAACTCTCATACCTTGTTAGTGGGAATGCACAATGGCACAGCCACTTGGGAAGACAGTCTGGCACTTTCTTACAAAAGGAAATATACTCTCACCATATGATCCCATTCCTTGTTATTTACCCAAAGGAACTAAAAATTTATATCCACACAACAACCTGTACATAGATATTTATAGCAGCTTTATTCATAATTGCCAAAACTTGGAAGCAATCAAGATGTCCTTCAGTAGGTGACTGGATAAATATACTGTGGTACATCCAGACAATAGAATATTATTCCATGCTGAAAAGAAATGAGCTACCAACCCACAAAAAGACATAGAGGAAGCTTAAATGCTTATTACTAAGTGAAAGAAGCCAATCTAGAAAGGCTATACAGTCATGCGCCACTTAACAATGGGTATATGTTCTGAGAAATGGGTCGTTAGGCAATTTTGTTGTTGTGCAAACCTCACAGAGTGTACTTACCCAGACCTAGATGGTATAGGTTACTACACATCTAGGCTATGTGGTAATAATCTTATGGGAACACCATCATATATATGGTCCGGTGTTGACCAAAATGTCGTTAGGTGGCGCATGACTGTATACTATACGATTCCAGTGATGACATTCTGGAAAAGGCAAACTATGGACACAGTAAAAAGATCAGTGGTTGCCAAGGGTGTAGTGGGGAGAGAGATGAATAGGCAGAGCACAGAAGATTTTTAGGGCAATGAAAATGCTCTGTATGATATTCTAATGATGGATATGTGATTATACTTTTGTCCAAACCTGTAGAATGTACAACACCAAAAGCGAACTCTAAGGCAAACAGTGGGCTTTGAGTGATTATGATGTGTCAGTGTAGATTCCTCAGTTGTAACAAATGTACCACTTTAGTGGGGGATGTCGATAATAGGCGAGGCTATGGACGTGTGGGAAATCTCTGTACCTTCCTCTCAATTTTTTTATAGACCTAAAACTGCTCTAAAAGTATCGTTAAAAAAAATGGATGAAAACTGGAGTCCTGGACAGTGCAGGAGAACAACTTTCAGCACTCACCTGAGCAAGATGTCAAGGTAGCCAGGATTTCTGCAGGAAAGGGTCAGCTCTGGCAGCCATGAGTATACAAGGAGGAGTGCACACGTGCATGTGTGTGTGTGCAGAGATATGCACAGATGGGTTCATGGGGGCGGAGTAGTCCCTTCATATACTTAAATTACTGCTGAGGGCTCCTCTTGCTATCTCTTTGCTACATACCTAGCCCCTTTCAACTAGCCCTTTTCTTGAGAAAGTAACCACTACCAAGAGGCCTTCTCCTACTTCATAAATGAAATATTAGTTACTATAAGCCCCATTCAAACATCAGGGACAGTTAACTCTTATTCATGTATAGGTTTGCCATTTGGATATTATTATTTGCAAACAATGTTTGATCCCAATTTTAGTTTTTCCCCTTTAGCCATCACATTTTTGAAGGGTCTCTCTTTCCCACAGGTTAGTGTTTATCTCAGGAATGGTAACTATTTAAATTTTTATTAACCTAAGAAAAACCACAAGGATAGCTTCCTTGCCCATCAACCCCCTTACAAAAAGTCACAGTGCATTCCAAAGCCAAATAGATTTGATTATTGAATTAAATATCTCTTGCTTTCCATTGTGAATAATGAATAATTGACCTTTGGGATATCCGGGATATGAGCTGTTAGCCTCAGACTCCACTTCTTAAGTGTCCAAATGACGTGACCTTCAACATTTACCATTCTCCCACTTACAAAATGAGCCCATCTCTTGCCTACTCTGCCCTCAAAGTAGTTTTATCAAAAAGAGTAAGAACTCTGAACTCTTCAGAGCCCTGTATTAATGTGTGTCATCTTTAGCATCCGTCTGGAGAGTAATAGACTTAATGCACCAATATGAAATATTTTCCCCATCCCATTTCATTATATGCACTCACATCACCCCCACAACAAAAGACACAGAACAACAATCTAAACCTCTTCTTATCAATAGAGGAATAGTTTATATCATCACTATACAAATTTATTTAGAAACAGAGAGATTCCTTTGAATCTCAACATTTCCTTGGATATGCAGTCTTTTTTTTTTAAAGAGTCACCATTTCTGGAATGGCTTCATGTTACATCTCTACACACTGGCCCACAAAGAAGGAGACTAGAGAAAATGTTCCCAAGAAGTCAACAAGGATCCCCAGCCCATGTGGGAACTCTTGTGGGAGCTAGCACAGTATTTCACACTTTGGTATTTTTTCCTTTCTTTTTTTTGAAAGAAGATAAAATATTACAGAGACATCCTCAAAATTCACACCTGAGTTAAACATTTTGCTGGAAAACTCCACAAGAAGGAGAGAAGAATATAATGTAAAAACAGGAAAGGGCTATATACAAGTATTTTGCCAGCATAATTGTTGCATGTTGGCTTTTGTGTTCTTCTTTCTGCAGCCAGGAGAAGGGAGAGAGGACGAGATGAGGAGAAACAGAGGGAAGGAGAGGAGGAACGAGCACTGCTGAACTCCAGGCAGGTGTAGCAGACAGGAGAGCAGCTGTGGGCAGAGAGATGCACCTGGGGACTGAAGGTGGCTCAGCCGTCTGTCAAGAGAAGGGAACTTGGAGAACTCAATCATTGATGGATTTGGTTCTAGAAAGGGGGGCAGGGCTAAAAGGAAAATGGGGTGAAACGATGATTCAGTCAGACAACTTTGCTGAACAGAGAAACCATCAAGGCTTTGGCGGAGACATCAGATTCAAATCTTTCCACAGATTTTAGAATCAGTTCAGAGATTGTGGCTAAGTTCAGAGTCAAAATCGTTGTCTCCCCTTCTGGTTGTTTGGCACACTGAGCCAATGGCTGTCCCCAGAAGCCCACAGATGAGTTGGAGAATCATGGTAAGAAGTCCTTTCTCTAAAGATAACTGCCACAGTGAAGCCGTCTAAAATATTTAGAACTAGAGGATAAGGGCACAGACAAGGAAGGGGAAAGTGGCAAACTCCTAGGAGGGGTACATATTTCAAGAGCACTAGGAGTCAGCACATGGGTCAGTCACAGTTTGGATCTCCAGAGGCCCTCGCTCCTGAAGAAGGCAAGAATTTGGGTTCATTGATAGTGGGGATTCTCTGCCACTCTTCTGAAAGTAATCTGTCCATACAGAGAAGGTGTGATTCCCTCCCTTCCAGTGGGGAATACAGGGCCAGGTGGAACAGGAGAAACTTTTTGGTCTCAGTGGAGGTAGGTGGGATGATTCCATCGGTACCAAGATCTGGAATGAAGAAAGAAACAGGTCAATCGTGAAGCTGCTGATGTGATGAGGGAAGATGGGAACGGGCAGTGACTGCTCACAGGTTTTCTTCTAGAGTGGTGAAAATGTTCTGGAATTAGATAATGGTGATGGTTGCACAACCTTGTGAATATACTAAAAACCACTGAAGTGTACACTTTGGATTGGTAAATTTTATGGTATGTGAATTACATCTCAAAACAAGTTTTTAAAATGTACATTGCACGGTTTTTCTCTCTTTTTTTGGTGGAGATGGTTGAGGAGCTCCAACTTTTTGTGCTGTGCAATGATTGGCCAATAAGAGCCGGCTGCCTTGCTGAATGGCCTGGGTTTGGACAAGTGGATTCATCTCTTCCGACAAGGTCAAATCTTTAATCTATCGCTCAACTTTCAAATCTCTGTTTTGCTTTGAATCAAGGAAGAATCTCTTAAGGCATCTGCTTTGAGAATACTTTTTAGAGTAGATTCTTTGGCCCAAGAGGCTGCTTTTCCCACTGCATCCCAGGTGGGAGCGTGGGATAGGGAGCAGCCCCACTACCCTCTCTCACTGTGTCAGCCACACTCACAGCTCAGGCTCACATCAGAACACTCAAGAACAGAGTTCCTGGCATGAAGTGGAGCACTCCTAAGCCCAGTGAAGGACCCGGCCCTTTCTGACAGGAGTGTTTGGAAATTTCCACCCTCAAAGTGAGGGTGGAAATTTTGGCTTTGTTGACATCAGCTCCTTGCCAGGACTGCTCACTGGCTGAAGCTTCTCTTTTAAAGCCCACTCCCTAGGGATAAAGTTCAGTCTGGCTCTCCATCTCTCCCCTCCCTGTCACCTCATTCCTCTTTTCCAACCCCGTGACGAATTTTCTTTCCCAAGGTATTGACCCAGACCCAGCTTCTCCCATAGTCCCTTAGCCCTACTGGGATGTCGCTGTACTCTGCCCTCCATCTTACCCCGAAGAGTTAAAGCTGGAGGAGGAGTTCACTGCTGCTTTGGAGTTATTTTGAGATGCAGTGGGGCTGCTGGCGTGGAGTCCTGAGCCAGGAGACGAAGGCCTGCTATTGTTCCCAGGGGAACAGGATGACGTTACTGAGGACGAGGAGAGGCAAAAACAAGGGGAAAATAATGCGGCTGGGTCCTGGGACCTTGTGACATGGCCCTTCAGACTTGTATCCTCCAAGGGATTTCACTCTCTCCCTACCCCACACCCATCGCCCACTTCCTACCACGTTAGCATCAACGCCCGGCCCCAGAGGGGCTCTCATCATAACTGCTCTCCTCAGCCCAGGCCTTGGAGAGTGGCATGGCTGGTTCTGCAAGTCCAGCACTTGCCAAACGCAAAAAGGACAGATGCCAAAATCATCCTACTCCAGGACACACCCTGGGCTGGGCATATGCAGCCAGACCAAGAGGAGGGGCGGGAAAAAGAACAAGAAGCTTTGGAAAGGAAGAGAGGAGGAAAGAAAGAAAAGCGCTCAGGGGAGGAAAAGAGAATCGGAAAGCACAGTTAAAGATTGCTGGCCTCTCTAGCGCTCCCATCTCTACAAAGAATAGGTACACGGTCTTCTAGAAAGAGCACAATCAGGAGTGAGGAAACTTGAGTCTCAGTCCTCGGCCATTCACCACTTAGCTTTGTGGCCTGTGGTGACTTGCTTCACTTCCCTGAAACTCATTTTTGTCCTCTGAAAAATGGCACATTTGGATTAAACTGAATTCTTGTGTTTGGGTTTCCCAAACAGGGTCCCTTGGATAAGGTGACATATATTTTCCCATCGAAGCTAAGATACTTTGAAGAGTGGAAGGCAGTGCTATTGATAATTATATCCAGACAAGAAGCAGACACTGGGATTGTCTGGGCATATCCAGACAGATGGCCACCCTAGCTAGTTCTTTGAAATGCTATAGCTACTTTTTGAAAAATTGAGTTCTCTAGAAAATTAGTTTGGAAAATCCTGCTTTCCATACAATTCATTTAGGAATGTATAATGCACTTCAGTGCTGACAAGTGCTACAAAATAAAAAACAAACACTTGTTTAAACTTTGCTTCTTCAGCATTTCCCAAACACTGGATCACGGAGGCCTTTTTCTCCTGGCACTGATTTTAATATCCTTTGAAATACAGTTAGGGAATGCTGACTTAGGTAGGTATATTCAGTTCTAATATTCCATTATTTAAAGGAACTGTGATGTTATTCAGAGACCTCACTTTAAAGCTCACCTGTTCCAGGCATGGTGCTGTGGACAGGAGGGACAGAGAGGGGGCCCAGAGCCCCAGAGGGAGAGACCTGAAAGGCAACAGAGGCTTGTCAATGTCCATTTCCACTCCCTCCTCCAGCCTCGGGCGCTTCTCCCAGGATGCTGGGCCCCAGACTCTGCAGAGACCAGAGCTCAGCTTCCTTGAGGATTTCCTAATTCCAAACCTACACTCTGTCCCCCATTTCATAGGAAGGCCCCTGGACCACATACAGCATCCAGCTGTAGCTCTGCGCTGCTGCTGACAGGCCCTGCCTTCCCTGTTGTGTGTCCCCTGGCAAGCTTCCTTTAGCACGGCCAGGTTGAAGGTGCCGTGCTTGAGTGCTCTGGCTATGAGAGGAGCGCTCCTCTTGGACCCTGCTGTGGCAGACACTGCCAGTTGGCTGCCTATTTTCCAGTCCCCATTTGTTCCTTCCTAAAAGGCTCTTGCATTTGCTCAGGGCAGCAGAGTGCCTGGCCCTACCAACCCTGTTTCAGGCTTCCCACCCTGATGCACGAGTGGACCATCGACTCTCCGGAGATAACCAGAGAAGATGAACTTTGGTCTCTGAAGCTTTTCATTTTGCCCTGGAGACCGTGGAGCATCATGAACTCTGAGATTTGGAAAGGACCTGAGATAATTTGGTTTAACCTCCCACACAGTTCAGGAATCTCCCCTCAGTATCACTATCCTAGAACAATCTAGAACAAGATGAAATAGAAAGAATGGACTTTGTAGCCTGACACATCTGGGGGTGAGACCTGGCTCCACCACTAACTGTCTGTGGGACTTCGGGCAAGTTACCTAACCCCACTGAAATTTGGTTTTCTCATCCGTAAAATAGCAGTAATACCTCCCTTATATTTTCTTTTAATTAAGATTTAATGAGATAATGTCCATAATGCTTCCAACTCAATGCCTGGCAAAGAATGCTGGCTTGTTAAATGTTAGTTCCCTTCTTGCCCAAAGGAAGCTGTCAATTGCTGTGTGTCTAGACGCTGTTCACTTCATCATCTGAGCTGAAATCTGCATACTTTCCCTCTCTCTTATTCTTCTCATGCTGACAGGGGCAGCTCTGATCAATGTTTTCAAAGGACATGGAAAGAAGTTCTGCTCAGGGAGCCATGATATGCTATTCCTCCCCTCCCGAGTTTGGAACATCCCATCCGAACAGGATGCGGCATGTCCTCATCTCCTAATTAATCAGCAGTGCTTCTGCTGGGTTCATGCACCTGTCCTTTTACAATGAGCCTCCTCAGTAGGCTGGGGGCCCACGAAGGGTGCAGCCAGGTGTGGGGCAGCGTGGTAAGAGATGTTATCACTAATCTCCCTCTCTCTGCTCCTCCTCCCTCCCTGCTGCCACACCCAAGAAATTTGTTGTTGTTTTAAATAAATAATGTATTTAGTCACTGTGACCAGCTTCTACTGTTTCCTTCTGGAGACAGGCTATGCATATGCAAGCAGACATATACATTCCCCCTTTTTAATTTTTTCTATAAATAGTAGCATTCTGCCCACACTGGTCTGCACCATCTTGCCTGTTTTTTTTTGTTTTTTTTTCTTCCCTTAACTGCATATCTTGGAGGTCATTTCATATCAGAAGAAGAAACTATGTCCTGGTCCCAAAGAGACTGTGCCAATGAGAGCTGAGGAGAAGATAGGATCAGAACATTTTTCTCTAGCCTCTTCCTTCATGACACTACAAGTATTCACGTAATTATTTATTTAATGTCTTCCTCCCCCACTAAGCTGTAAACTTCATGAGGGTAGGATGATGCCTGTGTGGTTCACTGTTCTATCCTCAGTGTCTGCTACAGTGCCTGGAGCTTTGCAGGTGCTTAGCAAATATGTGTTGAATGAATGATGAGAATGAATGAGGCTCCTTCCAGGCTCCTCCATGCCTCCCACCACTTTTCTCCATGTTGGTGTCCCGGGTTCGGATTGAACCAAAGTGAGAACCTACTTCCCATGTGCTCTAAACAAAGCAGCATCTTTAAAGATTCCAAAGCTCTTACGACATGGTTCAATTTCCTTAACATGGCCTACAACGCCCTACATAATCTAGCCTCCACCTACCACTCCAGCCTCCTCATTCACACTCTCTCTCACTCCCTGGGTTCCAACCCATTATAGCCTTCTATGCTTCCTCTCCCCACCCACCCCAGCCTGAGGGCCTTTGTGCACACTGTTTCCTCTGCCTAGAATGTTCTTCCCTACACTCTCTCCTCCCTGCATTACCCAACTCAGACTATTCTCCATTAATGTCTTCTGCTGTCATTTCAAGCATCATTCCTCAGAGAAGCCCCTGACACCCTGGACTAGGTTAAGTCCCTCAAATACCCATACATCTTCTCCGGAGCCTTCATCACAAATAGCATTTGTTTATGTCTGTTTTCCCTCCTGGACTGTAGGCAAGGATCACATATGTCCTGTACACCACTGTATCCCACTGCCAAACATATGGTGGGTGCTCAATAAATATTTAAGAAAGGAATGATGAAGGAATATCATGTTGCCTCCAACTTAAAATTGTCAATCGTTCCTCATAGCTTTTAGGATAATTTAGCATCCATGGCCCATCATGATCTGGCCCTCATCAACCTCTCTTTCTTAGTCCCAAACCCTTGGCTCCAACCAGCCTGAAATGCTTGTGATTCCCCAAATGCATCACACGTTGTGTTATAATTCCATGCCTTCTCACAGACTGTTCCTTCTGTCTGCTGTGCTGTTCTTCTCGCTAACTCTTAATCTGTTCCTCAGACAAATTAGGGGGTCAGCCCTCCCAGACCCCATTCTGATTTGGGTGACTTTCATCTGTGTATCCATAGCATTCCTACAAGACTCCTCACCTCTACTTCACCCCTCACATCTACTTCATTGCAATTTCTTGCCTTTTCTGGCTCCTCCTTCTCAGTTTCTTCCCTTGATCCTCTTCCTTTGCCTATCCTTCAAATGCTGGAGTTCCCCAGGGTTGAGACTTGCACTTTCCTCTTTGCTTCCTCTGCACAAACTCCATAGGTGAGCTCCTCCTCACCCAGGATTGCAACTCCCACCTGTATACTTATGACTCCCCAGTCCGAAGTCTACATCCCAGCCTTACCTCCTGACCTCCAGGCCCATCATTCCAAGTGCCCAGTGACATTCCCACTTGGGTGTCCCAGAGGCCTCACTGTTTATCATAATGATGTAAAGAACTGAAATCACTTTTTCCTACTCCCAAACCAGCTCCTCCACCTGTGTTTGCTTTTCCATCAACGGCACCACATCTACCCAATCAGCTGAGCCTGAATACTGAGAGTCATCCCAGAGTATTCTCTCTCCTTCATCGCTCTCCCTGCCCACACCTGATTTTCAGTGTATTAACCAAGACTTAATAATTCTACCTTCTAATTATCTCCTGAATCTCTCCCATCATCCTCATTCTTACCACACAGCTTTGCCTCAGCCCTCATTATTTCTCTACTGGATAACCACAGCCACGTCTAACTGGTCTTCCTGCAACAAATCTTTTGCGTCTCAAGACGCACTTTATACTGCAGTCAGAGCGATCATTCTGACAAGCAAATCCGATCATGCCAATGCCCTGCTTAACGTCCTTCAATGACTCCTCCAAGCCTTCAAGCTCCTTAGCATTGCACACAGTCCCCTAGTCTTGTCTTTGCTGATCTATCCAACCTCATCTTCCAATATTCCTCCATGTGGAACCACCTGTGGTTTCATGAATGTGCCACATATTCTCCCTGCTCCATACCACTGTTCTCATCCTTTCCCCTGGTGAGAACTCCACCTCCCACTTACTCACCTCGTCACTCCTTCTTGTCCTCTTAGACTCAGGTATTAATTATCTCCTTGGAGAAGCCTTCCCTAACCACCACCTCCCAAGGCATTGTTAGCTGCTGCTTCTAAGTTCTCCTAGAGAAATTGTCACATTGTTTATCACTTGTTTATTTGTTTATCTCCTCTGCTAGGCAGAGGTCCTCTCAGACAGGGGACAAATACTTATTTGCGTATTCCCAGCACTCCACACAAAGACCAATATAGAGTAGATGGTCAATAAGTGTTTGGTGAAAGAATGAACGATGGTGTAGTTTTCATGAAACAGCTATGTCCCACCCTGGACAAGGCTGAATTTCATCCACCCTTGAGTGCTGAAAGACTTGAGGACAACACCATTATCCCCAACTACCTTCACCTTCCAACCATCGTTGTCCCCAGGGACAGAGAACCCTCCCACCCCCACCTACCAGGCACCATTTCTCTCCTGGATGTAGAAGATATTTCCTACTCTCCAAACTTCCAAGTCTGCCTAAACTGAAAATTATTCCCAGCCCTGGCTTCTCCCCTGAACACCAGAATCATAGATATAACTGTCTACTTGATACTTCCTCTCAGATGCCAAGGAGGCATGTCCAACATAATATGAGAAGCTCCAAACTTTTAGTTTTCCCCCTCAAACCTGTTCCTCCTGCAGTCTTCATCAACTCAAAAAATTGCAGCACCTTCTAACCAGTTGATCAGGCCAAAACCCTTGAAGTCGTCTTCGCCTCACTTCTCACTCTCTGTATCTTTTTTTTTTTTAATTTTTTAAAAAATTTTATTTATTGACTTTTTTCCCCCAAAGCCCCAATAGATAGTTGTATGTCATAGCTGCACATCCTTCTAGCCGCTGCATGTGGGACGTGGCCTCAGCATGGCCGGAGAAGCAGTGCGTCAGTGCGCACCCGGGATCCGAACCTGGGCCGCCAGCAGCGGAGCGCGCACCCTTAACCACTAAGCCACAGGGCCGGCTCTCACTCTCTGTATCTGAACTATCAGCACATCTTGTTGGCTCCATGGTTGAAGTATTCAGAATCCAACCACTTCTCACCACCATGGCTACCACCCTAGCCCAGGCCTCCACTACTCTCAGCCTGATTATTGCGATGCTCCTGGCTGGTCTCCTGCTTCCACACAGATCATTCTCCACACAGCAGCCATGTCAGCCAGCTCAGGCTTCTCTGCTCAGAGCTCTCCAGCAGCTTCTTATTTCACTCAAACTAAAATCCAGGGTCCTTCCAATGGCCCCCAAGACCTTGGGTGGTCTGCTCCCTGCTACTTCTCTAACTTCATCTCCTACTTCTTGCCTCCTTCCTCGCTCTGCCCCGGCTACACTGGCTTCCTTGCTGTTCCACAAATGTGCCAGGTCTTTTCACTTGCTGGTCCCTCTGCTTGGAACACTCTTTCTCCCAGATATTTCATTCCCTTTCAACACTTAGGTATCTGCTCAAATGTCACCTTATCAGAGAGGTCCTCTCTGACCTCTTTATTAAAAAAGCATCTCCCCACTACCACTTTCTAGCCCCTTACGCTTCTTTATTCTTCTTTATATTATACATTTAATATAAGCATCTATTTGCTTATTTATTTACTGCATGCCCCCCCCCAACCCCCAGCCTCCAGCCTCCCCAGAATGGAGAAGACATCTTGCCCTCCAGGCATCATCTCCCCCAGTGCTTGGCAGGCAGCTTGGGTCCTGGCCACTCACCAGTCGGGAGTTGTAAATGGGTGATTTGATGGGTGTGGCCATAGGGCAGTTGATTCGCTTCTCCTTTTGGCGTCGGTTGCAGAACCAGACCCTCACCACCTCCTTCTCCATGGACAACTGCTCTGCAATCATGGAGATCTCCTCTGAGCTGGGTTTGGGGTTCTACAGAGACCGAAGGGACAGAGGGTGGTCAGGAGGCGAAAAGAATAGGGTCAAGAATTGGGGGTGCGGGACAGATGTTCCAACGAAGCAAGATAGAACAGGATAAAACAATAGATGGATCAAAAGCTTTAGAATCAGACCTAGCATGGAATACTGGCTTTATCACTTACTGTGTGTCTTAGGAAACTTTCTTAACCTCTCTGAGCCTCAGTCTTATCATCTATGAAATGAGAATAATAGTACCTACCATATAGGATTATTGTGAGGATTAAATGAGAAAATGTTTGTAAACTGCCAAGCACAGGGCCTGACACAGAGTACAGGCTCTATAAATGTAGGTTATTTTCTGTCCTTCAGGAGAAGTTCTGGAAAGAGGGATCCATTGATTAGGTATATGGGGCAGGAAGAATCCCCAGAACCCATGCTCCCCTCTGTGTTCTTTCCTTGTAACCTGATGATGTCCTTCTCTTTTGTCATTGCTTCCTGTCCCACCTCAAAATAGGAAAGGATAAAGCTAAAACATGTGGATCCATCAAGACTGTGGAGATGATATATATTTATATCTATCAATCACTGTCTTGTTCTGACCCCTCCCCTACCTGATCTGTGATGGCAGCCCCTTTCCCTCCCTCCTTACTCTCATGCTCTGAGAAACCTAATCACAAGGAAAAGCCAGCTCTTGTCATCCTGCCAGCAGGATGCAGCCACGAATCCTTCAGCCAGATGCACTGGAGAATCTGCTGGAGGGGCAGCAGTCCTGGAGGCCTGGGGCTGCCAGCTTAGACCAGGCCACACGCACATCCTTAGGGACCTGTGTGGTATGGATGGAGGCTCTGCAGCCTGGTACCTAAGGGATCCTGATTAGAAGCTGTTTAGACCACATCTGTTTTCCTCTCTTCTCTCTCCCAGCTCCCATGGGGCACAGAGCTGGTATTATTAGCTTCCACATACTGGCTCAAGAATATGCTTTTGCTACAGGTTCCAAAAAAATGTATGTGTATAGTATGATCACAGTATTCAAATGTGCGTGGAATAAAGAAATAGAAGGAAATACATGTAGATGGCATTTGATGGTGGATTTTTTTTCTTTCTACATCATGTATTTTCCTAATTGTTTACAATGAGCATTTATTACATTTATAGTTTGAAAAATACAAAACAATTTATAGAAAATAAAGAATTTATATGCAATGCCCTGGCTTTGCTCCCTTTACCTCAACTGGATACCTAGATACACCCTCTTCTGTATCCCATTCTTTAAATCTCCCAGTGAGAGAGACAATGGGCCCCAAAAAGAAGGCAGGGCAAGAAGGGTCAGTGGGGGAAGAAGTTGCTGGAACCCGAGACGAAGGGCAGCCTCAAACACCTGGAGAGGGAGTGTGTCTTTGCTATCTAACCCTTTCCCAGGGCAGGTGAATGGTGGCGAGGGGTTGGTGTCCAGGGGTCTGTGTGTGGAAGTGGGCCCACCCGCTCCCACCCAGAAGGGCCGCTCACATCTTGAAATCTCTTCTCTAGAGTCAGACGGATGTTGGTCTCGATGCTGGTCCGTTTCTTCCTCTTCCTACCAAACACTTCGCTGAGGGTGGGGTAAGAGCTGGGGGTGCTCACAGAGGGGTCTGATGGAGAGGATTCTGTTGGGAGATGAAATCGCAAAGGAGGCTCAGAGAAGGGACTGCACGGCAGGTTCAGGCCCTGTTGTAATGGACTTGAGGTCCAACAACCCTTCCTGGTGGGTTCTGCAGTGGCATTTTCAGGACCAGCCCCCTCCCGCCAGCAGGGGAACTGGAACAGACAAGAATCTTGCTTCTCTTCATTGCTCTGGGCAAAGGTCCTCCATGACTCCCACAGCAGTGTCTCCAGTGTTTGCGGTCATGGTTCAGGGACACCCAGACACCAGCGGCGTGTGTGGGTGTGAGTGGGTGCAGGCAGAGCTCCTACAAGTCACACTCATGAGTCTGTCTTTTACAAGTATGCCTGGATGTGAATACCGAGTAAAATGTGAGCTGGTGTTTTGAGCTACAAGCCATGGCACTTGGTAGAGGGATTTTGGTGTTGAAGCCATTTTCCTTTCAGTGTAAGTGTTAGAGCTGAGGCTGTATGATCGATAGGCAGGGATATCCCTTAGGAAGGATTCAGGTGTCAGCTGTGGAATCACACTAGAAACAATCTATAAGGTCCTTTCCCAAAGACCCTAAGACTCTCTGATCATATCTCTCACTTCAGTGTTCCAATAAAAGCAGCCCAAGGGACAGCCTATAAGGGGACTTCCAAGAGGGTAACACCCCTGGCTGCCCACCCCACCCTTTCTTCCTTCTCCACAGTAACCACTAATCCACACGTATCTATTGAATAGAGCCCAGCCCTGGCTCTGCTCCTTCCCTCTCCACCTAGACCAGCAGTTCTCAACCAGGGGCGATTTTGCACCACCATCACTCCCCCAGGGGACATTTGGCAATATCTGGAGACATTTTTGCATGTCTTAGTGGGGGGGCGGGTGCTACTGGCATCTAGTGGGAGGAGACCAAGGATGCTGCTAAATCTAAACACCCTACAATTCACAGGACAGCCTCCCATAACAGAGAATTATCTGGCCCAAGATATTGATAGTGCCGTGGTTGAGAAACTCTGTCGCATGCTATTCCCTGACACCAATTCTTCTATTTGTTATTCCAAACACTTTGCCCTTGGTTTACACCTTTGACTTCCTGAAATGCCTCCCTGGCCACCATGCCTGACTGAATCCTCCTGCAAACCCCACTCCTGCTGTACGGCTTTCCTGACCAGTCTAGCTCACAGTAACTCCCTTCCCTCTGAGAACCTACTCAAGAATTAGCCAGATAAAGATCTTGTATGGTGCCTATCATCTCCCCATCCCAGCCATGAGAACCCACTTCCCTGTCCCCCTGACCTAGACCTAGTCCAGACAGCAGTCTGGGTAAGTGTGTTATCTCTGCAGACCAAACTTTGTCTCTGGTGAGCTGTCCTAAGGCCTAGGCTGGGTGGGTCTGGGGCAGGGAATGGGATGGAGACAAGTCTTCATGGCCACAGACCTCCAAAGGGCTTTATCAGTAACAAAGCTGATATTTTCATTTCCACTTACCCATCTCCTGGGTCTTATTTCTCAGTTGGTTCCAGACTCAGGAGGAGAAGAAAGGGATGTTATGTATCGACTGCCTAAAGGCCCAACACAGACAATCACCAGCCCCTTCCCTGCAGAATCCTCTAGGGTATCAGCCATGCTCTGTCCCTGAGGCCTACCTGCATCATTCAGCCACTTCTCCAGCAGCGGCTTCAGTTTGCACATGTTCTTGAAGCTCAGATTGAGGGCCTCAAATCGTGAGATGGTGGTCTGGCTGAAGTCATTGCCGTAAAGCTTTCCCATCGCTAGCCCCACGTCTCCCTGCACATGGGAATTGAGAGGGAAGAATTTGAGAGAGAGGCTCCTTCTCTTATTTGTCCACAACCCCCACCATCCTAGCACCTACATGCACCCAGAGAACTTTCAAGCACCCACTCATCACCTCACTCCTTTCCGGGTTTTTTCCCTCTAAGATGGAGAATTGGTTTACTTTTCTCCCTAGACTCCATGTGCCTAGCCCCTAGCCTGGCCCTCGTTCCTCTCCCCTCCACCAGCAGTGTCCCCACTTTCCCTACCAATGGCAACTGTGCCCTATTCTCAGGGAACACAGGGACATGATGGGCTTGCCCCAAACACATTGAGCCTCAGGTTGCTCTTGAAACCTGCACTCGGGAAGGCCAGTCTCCACTCACTTAACCCAATTTCTTCCATCTCCTCCCCCTAAACCAAACCTGTGTGAAGCCCAGCTTAATGCGTCTCTGCTTGAAGGTCTTGGCAAACTTCTCCAGCTCTTCCAGGTCACTGGGCTCGTCGGCCCCTCCCGAGCTGGGTAGATGCTTGGGCACTGGGAGATGCTGGGACGCTTCCAGGTGGGGTTCTAAAGAGGATCCTGGCAGCCCGGGGTGCCCAACTGCCTAAGAGGGAACACATGCCAAGCAGATCCATGAATAGTCAACAGGTCAAATGGCATTTTCTGATATTTCATACTAATAGGCCCACTCAGAGGATGACAGATCGCTGGGGACATTTGATTCCCATTTTTTCAATGGTGTGAAAGCGGGAATTGGAGTTTCAATGAAGGGGTAGTAAATAACTAGAATAGCTGGGGTAGAAACAGTAGGAGTGTGGAACAGGGAGGTGGCCTTTCTGGGTTTGAGCCTATGACTCACTGTTTGACTCTGAGCAGGTGACTTCCTTCTTTCAGTTTTCCACCATAAAAGGAGCTAGCCGGGTTGTTTACAGAGATTCCGAAAACAAATCTCAGAATGGGATGAGGAAAAGGTTGTTTGCCTTGCCTGTTCTTTTCCACAAAGCAAAGTAACTGAGGTATTTGGCAGGCATTAACTGAAGATAACAGAGGGCATCTGAGACTCTCTGCATTGATAGAATTTCCATAAAATTTCAAACTCGTGTGACTGCCACTTTACTTTCCAAATCATCATTTTCTTTCATGAGAGTGTTTTTTGCTTTTTTTTTTTAAGTCAAAGGTATTCCAGTGCTATCTGAATGCACCTTGATCTCATTCCTGGTTGTCAGCAGATATTCTTTCTTTAACTTATTTTCATAGGAAAATGGACCCTTAAACCTAGAACCCATATCGTGCCCATTTGGGATCAGGAGTGAAGACATCTATCACTCCACAAAGAAGGAGGGGACCCCACTGTGTCCAGTGCAGGGGCCACTGCACATGTGGATAACTTGACCTAAGTCCACTCTCTTCTCCCTCCTTTCCAGTTTACTCTTTTCCTAGACTGAGGTCAACTTTACTCCTTCTTTCTTCCAAAATATTCAGGTTTACCATTCAGATAGGCCTCCTTATGAAGAGGAAGGTAAAAGGACTAGAGAGAAGTTAAAGTCTCTTTTCCCCAGTGAAGGGTCTTTTAGAACAGAATGATTTGAAATGATTATGGATTTGATCCTGTTTTGCAGAGAGGGGGTGGCATAGACCAAACCATCAGGACAAAGCCTCAGTTCTCTTTGAGGCTTCTTTTTCGTTAATTCATTTGTTCTTTCATCTGACAAACACCGACTGAGTTCTTTGCTAGACCTTCTCCCCCTTCATATCCAATCAGATGCCAGACTGCACTGATTCAACTTCCCTAAACGTCTCCTCACTCATCCCCTCCTCTCTATTCTTATTGCCACAATCCTAAGCCAGTCATTTCTTACCACTGCCCAGGATGTTCTTAGTCATCTTCTCAACTGTCTCTCTGCTTCTGGTCTCTCCCGGCTCTCATACTATAAGATGCGAGAGTTGATTTTAAGGACTCCTTAAGATCTCTTCTAGACCTAAGTTTATGATGATTCTGAGGAGAGCAGTCAGGAGGAAGTAGGAGAGCTTTTGATTCCGGCGTCCCCATTTCTGTTAGCCACTAGATGGCACCCTCCTCCCTTCCAGATGTCTTCAGTGGACTAGCCCTCTAAAGCCCTGGCCCTTCATGACCCATGGGAATCTTAGCACAGAGAAGGGACTTTAGGATCTCTGCAGTCATTCCCAACTCTTCTGCAAACCCATCTCTGCACAGCCATCTCATGCAGCTGTGAAGATTGTTAACTGCACAGGGCACCCAGATGAGGGGAACAGTGGCAGCTACAACATAGTTCCTGCTACTCTCACCAAGCCATATACACTGGGGTGAGGCTGTGTCTGGCTGTGCCAGAGGAAGAGGTGTCTTTTTTCTAATCAGCAAACAGGTGCTCCATGGAACCATGGCAGCTCTGCAATCGGCCTCTCTCGCAGACCTCAGTCCTCCTGACCTGCCACGTGCCCACTGCAGGAGGCAGTCTAGAAGAGCAGATCTTAAGAGAGGCCTAGAGGTGAGAGACATTGGCTTTGTGGTCTTGGAAAGACCTTGGGAAGACATAGGCACTCTCAGGCCTATGGGACTCTGGTCTCCCCCTTAGTGCTTGGGAGCACCCAGGCAGGGCTGGCAGTCACCTTGGCTTCCCTGGAGAGTTAGCTGACCCCTGGTTCTAATAGGAGTGATGCTAGGGCCTGATTGGGGCTGGAGCGGCGTGGCTGCATTACAGAGCATGCTGGCCAAGGAGCTGAAATCTCTGAGTTCTCATTCTGGCTCCACCAGTAACATTGGGTCAATCATTTCTCCTGGCTGAGGCTTAAATTTCCTCATGTGCCAGCAGGGATAATCCCTGGATTTTCCCTCTTCCCAGAGGGGTAAGTGTACTGTCAATGGAGTGGGAGAAAACCAATGAGCTTACTCTGTCAAGAGCTGAGACATTCCTAGAGGAAACAGGAGGAATTCAGTTGTTTACCTGGGACGCCAGGCCAGGCCCAGTCTGCGGGAGGAGGAGAGAGCCTTGTTGCTGTGGAAAGGGGAGAAGATTTGGCTGCAGACCTGGGTGAAAGGGGAGGGACAAAGGAACAATGGAATAAAATCCAGGCCATCTGAAAGACATGCTCTACAACTTTGGAACCACGATAACTGTCCCCACCCCCTGCTACCTAATGAGGTCCCTCAACCCACCTCAAGCCCCGTGGAGAGGCCCCCACGGGCACTGCCAGGCATTGCCACACACAGGTGGAGGCAAATCAGACACAGGGATAAACAGATGTAAACTGCAGTCCCCAAACCAGTCCTTCTGCTTGCCCGCCTGCCTGGAGTGGTGCAAAGGCTGAAGAGGATCAAGACAATCTGCTCTGGGATCTGATAACCAGGGCTGAAGAAATCCAAGAGGAAAGGAAATGCAGGGGGTGACTACTATGAATTCAAGCTGGAGCCGAGGATTTCCGTTTTGCCTGCAGAAGTAGCTGGGATGGCTACAAAGCCCCAGTCAAAGCCGCAAGGATGTCAGACCAAGTGGATGGGGCCATACAGCTCCAAAGGGCAGTAGACCATTGGCCAGAGGCTCTTGGCAGAACCAGGACATTTTATACTTGGGAGGAAGGGCTAAGAGAGAAGAGAAGACCAGAGGTCAAGCTTCTGGAAATTCAATCTGGTGGTGTGAACTCTACCTGCTCGCTGCACTGCCTGAGGACCACTTTTCTCTCTCCCTCTGCAGGGAAACTGTCCATGAAGGGCTCTGCCTGGTTGGTGGTCATGACAATGGCCTCCCTCTAGGAAGGGCCACAGCCAGGAACTCTCACTCGCACTGCGGGAATGGGGCCATCAAACTACCAAAGCAGACAACGGGGCAGGTCACCCCAATCGCTCAGCACAGAGCAGAACCTGGGGTCTCTGTCGTCCCTAAGCTGTTCTGGGGTCACCGAGGTACAGCATGTGCTGACCTTTATGCTCCTCAGCCTTAAAAAGTCAGAGCTTAATTTTTCCTTATTAAAATAAATAGGCAAAAAAGCTCCTATAAGGAACCCTGGACTGGGAGTCCAGAGGCTTGACTACTAATAGCAGCCTAACATTTAGATTGCGTTTTGAAACATACAAAGCCTTTTCACATGCATTATTTCAAATAACCCTCAATGACCTTGTGAGGTGGAGTTTTACTATTATTCCATTTTTATGGAGGAGGAAATGGAACCTCAGAGAGGTTAGGTAAGTTTCCCAAGGACACACAGCTAGTAAGTGATTTTTTTTTTTTTTTTTCACCAATGAGTTTTTCTGACTCCAAATTTTAAACTGGGGTTTTTTTTTTTTCTTTTTTTCCCTGCTTCATACACTGACCTCATTGGTTATACACCTGGGCCATTTTCACATCGCTATCTTCCAAAAAGAAATTGAACTAACTGTTATCTTCCTTTTCCTATTCCAAGAGTATGATACATGTTGTTTAGCTAAAATAAATACTTAAAGGTTCAAATACATTCGCATTCATCATCATAATAACAGTCTGAGATGACTTGGAAACTAAGTATGGGGACTGTAGTTTGGGCAGAGTTGCATCTGGTTTGGATTCTGGGTTTCCAAAGCTTCTACTGGGGATTCATGCAATTGAGGGGAGCTTATACTTCCTCCACCACTTTTTTTTTAAATTTGTATGTATGTATGTATGTATTTATTTATTTATTTTTCCCCCAAAGCCCCCGTAGATAGGTGTATGTCATAGCTGCACGTCCTTCTAGTTGCTGTATGTGGGACGCGGCCTCAGCGTGGCCGGAGAGGCGGTGAGTCGGTGCGCGCCTGGGATCCGAACCCAGGCCGCCAGCAGCGGAGCGGGCGCACTTAACTGCTAAGCCGCCGGGCTGGCCCCCTCCTCCGCCACTTTTGGCCCTAGTTGATGGAGCTGGGAGAGGGAGAGGCAGGACAGTACAATGGCCAAGAACACAGACAGATTGTTCTGCAACCTTCTAGTAGGTCACCAGAGACATAATAATATGACTACCTACTGCCCAAGGTTATTTTGAAAAATGTCAGGAAAATCACTCAGCAGAGCTCCTGGCACATCATGGTCGAGAAATGTTAGCTAATATTATGAATATTCTAATCTGTTTGCTCTCGACCAAGGAGAAGTTCTTCGGTAGTAACTTCCCCGCCAGAGAAAACCTGAAAACAGCCTGTGGGTGGCACTGCCGCTCTA